>NW_017732183.1:512902-518356 GCF_001890085.2 Hipposideros armiger | reverse complement strand
GTTCGGATCCCACATATGAGGGCCAGTGACACTGCCCTCCACATCTAAGATGCTGAACAACAGCTCAACCTGGAGCTGAGCTGCCATGAGTCGCTGGCGATGGCCTAGGCTGCAACCCCTGATGCAGTGGGTTGCCATGGGCTACTGTGTGTAGCCAGCAGCCAGCGTGATCGGCCAGCAGCCACAGTGAGCGGCCGTCCAGAAGCCGGCAGCGACTGATCTGCCTCTCCTGGGAAGAGCGCAATGATGGTGCCAACTTGGGCCAGTGAAGCAACGTCCTCCACAACTAGACTGAAGAACAAAAGGAGAGCAACTTATCTGTTCCCCTTCCCCCAATTCCCCAGCGCTGTTCCCATCCTTCAATTCCCCAATAAAAACATTTAAAAAAATCAATTGATCAATAAAGATACAGTAATCAAGATAGTACGGTATTAGGGAAGGCACAGGCAAGCAGAACAATGGAATAGAATAGAGCCCAGAAGACTCTATCAAACTAAAAAGCTTCAATGTAGCAAAACAAATTGTCAACAAAACAAAGAGGCAACCAACCAAATGGGAGAAGATATTGGCAAACAACACCTCTGATAAGGGGCTAACATCTGAAATATATAAAGAACTCATACATCGCAATAACAAAAAAACAAACAATCCAATTAAAAAATGGGCAGAGGACCTGGACAGACACTTCTTCCAAGAAAACATACAAACAGCCAACAGATATATGAAAAATGCTCAACTTCACTAGCTACTAGGGAAATGTAAATCAAAACCACAGTGAGATACCACCTCACACTTATTAGAATTATCAAAAAGACAAGTAATAGTAAGTGTTGCAGAGGTTGTGGAGACAAAGGAACCCCCATATACTATTGGTGGGAATATAAATTGGTACAGCTACTATGGAAAACAGTATGGGGTAGTAGAAAAGGGTAAAGGGGGTCAAATGGTGATGGAAGGAGAACTGACTGGGTGGTGAACACACAGTGCAATATATAGATGATGTATTACAGAATTGTACACTTGAAACCTATGCAATTTTACTAACCATTGTCACCACAATAAATTTAATAAAATTTTTTTAAAAAGAATAGAGCCCAGAAATAGAGTCACATAAATACAATCAATTGATCTTTGACAAAGGAGCAAAGGCAATTCAATGGAGAAAAGGATGATCTTTTTAACCAATGGTGCTGGAACTATTGCACATACACATGACCCCCAAAATTATTCTAGACACTGACCTTACACATTTCACAAAAATTCACCCGAAATGGGTCATACACTTAAATGTAACATGCAAAACTATAAAATTTATAGAAAATAATATAGAGCAAAAGCTAGGAGATTCTGAATTTGCTGATAAATTATTAGATACAATACCAAAAGTATGGTCCATGAAAGAAAATTTAAAACTTCTGCTTGTGAAAGACACTGTAAAGAGGATAAAAACAGAAGACACCAACTGGCAGAAAATACTTGTGAAACACATATCTGATACTTGGCTGGTATTTGAACCATACAAAGAAGTCTTACAACTCAACAGTGAGAAAACAAACACACCGAAGCCAATACCACACACATGATTTTGTTCAATTAAAAAGTGTACAGGAGATCTGAACAAACACCTTGCCAAAGGAGATAAGCAGATGACAAATAAATATATGAAAAGATGTTCAACATTATATGTCACTAGAGAATGCAAATTAAAACAGCAAGATACCGCTACACACCTATTAGGACGTCTAAAATACAAAACACCAACACCAAATGCTGACAAGGATGTGGAATAACAGGAACTCTCTGTTATCTTTTGTGTCATTGCTGGTGGGAATTAAAAATGGTGCAGCCACTTTAGAAGACAATTTGGCAGTTTCTTACAAAGCTAAAGATACTTTAATGCACGATCCACAAATTGCTCTCCTTAGTATTTATCCAAATGAGGTGAAAACTTAGGTCCACACAAAAAACCTGCATGCGAATACCAATCTGAAAAGGCTACATACAGAGTGATTCCAACTATATGACATGCTGGAAGGGACAAAACTGTAGGGATAGTAAAAAGATCAGTGGTTGTCAAGGGGTGGGGCTGGGGAGAGGGATGGGTAGTTGGGACACAGGGCATTTTTAGGGCTGTGAAACCATACTGTATGACACAGTGGTTACATGACATGATGCATTTCGCAAACCCCATAGAACCGCAGAACCATACCACACCAAGAGTGAAGCCTAATATATAAACTATGGATTTTAGTTAATAATTTATCAGCAGTGGGGAAATTGGGGTCAGGTATGTGGAGGGAAGGGAATATAAGGGAGCTCTCTATTCTATGTAATTTTTGTATAAACTGAAAAATGCTCATAGTCTATTAAAATTGATTGATCATATAAGTGTGGTTCAATTTCTATTCTATTCCATTGATGTATATGTCTATCCTGATGCTAATACCACCCACACTACCTTGATTACAGTAGCTTTACGATAAGTCTTGAAGTAAGGTAGCACAAATCCTCTAACTTTTTTTTCAAGATTTGGATTTCCATGTACATTTTAGAATCAGCTGTCAGAGCCTGATGGGATTTTGATTGGGATTATGTTGATTCTACAGATCAATTTTGGGAGAACTGACATCTTCACAATATTGAGTTTTCTGATTCATTAACATTATTTATTTCTTTATGTAGGTTTTCCTTAATTTTTCTCAGCAATGTGGTGATGTTTTAATTGTACAAGTCTTGCAAATATTTTGTTAAATTTATCCCTAAGTAGTTCATGTTTTTGGATGCTACTGTAAAAATTTTTTAATTTCAATTTTTAGTTGTTCATTGCTAATATATAAAAATATAGTTGATTTTTAAATATTGACCTTTGATCCTATGACCTTTAATCCTAAATCAATTATTAGTTCTTGTAGCTTTTTTGTAGATTTCTTAGCTTTTTCTTTGATAATCCTATCATCTGTGAATAAATACAGATTTACTTCTTTCTTTCCAATCTAGATGCCTTTATTTCTTCTACTTGTCACATTGCCTTGCTAGAACCTCCAGTACATTGTTGAATAGAAGTGGTAAGAGGTGGCCATCTGTACCTTGTTCCTAATCTTAGAGGGAAAGAATTCAGTATTTCATCATTAAGTACGATGTTAACTACAGTTTTGTTGTTCACGCCCTTCCTCAGGTTGAAGATGGTTCCTTGTAGTCTTAGTTTGTTGAGAGTTTTTATTATGACTGGGGGATGATGTTTGTCAAATGCCCTTTCTTTGTCTATTTAGGTGATCACATTTTGTTTTTTTTAAGTTTTTCAATACGGTGGATTACAGCAATTAGTTTCTAAACTTTAGGCTAAACTTGTGTTCCTGAACTAAATCTCACCTTATCCTTTTTATATATTTCTGGATTTGACTTACTAATATTTTGTTAAGAATTTTTGCAGTTCTGTTATCTTTTGTGTCTTTTTCCTCCCTATAATATTTGTGAGATCCAGCCATATTATTGCATAAGGTTGTAGTTTGTCCATTCATTATTGTATATTATTTCATTGTATGAATATTCCGTATTATTTATCTGTTCTCCTGTTCATGGACATTTGGGTTGTTTCTAGTTTTTGGTTATTATGAACATTTATGTACAAGTCTTTTCATAAACATATGTATGCATTTCAGTTAGGTATATAACCAGGAATTGAATTGCTGGGCCATAGGGTATGCATATGTTTAGCTTAGTAGATACTGCCAAACAGTTGTACAAAATATTTGAGCTGATGAAACGTAAGCAGTCTATGAGAGTTTGGGTTGCTCTACATCTTTGCAACTCTTGACATTTTTTTTTTCTCATGTTTTCTATTCTGTTGGCTGTGTACTTGTGTCATACTGTAGTTTTAAGTTTCCTTGATGACTAGTGAGGTCGAGCACCTTTTCATGTGTTTACTGGCCATTGGATAGCCTCTTTTGAGAGGTTCAAAATTTCTACTCATTTTCCCACTGGATTATCTGTCTTTTTATTATTGATTTGTAGGAGCCCTTTATATATTCTGGATATGAGAATTTCATAGGATAGGTGGATTACGAGCGTATTTTTCCACTCTGTGGCTTGTCACTGTCCTCTCTTAATGGTGCTTCCTACTGTCATTTTAAATTTTGTTTAATGTGAAGAGTTGTTCTCTTGTGCCTGAATGAATGCCTGTTTCCAGTAGGCCTTAAAGTTTGCCAGTTTCCTCCTACATACTAAAGTGTCCTTAGATTGAGTGAAAAAAGCCTCACACAAAGAATACAAATGTCTAATTTCATCT
Source organism: Hipposideros armiger (assembly GCF_001890085.2). Classification (NCBI taxonomy): domain Eukaryota; kingdom Metazoa; phylum Chordata; class Mammalia; order Chiroptera; family Hipposideridae; genus Hipposideros; species Hipposideros armiger. The sequence continues at coordinate 514,071 of NW_017732183.1, read as the reverse complement.
ATATGAAGTTATAGAACAGGCAAAACTAATCAATGGTGGAAGAAAATGAGAGCAGTGTTGGTGTCTGGAGATGTAATGACAGATACTGATTTGGAAGGGGTATGAAGGAATGTTCTGGATTGATGGTAGTGTTCTGTATTTTGATAGGGATCTGGGTTGCCTAGGTATATGCATTTGTGAAAACTTATCAATTGGCACACTTAAGATAGTTGCATTTTATTGTATATAAATTTTACCCCAAAGAAATAATAAAACTGTAACAAAGTTTGAATTCTACTTAATAATATACATGCTTACGTATTTAGGGAAGTATTTAGGGAAGCACACTGATGTCTGCAATCTACTTTGAAATGCTTCAAAAAATCATTCAGGTTGCTGGATAGAGGGGTGGGTGGATGGATTGGTGTATGATAAAGCAACTAGAGCAAAAGTCTGCAGCAAAATCTACGTAGTGGACACATGGGTGTTCATTGTAAAAGTCTTCCCACTTTTCTGTATGTTTGAAAAGTTTCATAACAAAAAGGACAGAAATAAATCAATGAGTTAAAAGTCCTTAAAATCACTTCAAGTTCAGTGTGGCTAAAAGCATAGTCTGTTCTGGTCCCGGCCAGCTGTTCTCGCCCTGCAGTCACCTGCTTCTGCAAATCTTTGCTCCCCGAGTTGTACTGTCCTGTGGCTGTCCGTGCTGGAAAGCAGCTTCCTCCATCAGGGCCCAGGACACCATTCCCTCTGCCCACTCACAAGCTCAGGTTCCTGTGTAGGCGGACGAGTCTTGACCATGTGTGTGGTTCAGGAGGGATACTTCCTCATACATTGTCTGCACTGAGGCCAGTAAAGTCTGGGCATTTGGTTTCCCCTTGCGTGGGTGGCAGCCCCAGTCAGTGCCTCTGCTGCCTCCAGGGGCTTCCTGGTTAACCATTTAACACACACGACCTTTGGTTAGTGGGAAACACCTGACCTGTTGCTTCCTGGCAGAGTTAGACTTTGGAGAGCAGAGCTGGAACTGAGAAAGAGAAAAGTCTGCAAGAAGAGCTCCAAAGTCTAACAGGAAGGTAAACAAATGATCAGAAATTATGCAAGATTGTGTAGCATGGCAGAGAGGCAGAGAGAGAGAGAGAGAGAGAGAGAGAGAGAGAGAGAGAGAGAGAGAGAGAGAGAGAGAGAGAGAG
>NW_017732183.1:490942-512777 GCF_001890085.2 Hipposideros armiger | reverse complement strand
AGTTTAGAACTGGCTTTGTTTGTATATGTGGAAAGAGAGAGAGAGAGAGAGAGAGAGAGAGAGAGAGAGAGAGAGAGAGAGAGAGAGAGAGAGAGGTGAGAGGTGAGAGAGGTGAGAGAGGTGAGAGAGGTGAGAGGAGAGAGGAGAGAGGAGAGAGGAGAGGAGAGGAGAGGAGAGGAGAGAGAGGGAGAGAGAGACTCGGAAGGAGCAGAGACCACTACAGGAGACCCTGGAGAAAGCAACTCTCAAATCTTCTTCACTTTAAGGGAGCCTGAAAGTGCAGGCACTATTTTTTATCTGCCAAATTATAAAAACAAAGCAATTTCAGTGCTGACAAGGATGTGATGATGAAAGGGCACTTTTATACACTACCAGTAAGAGCTTTTTATAGAAATGATTTAATAATAATGTATAAAAGATCATACATTTTGAATCAATTAGTTATATCCAAGAATATAGCTATTCTAAGGATGAAAAATAAAAATGTTTTCAAAGATCTACATATAAAAATATTCAACAAGTTATAACAGAAAAAAATTGGATATTGCCCGCAGGTAACTAATTAAATTATAGTTCAACAATGTGATGCAAATATTATGTAGGCTTTTTTCTTTTTTTAAGATTTTATGGGGAATTGGGGGAGGGGAACAGCATTGGGGAATCAGGGAAGGGGAACAGACAAGTTGCTGTCCTTTTGTTCTTCAGTCTAGTTGTGAAGGGCGTCGCTTCACTGGCCCATATTGGTATTATCATTGCGCTCTTCCCGGGTGAGGCAGTCGCTCGCTGGCCACTGAACGGCAGCTCAAGGCGGCTCTTGGCAGCTCACGCTGGCTGCCAGCTGCTCATGGTAACTTACAGGAGCCCACTTCAGCTCCACTGCAGCCTACGATGTTGCCAGTGACTCACGGCAGCCCAGCTCCAGGTTGAGCTGTTGTTCACCTTCCTAGCTGTGGAGGGCGCAGCATCACTGGCCCTCATGTGGGATCCGAACCAGGGCCCTGCTGCTCAGAGCTGGCGTCCCAAGCCAACTCCTAAACAATGCGCCACTCAGCCGGCCCTATGTAGGCATTTTTTATGATATATTTTCAGGGGAGAAACTCAGGTTATAGAACTTTATACACAACGTGACTTGTATGTATGCTAAAAGATTACAAGAGAGTATTTGTTCTCTTTTTCATAGTTTCTGGTATTTCCCAAGTTTTCTGCAAGTTATTCACATTGTTTTTCATATTAGAAAAATATTTCTAAATGCAGCAGTCTGGAACTGGTATGTGAAGATATCTGCCTGAGAATTTGGGATATGATGTATTTAAATAAACTATCTTAAAAGGCTTGTGTGGGGGTTCAGAACGAGTCACCCTAAGATGTGCCTCTGTGGTATGTAGGTTCTTTTTTAAAGTTAGAGGCAACTAAGACCATATGGGCTCAAGAGAAGCTCTGTATCCACTTAACTACCTAGAATTTACGTGCCCATAATAAGATATTGTCAGAGATAACCTTTTTTAAGCCTATCTATAGCGTGGGGGAATCTTCTATTTACTAAACACCTGCTCTTCTTATCATCCTGCAATGACACTTTGAAGCCCCCAGGACACTTTAACTCATTTTTAGCTCAGAATGTCACATGTACCACACTTTCCCTTTTGGTCTTTGAGCCTCTTATGTATGTGGGGTCTCGGACTCTTTTATGTATGTGGGTTCCCATGTGTATGTATGTATTAAATTTGGTTATTTTCTCTTCTTAACCTGTCTCATGTCTATTTGATTATTAGACCAACCAGAAGAACCTTGAGGGCAGAGGAAAGTTTCTTCCACCCCCACACTGGTTTAAAAACTCTTAAAAATCGGTTTGAAAAATCTTTTCCTTATAATATGAAGACAGTGCAGCTCTCCGTTGAGGATCTTATTGATAGAAATGTTAAGTCAGTGGGTAAAATGAACAAAGACGAGTGCTAAAGAGCAGTTACGTTTGCATTGGGCTGGAGCAAATGTGTTACAAAATTCCCGAGAGTATAATTGTAAGCAAGGGGTATGAAATGTCCGTAGTGGGAAAGGTTGCTGCTACTGCCATCTTACAACATCGATGGCATTAGCCATAAATTTCTACCATCCACAGAGGAAGTGAAGGGTCACTGGAAGGGAGGGAACAGGGGAAGGGAACTTTCACTCACAGAGCTCCTAGAGTTTGCATTGCGATGGGAATTTTGCAAGCACTATCTGTCATCTAATTCTTGCAGCAGCCCAGTGAGATGTGCATTATAATGTTGTTGTAGCCAGGAAGTGACAGAGATCCATATCAAACTATAATAGCTTAAGCAAAAAGGGAAGTAATGGTTCTGTTTTCCAGAAAGGACATCTTGGTAGAGCCTCATGTGATAAGGCATGAATATCTGGCAAGTTATATTTCCCCAAAATGGCTACAACAGTGTCTCCCATCGCACAGGTCTTTCCTACAATGTGATTTTGATATTCCTCCCATCAAGATTGGGGTCTGTGTTCTCTCTCCTTGAATTTGGGTGGGCTTATGACTATGGCAGAAGTGACGTTATATAACTGGCGTGGCTAGGTTATAAAAGGTGATACAGATTCTGCCTGGGTCTCTTGAGACACTCTGGGAACTCAGCCACCATGCTGTGAGGGGTGCCAAAGTCACATGGAGAGCCATGTGTAGGTGTTCTGGCCAACAGCCAGCATCAACCACCATACCTGTGAGTAAGAGAGCTCTGAGATGACTCCATCCCCACCATCATCTGGCTGCAACCCCATGAGCCATCCTGAACAAAAGCCATCCAGCTAAGCCTACCTAATCAAGCCCAGAACCATGAGAATGATAATGAAATTAGTGTTATTTGAAGCCACTAATTTGGGGGGTAACCTTTTACACAGCAACAGATAATTTTTTTCTTCTGGCGTCCAAATAAAATGTCAGAGCTAGTCTGTTGAGTCACATGCCCACCCTTGGATAATCACTGTGGCTCAAGGAATGGAGTTCTATGACTTAAGTTGCCACCTGCCAATATACACTCCAATATAAACTCTCCCCTTCCCCTGTTAATGACATCCCAATTTCATTTGGGTTGACAATGCACCCAGTCTCTTTTATAGCTAGGTATGGATAGGTAGTTAAATTCTGGACAATGAGATGTAAGCAGAGACAGAGCCTGTATTTATTTCCTATAATCCTGCATCATCTGCTGCTGTTACAAATCACCACAAATTTACTGTTGTACAGTTCTGGAGGTCAGAAGTCTGACAGAGCTCTCACTAGGCTAAAGTCAAGGTGTCAGCAGGGCTGCATTCCTTCCTGAGGTACCAGGGGAGAATCTGTTTTCTTGCCTTTTCTAGTTTCTAGAGGCTGCCGCATGCTTTGGTCATGACTCCTGACATTCAAAGCCAGCAATGACTGGTTGAGCCTTTCTTAGATTGCATCACTGTGGCACTGACTGTTATTTCTTCTTCCACATTTTGGACCCTTGTGATTACACTGGGCCCATCTGGATAATCCAGGATCATCTCCCTATTTTAAAGTCAGATGGTTAACAACCTTAATTCCCCTTTGCCATGTAATCTAATATATTCACATGCTCTGGAGATCATGATGTAGACATTTTTGAGATGCCATTAGTCTGCCAACCACAGACCCTTAGAAGGGAAGGAGTGCTCTTTTGTCCTTTTCTCTTCCTTGCCGCTGCCTTGAATGGACTCATGATATGTCCACTTCTGGGGTGAGGTACTGTTTTGGCAGCCTACCAGAACCACCTTTTGGCAGTTTCTCAAATGAAAAAGGAATTGCTATCAGTAGAATGGGAGAAAGGAGGCCGGCCGAGTGGCTCAGTTGGTTAAGAGCTCATCCAAGAGTGCGAACTCTGAGCAACAGGGTCGCTGGTTCAATTCCCACATGGGTTAGTGATGCTGCACCCCAGAGCTGAGCTGCCACTGAGCTGCCAACAGGTGGCAGGGTGGCTCAGCTGGCAAGAGCACGTGCTCCTAACAACAAGACTGCCGGTTTGAATGGTGGGCTATGCCCACCTGCAACTAAAGACTAAACTCAGCACCTTGAGCTGAGCTGCCGCCCAGGTGGCCAAGGGCCTAGAGCATGCGCTCTTAACAAGGCTGTCAGTTCAACTCCTGCATGGAATGGTGGCCACGCCCACCGCAACTAATTGAACACAGCACCCTGAGCTGAGCGGTGTGACTGAGCTGAGCTGAGCTTGCTGCGCCCTCCACAACTGAGATTGAAGAACAACAACTTGGCTGTTCCCCTCCCCCAATTCTCCAATAAAATCTTTAAAGGAAAAAGAATGGAGAAGGGATGCTGGGCAGGCAAAAACATCAAATATCCACTTATAAATGTCGGTTACAACAATACTATATGACCCAGACTCAGAAGCTTACATTTATTCACCTATGTTTAGCTCACAGGTCTTTAGTTGATGGTGGTTCTGCCAGGCTTGCCTGGATTGACTGATAGGGTATGGATTAGTTTCAGGTGTGTTCTACCTGTCTCTCATCTACCTGGGACAGCTGCTTCTCAGGAATATTCTTCTCATGGCAGATGGCAGAAGTACAAGAGAGCAAACCAAGCCAAGTCAGCACATCTACAACTATGGCTTACATTATATCTGACCACATTTCATTGATTAAAACAAGTTACATGACCAAGCCAGGGCTAATGGGGAGGAGGTGAACACTCTACCCATTCTACTGGGAGGGTCTTCAAAGGGACACTGCAAAGGGCATGGATATAGAATTCCATTACAGGGAGTGTGTAAAGGCTTGGGAACAACCATCCAATTGCTTGCAGTAGTATAAATTAAACCACTCCCCTCACTAGTGGGAGAGTTTTGTGGGATTCTTCTCTATGTCCACCTGATCTGGAGGAGTACTAAAGTGATTTTCTTTTCCTCCCACTCTTAAAAAAATATTTAATCATATAAACAATTTCAGAGACTAATGTAACACATACTGAAATATGTATTCACAGCCCAAATTTCAGACATTTTTCTTACTCCAAAGAATTCCCAAATTTGTATTCTATTCTTGTTATATTTCTGGAACATCACATTTTTGAGACCCTCAGATAACTATAAATTCAGTAGTTTCTGTTCAAGAATCCTGGTTTCCATACAGTAGGATTTTTGCATTCTTACCTTATATGGACACAGTCCTGACTAATCACAGCTCCTGTATCACCTAGGAATTGCATTTGGCTGCAAGTAATAGTGTCCTGAACAAAAGTGGTTTAAACACACAAGGGACTATTCGTTTACAGAAAGAAGTCTTCAGCTAAGCAGCCCATGGGTAATTCAATACTTCTTCAGAATCACCAGAAATCAGGATCCTTCTATCTTTATGTTTCCATCCTCAGGTTTTCCTCATGACCATGGTTCAGTATGGTTGCTGGAGCTCCCTCTATCAATTCTGCTTGGGTGTCCTTTTCCTCCCTCATCCCTCCATGTATATTCTGCTGAAATTAGGGACTTTGTTGGAAAGGATGACCTTTGTGGATGAAGGAGAATGTCCTTGGTTAAGGGAATGAGTGATGTAAATACCTTTGTGACCTAGGACTTCCTAGCTCCCAAGCCTATCCTCTTTTCTAGATTACTGTTCTCAATTTTTCTCTTTCTCCCTATAACAGAATTATTTATCCTTGCCCTTTACCATGAAAGTCTGTAGTGCCTCCTACTGGAGTAAGTGAATATCCCTGTCCTGTTGAACTTGAGCTTGGCCTTGAGACTTGTTTTGATTAAGAAAAATAGGTCAAATATATGGTGATGGAAAGGGAACTGACTCTGGGTGGTGAACACATAATGTGTTATATAGATGATGTATTACAGAACTGTACACTTGAAACCTGTGTAATTTGACTAACCATGGTCACCCCAGTAAATTTAATTAAAAAGAAAAAAGAAAAATGTGAGCAGATATAACCCAAGCAGAGTCTTTGAATGTGTGTGCACATCTTGGTTTGACCTCTTGAACTTTCTGCAAAATTCCAAGAGAAGAACGTGCTCAAGATAGCTGTTAGTTGAAGAATGAAGAGATATGTGGAACAGATCTGGACCCAAACCTCAACCTGGAGTCAAGCTCAGCTAATCTCCCGGAATTCCATCAGGGTCATAGCTGAACTGCTACAGGCCCATGAGTGAGAAACAAATGCTTATTTTTATAAGGCAGAGCTTTGGGGATTATTTGTTACAGAACATTATAATAACAAAAAACTGACTAATATACATACCAGGCTGGCCAACTCAGGAGAAAGAGTTAAGGGTATTGTTTTATATTCTTTGTATTGAAAATGGCAAGAGCCAACTCATATCAGTATGAAAAGAAATGCATTGGCTCACATTGAAAAGCCCAGGAGTAGATTTGGCATCTTGTACAGCTGAGTCCAGAACCCAGGTGATATTGTAGAGCTTTGTGTTTCTTTCTGTCTTGTCCCTGCTTCTCTTTGAATGTTGACACCACTCTTTGCTACGGCAAATAGCTTCTTCCATGCTGCTGGGGAAAATGGCAGCAAGCAGTTCTAGCTGATAATATCCCTACAACTAAAGATTCTGGAGGATGGGTGAACTTTCCAATGAGGCCTGGCAATCAAGGTGCTCCATGCCCCTCGCCATGGGATTGGTTCCCAGATGGTCAGGTAACCCAAGCAATCATTCTTCCCTAGGATTTTCATGCTGGGACCCTCAGGACCAATGATTTCTCCTATACCTTCTGATGGGCTAAGTCCCCAGGAATAGGAGATGGAGAATTATTTCTCAAAAGAAGGGAGGCTGGTCTAAGCACGCATAAGCACAAGAGATACACAATTTAAGATTGGGGAAAAGTCTGGGCTACTTCAACAGAACCTTTTAAATCTTAAAGCCCTAAAAAGATTAATTCATTCTTTATTCATTCAAAGTCTTTTGTTGATTAATAATAGCTATCATGTGTTCATTTTTCTTTTGTATATTAGGCATTTATTAAATCCTCACTCAATTGTGCAACATAGAGATTATCCCTATTTTATAGATGAAATATCTGAGGCTCAGGGAAAATAAAAAACTTGCTCAAGGTCACAAGGACCAAATGTGGCCACACTGTGATTCAAATTCAAATTTATCTGCAAAGCCCATGCTCTTTCCACCCAAACATATGGCCTGATGAATTGGCAGCATCCCTAGGGGCCACACTTAGGCAAAACTGTGTTAAGGGCCCAGGTAATCTGCCCCTCCTCCGCCCTCCCACTTTGCAGTCCCCAGCTTCTTTCTTTTGGCACATCTCCTCCTGGATGCTGATGCCTGGTGTTGGTGGGTGATTGCTCAGTGTGGACACGTTGGCGGCAACCCGAGCTCTCTCTTGTTCATGATTTCCATCAAAACTGTGCTCTGGTTCCTTTAAGACCCCTGATCTCTAACAGAGAGGAACCCAATCACATAGTCATAAGAAAGCCCTCCAGGTAATGATGTAACATTTGTACTTGACAAAGATCTTCAGGGTCTTACTTCTAAAGAAGGGCTACTGGTAAAAGGGACCAGACCAGCCCACCGGCAGTTATACAGGGGTCAGCAGGAATATTTAGAGCAAGTCACATAAATGGGGTAACTTAAAACAACAGAGATTTGTTCTCCCACAATTCTGGGTGCCAGAAGTCCAGATTCAAAGTATTGGCAGGGTTGGTTCTTTCTGGGAACTGAGGAGAATGTATTCCATGCCTCTATCTGAGCTTCTGCTGTTGCTGGTAGCTCTCAGCCCTCCTTGGCTTATAGCTGCATAAGTCCAATCTCTGCTTCCATCTTGATTTGGCCTTTTCCTCTGTGTGTGTTTGTGCCTCAGACCTCCCTCTCTTCTCTCTTACAAGGACACCAGTCATTGGATTAGGGTCCACCCTAAATTCAGTATGACCTTTTTTTGAGACACTTATGTTAATTACATCTGCAAAGATCCTATTTATAAATAAGGTCACATCCACAGGTATAGTGTGTGGGGTGTTAGGATTTGGACATATCTTTTTGGGGGACACAATTCAACCCACTATAGCAGGGCATTTTGGGGCCGCAGAAGTCATACCCTTAGGCTACTGAGATTACCCTCTGCCCCTAAGTGCAGACTCCTGTGCTATGTTTGCTATCTCGCCAATTTCCCCGGAAAGGCTTTATGAGGCTATCTTTACAGCTACAGAGAAAAGAAAATATTTGCAGTCTCGACTCATGTTCATTCATTACTTAGCAAGGATACTTAGCAAAAATCATAAAACATAAGAAAAAGCTGTAGGTTGACCAATTCCTGGTCTTCCAAGGGTTTAGTTGTATCCAAGGTGGGGGTGGGGGAGTGCGCGGGTTGCAAAACAGGGGATAGTGCAGAGAGGGCACCCCAGGGTACTTCTGCTGCACTGTGGTTTGTGGTCTGTAGCTCCATCAAGGCAAGGATGGCACCTGAGTCATTTGTCCTGAAGGGGCTTTGCTTATTTTTTGGTCTGTTCTTAGCTATCCCAAGTCCATTCAAAAGAGAGGTGTTGGGCCGGCCGAGTGGCACGTTGGTTACGAGGTGGCTTGGGACGCCAGCTCTGAGCAGCAGGACCCCAGTTCGGATCCCACATGAGGGCCAGTGATGCTGCGCCTTCTACAGCTAAGATGGTGAACAACAGCTCGACCCGGAGCTGGGCTGCCATGAGTCACCAGTGATGGCGTAGGCTGCAGCCCCTGCTGCAGTGGGCTGCCATGAGCTGCCATGAGTGGCTATTCAATGGCTGGTGACTGACTGCCTCTCAGGAGGAGTGCAATGATAATACCAACATGGGCTAGTGAAGTGACAATCTCCACAACTAGACTTAAGAACAAAAGGACAGCAACTTGTCTGTTCCCCTTCTCTGATTCCCCAACGCTGTTCCCCTGCCCCAAGTCCCCAATAAAATCTTAAAAACAAAACAAAACAGAGAGGTGTTGTGCAATCACACAAATAAATAAGGGGAACTTCTGAGCATCTCTTCCATGGGAATTGCCAGAGGCAGGAGTGTTGTCTTGCCCTGACCCAGGTCCCAAAGGCATAGCTCTACTACAGCTCACCTCCTCTGGATATTTCTCTTGGCTCATCAACTCCAAATACCTGTAATTTAAATTCAAGCACTTTAAAGCACCTGGCTGCTTAAACCACCCCCTCTCAACTTCCCAGCCTGACTTCTGTCAAGCCAGGCACCCCAAGGGCCTTTGCTTCCTGCTCCTGTGACTTTCCTTCCTATCTACACTGGACACATGACCTTCTGCTCAGCCTCATTTTATTGATGAAGAAACTGGGGCTTATAGAGGTGACATAACTTGCCCCATGTCTGTGTAACGTGGGCTTGTAATTTAGTGGCCTTTCCATGTCCCAAAAGATGTCTGCTCCCTGATCTACAGTGCTGCTTCCCAGGCTTTCGGATCCTGGAATTACTTTGCTGTAGGGAGAACACCCTAGGACAACCCACATTTACTTCCATGGTGGACCCCCAAATTATTGGAGCACTGTCAAGGTGAGGAGCAGCACTCAGTGGCCCCAGCTCAGGACTTGTCCAGATGGTGGGGAGGGGAATACAAGGTGTGAAGATGCACATTAGGAAAGACCTCCAGGTTGCTAGCAAGCTGCTGTTTGCTAGGTATTGTGCTTAGCACTTTACTCATTTTATCAGCCCATTTTTTGGATGAAGGAAATGTGGCTCCAAGAAGATACATGATTTAGTACCTGAGAGACTGAAGTGGGATTCACAGGTAAGTCTGTCACCAAAGCCAGATTGGTGTGAGAAGTACCACAGGGTGCTGTGGGCACGTCACAGAGGAGAGGGTGAGGCTGTGTTCCACCCTGCTCCCCATTGCCTCATGTGTTTCCGAGTAACATCCTGTGAAATACCCCGGGGCTGTCCATGGACATCTGCAGAGCCATAGGAGCCGGCACATACCCCAAGGCTGCTGGGGACGTGTTCTCAGAACATCACACCACCATGAGTTTCTGAGGAACCGGTACCACGACTTTACAGTGAGTGATGAAGGCCCCTCCCAAACCTGGCAGAGCCTCCGAATGGCCTGAGGTGCTTAAAAAGTACAGCTCATGTGAGCCCCACTTCAGCCTTGGAGATGTGACTTTCTTTTCCAACCCACTCTTCAGGAAGGACTTATACAGCAGGCAAGGGATTTCAGAGAATCTTATGCTAGCCCAATGAGATGGGGGTCATCCTCATCTGATGGACAGAGGAGATACAGAACTGAGTGGCTGCCAGTGGTCACGAGAAGGACTGTGACAGAAGGGGATGAGCAGGGCCGTCCTGACCAGAGAGCCCTGGGTTTGCATCCACTCGTATCGCCTCAACTGTAATTTCATTTGAATAATGAGCACAGTAATCCCCATTATACAGCAGTGAGTGGTAGTGCCCACTTCAAGGCACTGCAGGATTAACCTCGAGAACCAAACAAAGAACCTGAGAGGGAGAGGGGCCCTTCAAGTTCTCAGCCATTAATCAGAGGCCACACCAGCGGTGGGCGGATGGGCCTTGGATCTAAGCTTTTCACTCCCAGTGATTCTCTCCCGTCTGCCATGGGAGAACTATCTTCTAGTCATAATACAGTCTTAGCACAGTGTTAACTGCCCAGCACCAGACGGCACTGCCTTTATCAGGGCTTCCCCAGGCAGAGGCTCATTTTTCTCTGATTCCAGCCAGAGTGAAGCAGCGATGGTGCCTGAGCACAGGCCTACCAGGCTCTGGCTGCCTTTCACAAGCTAGAAATAGGGCAGAAGCTTCTCTTATCTACACCCTCTCTGGTGTTACCAAATGAGTATTAATTTGCTCCTGGACTCGGTCCTTGACTCCCATAGATATTGCAAGGGATGCTGCCAGGGACAAGTGTTGATTTGAAAGCTGGTGTGAGAAAAATTCCTAAGGCGCCACACACTGGGTACCCACTCATGCCAGAAGCTTCTCACATAACCTCATTTGATGCTCACTGCCACCCTCTGGGCGGATATGCTCGGCCTGACCCTGGATCCAGGTCTGTTTGGACAAGAACCATGTCTTGGACTTCATTTGTGTTTGTTTTTCCCTTGATTTACTCCTGAAACAGCCAGTGACTGAGCAAAGATGATCCAGATATGGGTCCCGTGAGTGGCTATGGCTCCCTCCTGCCTCCTTGGCGTTCATCCATGCCTGAGGTTGGAGATCTCGGCAGTCTGGGTGGGAGGAGCACGGGACTGTCAGCTCCCTGCCCCCTATGTGCTCAGTCACATCAGCACCCAGGAAAGACTAATCCCACATAAATGACACTGCTGCTCAGGAAGTCACCTCACCTGGGCCGCATGTCCGGGTTTTGGACCTTGACCCCCTTGCTTTGTTGGGACAAACTCCATCTACACCTGAGCTGTTGGGCCTAGTTTCCCATGGATGGGCTGGGCTGGACTGGAGGAATCCCTGCTCTCAGCAGCTGTTGATGTAGTGGCTCCTCATCACCTATAGTCACATTCTGTACTTCACAACTTTGTTACTAAGACTTTCCACGACCTAGGCCCGTTTACATTGAAGGGATACCACACTCTAGCCATACCACAGTTGCCCTTCTTGCTGTTCCAGTTTCTCCCACTATATCTGGTCACGCGTGAGAAGCCACCTTGGGGAGTCCAGGCTTCTGAACAAGGAGATGTTCAGAATGCTGGTTCTTAGTTTATTCACCAGCCGAGTGATCTTGGGCAAGTTGCTGTAATGCTCAGGCCTCAGGGTTCCGGTGTGAGGCTGAACTATGTCTAAAACCAGAGCACAGGCTTTGGAGGAAAGAACTGGAAGCTGCCTGGCCTCAGAGAGCTTCTCCTGAATTCCTTTCAGCCTCAGCATCCTCACCTGAAAAATGCAAAAAGTATTATCTCCCTTGCAGGACTGTGGAAATGACTGAAGGAAAACATCTGGCAAGGAGGGTCTGACAGCTGTCTCATTTTCTTTCTTAAACAACCTACATCCCCCAGGGTCAAGCTCCAGGGTCTTCTCTGCAGCCTAACCCCTTGCCGTCCCTGGTTCCTGATCTCCCTCTCTCACTGGCTTTTGGCGGCCCAGCTGCCCGGGGCCAAGCTTCCACTGGGCCTCTGGGAATGCCCTACCGCAGACACACATTGTGTTCTTGACTGGGGCTTCTGCCCTTGCTCATTTTCTCTGGAACGACGGACTGGTTAGGCCTGAGACAAACCTCAAACACTCATCAACCCTGCCTTCCTCAGTGCAGGAGGCCTGCAATGTTTCTGACAGAGGGCTGTAAGTACCTGCAGACTGAAGCCTCAGCCAGCCCGCCCGATGGGTGCAGTTGGAATTGGGAGGGAGAAGGAAGTAGGAAAGACCCTTTACCTCCCCATGGGAGGTGAGTGCACTCCAGGCCCAGAAGAGGTAGGACCACCTGCCTTACTTACACTCCCGCAGAATATAGCGGAGGGTGAGCTCAAACACCCCCAGACATAATCTTTAGAAAAAGAAAGTGAGGAAGCGAGATTGGAACAAAGTAAATTATTTTAAGAAACCAGATTGCCAAAGACTTAAAGTACCAAATGCACTTTTAATTGATCTACAAATAAAAACTACTCAGCAAGGTCAGTAACCACTTCAGCCTCTCATCTGTTAGAGCCATACCCTGGACAGCGTTGAGGAAGTAGGTTAACTGGTTATTTCTGTTATTTCACTTCATCCACGGTATTAGAAAAACAAGGCATGATATCAGTTTAGATGACATGCGTGGCTGGCAGCCAAATCCAGTCCCTATATTCCATATTTTTTCTTTAGTTCTTCTACTTTGTTGACGTAAGCTTTCATGGCATCTTCCTTGGAAGTTCCTGTAAAGAATCAACAGGACTGTTTGTCAGAGAAGCAGCATGGTAGAAAAGCAGCAGCTTTAGAGCCCCAGACAGCCCTGGTTTAACACGCTGAGGCTCAGTTTCTCACCTGTGAAGCGAGGGTCCTACTACCTGCATCTCAGAGACCTGGCCAGGATTTCACTTGAGGTATTTGAGGAGCCGGGCCCACAGTGAATGCTCCATAAAGCACTGAACCACTGTGTGCGGGGCTGTCCTGAGGCCTGTCACTGGCCTGCTGGCCATGTGAGACCCCCACTGTCATGAGTGAGTGGGTGGCCTGAGCCTCGGGAGAAAGGTCGGGCCCTCTAGACAGGCAGGAAAGTCTAACATGGGAGCCATGGTAACTTAACTGGTCCTGCTGACTCTCATGGTTGGCTTTGGCCTTTCAAGCATTTCTGTTGAGCTCTTATTTCCCAGAGCTGTTAAACTGGCAGTGAAAAAGCAAAGCCCGGCACCCTCTTCTCCCCAGAAAGAAGCTATGAGAAAAATTTTGAGAACTCTGAGCAAAAGCAGCTAGCTCTTGGAGGGTAATAAGGCAAATCTTTGCCTTCTTGCTGCTTGCTGTACAAGGGACACTGACTATAGCCCTGAGAGAGAGCAAAATCCAATTTCCTGGATGCCATGAAGGAGAGACACCTGCTGGGAATCAGAGCGTGTTCTAAAGCAACTGGAAAGCATGGGGCCTGAGTATGGTATGGAAATGCTCAATGAAAAATGGACAGTCAGACAGGCATTCCTGTTCTAGTTACTTAGCAAATCGTAGGAGTCTTTTTATTGTATTCTGGCCTTTTTTGAATTCAAAGGTTTCTCATTTGCAGGAAGACAGAGGGCTTATTCAGAAACTAGCTAGCAAGAGCACAAAAGCTGGCAGGCACTTTGGTGCCAACTTTTGGGTCTTGCTGTCGCAGGTGGCACGTGATTAAGTCGGAGCTGAAACACTTCTTGGCTGCTGTTGCTTAGCATATAATAGCTCCATTCACTGAGCCTATGAGCTGCCAGAACCTTGCCATGCATTAGCTCATTCCCTTCTTTTTTTGTGCCTTTCTGGCTGGAAGGGAACTGGGGAGGGCTGCTTGGGCTATGGGGTCACTGCCCGGCCTTGTGGGGGAGAGGAAGGTACAGGCACGAAACCACCCCTTATTCCGAATATATATATAAAGCCCTTGCCAACTACATCACCTCCCAATCTGTTTTTCAGGGACCTGGTCCCAGCTCCTCCTCTCCGGATGATACCACTGCTCAGAGATGATGCTTTTGGAAAAGGTATAAATGGTCTTAGGGAAAAAAAGTAGGTGGCCCAGTTTTTTTCCATTCCGACACAGGTCAGCCTGATTTCCAGCATGTGCCTCATCTACTTTGTTTTCTCTCCTCACCCCTTTGCACTCCATAATAAAGAGGATTTCATTACTGCGCTTCAAACTAAGGAAACTGATCAGAACAATTACCTTTCAGCTCATTCCAGGCATCCCACTTGGCCTTGCCTTTGAGGTCCAACATCCCAGGCCGTTCTTAAACAAGAAAAGACAAGACATTAGATCTGCTTCAGGTTCTAATGGAGAACTTTATCAACTTGCTTGCCATGAAAGCCATCTTTTATTACATCGTTTCCTTTGACACTCTGTCATGGAGTTAAATGGGCCTAGAGCAGTATATAGAAATCTAAACTTAAAACCTAAAGGAAATAGAAGGAAAACTATTCTCATTACTAGAGAATTCTTATCTTATAAGTTAAATAACTCCAAAATTTCTCCTTTTAAAAAGTGTAACTAGAAAATAAGTACTACATCCATGCACCTGGCCTGAAATTCAGATGCTACAAAGGGGAACACTATAAAGTTTCCCTCTCCCCGTATTTCTCTCCTTCATGCATTATTGTTATCAGTTTTCTGGGTGTCCTTTTCTGTGAACTGTCTATTCATATCCTTGCCCCCATTGTTTTACCAAATTGTTAGTCTATTTCTTGTTGGTTTGTGGGAGGTTTTCCCTGAGGGCAAACCTGTTATCAGCTGCACTTGGGAAACACGCTACTTCCCTGCTGACCTATTTTACTGCCATACTGAGAACAAAGCACAGGGGACAACCTGGACCACCTTGCCTGAGGAACATCAAGTCTTCCCAAGTGCTTTCAGGGAAGCATTCCCAGAGATACCTGGGAGGTGTACCTCCAGAGTCATCATCCAATCCTAGAGCAGCACACCCCAACAGCTCTTTCTGCGATGATGGAAATGTACATTTTTACTGTCGAACTCAGAAGCCACATGTCACTTGTGGCAACTGAGCACCTATAATGGTGGCTTGTGTGACTGAAGACTGAACTTTTGATTTTTTTAAAAAAAATTTGAACTATTTTCAGTTTAAATTCAGATAACCACATGCGGCTAGTGGCTACTGTATTGCACCGTGCAGTCCTAGAGTGTACTGATACCTCCCTGATCAGGAAGCAACAGATTCCCAAGCCAGTGTGCCTATCCACAGTGAAAGCAGGGCAGAGGCCAGTCTCTGTGAAAATATTGCTTGGCAGAAGAGCATCTCAGCTGATCTGGTCCTCCCCACCCCAATTCATTTCCCCTTCCCCTCCCTGGGAGGATACAGAGTTTATAAACCCAATGTAAAACTCACCTTTGCCAAGACCCTTTTCACCTCAGCCCTTGCTATGAACCTAAGTTTGATTTGGCACCTTTTCCTGCTTCCAGCTGGCTGGCAACCAACATGCCTGCTCCACTCTCCACCCCAATTGCAGAGGAATTGGGGGCCACACTCACTCTCTTGAACAGGGGTAGGGGTGACCACCTTTTGTGCTGCTATGGACTGAACTATGCTGTTGCCTCAGTATATACACAAGTTTCAGGGACTTCAGAGCAAATGAAAACCAGCCAAGGCAGGAAAGGCAGTATTATAGAATAAGGTGGTCCAAACTATGACCTCAAAATCTGTGCCAAGATTTTTTGACAGAGAACAAATGGTCATCAGGAACTGTTTCAGCAAAAGTGCTCTGACCTGCCCCAAGAAGCCAGCTGCTGCTCTCCTGATATTAGGCTTGGCCTGGCTGCCAAGGGCTTCAAGACTTTGATCTTGCCCATTTGAGGTGGAAGCAGTATGTTATTACTGCAGTAAAATACTACTGAGTAAGCAGGAGGATACTATTGAGCTCAGAGTTTGGATCAAGTCTCTCCCAAGCTAGGGACAATGTGTTTTCTCAAGTAGATGGGAAATGCTCTTGATAATCAGTAAAGTCCTTCTAAAACCAGGATTTGAATTCTGTTACCTGAGCTACCAAGATACCAAGAAAGGTATGAGGTCTATGAACCCCATCCAGAAACATGATCTTTGGGGAACTTCTCCCAGCTTAAACCCCAGGACCATCATGAAACATCACCATGCCCCACCCAAGAGTAGGACCTTGGGTGGTTTTGAGTGACTGTTCTCACAGATAAAGAGTTCCAGCACCAATCAAGGCTGCTGAGTCTGCTCTGAACAGGAGACCTCCCAAATTTATCTCAGCATACCTGTGTTTATGTCACCCACAGTTGCTTGTTTGTAGCGGCTGTAGATGAACAGCATCTCATCATCTGCTGGCTTGGTCTTGAGGTGCTTAACATCCTCAGCGGCTTTGTCAAACTCAGCCTGAATGTGAGGAAGAGGAAAGGCCTGAATAGAGCTTAGTAATGGGGAGGGAGGGGTTGGAAGGCAGCACTCCTCCTGCAATGCAGGTGAGGAAAATCAGCACCTCCCCCGTCCCCCCAAGTGTCTCCCCTCTTTTCTCAACGGGGCAGCTAGAAACACTCAGAAACACAAAGAGGGGAAGCACATTGGTTCACTTATTGATAAGCATCTAAGTATAGGGAGCTCTCACTATACCAGGTATCAGGTACTGGAAATACAGTGGTGAAGGAGGCAGGCAAAGATTGCCTGCAGTGGGAGTGTACTCTGGAGGAAAAGCAGCATGGCCAACTGCCTGGCCACTACCGGGTCAGGGTGGGGAAGCCCTGACCTGAGGATAGAGGTGCACAGCGTGCTTGAAACAGCTGAGAAGGGCACCGGGCACGAGTACAGCGGGGTCAGTGGCCCAAGTTCGTTCGCCCCCTTTCCCTGGGGCTGGGGCGTCCAGCGCCGACCTCTGTCCCAGTGCTGGACTGGAGAGAGGTGAGAGGAGCCAGGGGTCCGCCTACACAGCGTCTACATTCGAACGAGGGAAAAGCCTCTGAATCACTCCTCCCCAAGCGCACTCTCTCCTTCCCGTACGCCGGACACTCGGCGCCAACTTTCCTTGACCTCCAAGCTCTCAGCCACTGCTTCCTTGCTTCCCCACTCTGCATGGTGCCCCTATTCCTGTCCAGTCCTTCCGGACGGGGAATCGTTCCCCTTGCTCCTTCAATCCATGCAACTCTCTACTTCCCGTCTTTCTACCTAGGACCCTCGCCTCTGACCCCTATCCCTGCTTTTCTGCAAAGTCCACGGGATGGGCAACTTCCCAGCAGTTACAGGGCAGGCAGCAGTGTTGCGAGTCCCAAACAGGGAAGTTCCGCTCACAAGGCTCTCTTTAGAGTCAGGGCTGGGCATGGATCCAGGAGAAAGAGCGGAGCCGAGAAGGGAAAGACCTTCCTGGGCTCTGCCTGCAGCATGGTTCCCGCACCGGCCTCCCTCCCCGCTTCGCTTTCGCAGCCAGGCTGGGCACGCGTTATATATACCTGAGACATGCCGGCAGAGTTGGTTGCAAGAATACCAGTGAGCCAGTGGAGGCGGCGACAAGGAAGAAGTAGTAGCACAAAACTCGAGTGGCAGCACAGTCAGAGGTGCAGTCACAAGCCTCCCAAATTTCGCTCGGGCGAGCGAGGGGCAGCCAATCAGAAACCTGCTCCACGTGAGGGGGCGTGGCCATTCTCTGAGCGCGGCCAGCTTACTCGGATCCCACGTGGGGCCATTCGCGCACGCGTAGAAAGGAGCCGAAGGGGACGCCGGGAGCAGGTGGGACCGCGGAAGTAGGGATTGCTTAGGGGAGAGGGCGCGTTGGTACTAGCGTTTTCAGCCCCAGGCCGCTGTGGGGAGTGGCCCATGGGGCAAAGGACAGGGGGCGGAGGGCGAAAAGCAGAGCCTTAAATTTGTTTCATTAAATCTTGTCCCCGGCGTGGAGAGGCTGGAAATATTATAGCACCTCTGGACCAGTAACCTCTCAGGTCTGGGGAGGGCGAGTGGGCCCCCGTTACTGTCAGGGATTGAGAGGATGTCCCTGGAGAACTGCGCGATGGTGGGAAGCTGGACTGGTCCCCAGAAAGGCGAAGCCGAGGTCTCTGAGCATTTGGCATGTCTGCCCGTGGCTTTCGTTTCTTTCCAGCCTTGTATCGCACATTTTTGTTTGTCGTTCAGTTCTCCAAATGGCGCGTTCAAGTCAGGGACAGTGTCTCACTTGTCTTGACTTTAACAAACTTGGCCCGAGCCGGGTGCCCAGCAAACATTTCTTAAGTGAATGACTCAACTTCATTCACAAATATTTACTGGACATTTTGTCAGGTGACTTGCACCGTTCTAGGCCTTGGGGATACAGCAGTGAACAAAACAAATCCTTGCATTCCTTGAACTTACATTGGGGGACATAGTTAATAAAATAAATAGGAAGTTTGTTAGGGTGAAAGAAGTCGGAAGTTTATAGTTTTACATGGGGAGTTGGGGGTGGAGGTAGCATTTGAGAAAGCCTCCAAAGGAGAGGAAGGAGCGTTTCAGGTTGAAAATTAGTATAAGGATGTGAGCAGGGAGTGAGGGAAAGAGTAGAAGGAGATGAGGCTGGGGAGTCAAGGAGGTGGCAGGCTGGCTAGATGATGCCGAGCTTGGTCTTTATAAGGACTTTGCCTTTAATTCTGAGTGAGACTGGAAGTCACAGGTTTTTAGAGCAGAGGATGATGAGGCTGAGGGGTCACGTCTTTGCAAGGCTGATGTTCTCCACTGGAGCAGAAAGGAGCGGCACAGGTAGATGGGCGAGTTTGAGGGTGGTGCTCAGGAGACTAAGGGGAGAATTTCCTGGTGGTGATAGAGGAGCTGGGTGAAGGGAGCGGCTTGATGGAAAATTCTCTGGAGATCATTAAAAACGAGATCATTCCTCTCCAATTCCTAATGTGTGACAAGAGGACTGAACTACAAATCTCAACCCTCAGCCTCCCACCCCCCAATTACAGCTGTAGTGTTTAGAAAGATAGGCCAGGTGGAAGCTTTCAGACTACTAACTTAATGTAGGTCAGGCTTTATAAAATGGGAAGAAGTGGAGATACATTAGCAAGGAACAAATCTAGACTCTTCAGCCTATGAATAATTTTTGTGGCAAAGCAAAGCTAAGCAAATTAACAAAAGTCCTGGAGTTAAATTTGGGGAAATTGTATTTGAATTGTAAGAAATGTAGGTTTCTCTCAAAGTGACAGTTCAGAGCTGCTTATTCCTTCTGAGGCCCAGATGAAGCCTAGGTTCACTTTTGCTCCATTATTTGGTGCTTACAGCTTCCTTGATGGAAATTCAGATTATTGCCTCTGTGGGTCAGATTTGCAGTCAACTGTGTCTCCTAGTCAGTAGGTTTTGACATAAGGTTATTGTGTTTGGCATATTTGAAAAGATTAGGTACCTTTGATAATATAATTAAAAAAATATTCCTCAAAGATTGGTTGGTGTAATTGAGTTTTGACTGGAATTACGTATTGTAGAAAGCAAGATTAGTGTTTTAAATTAACTTGGCAGTCTCCAGTTCAAGTGGATTGATTTGTTGGTTGCTTGTTTGGAATATACTCCACTTTGCTAAAAAATCAATTTTCCACAAGGTGGTTTGTGCCCAGGTGAGTCTACAAAAGTTGCTCAAAGCAACTGAAGTGTGCAGCTAGTAAGGATTGTAAACCCCAAGGATCAGGGTGCTTGCTAAGTGATCTTGACAAGGAGAAGGAAGAGTGTCTTTCAGGGCCCACCCTAGCCCCGGTTTCGAAATAGCTGAAAGCATACTTTTTTTTTTTTTTTTAAGATTTTATTGGAGAATTGGGAAAGGGAACAGCATTGGGGAATCGGGGAAGGGGAACAGACAAGTTGCTGTCCTTTTGTTCTTCAGTCTAGTTGTGGAGGACGTCGCTTCACTGGCCCATGTTGGTATTGTGATGATTGCGCTCTTCCCGGCTGAGGCAGTCGGTCGCCGGCCATTGGACAGCCGCTCTCTGTGGTGGCTCACGGCAGCTCACGAAAGCGCATGCCAGCTGCCAGCCAGTCCCAGTCTTTTCTATTTTAAATTACTCTGTCTGAGCCCCCTCTACATAAGCCAGGGAGGATAGGGATCACTGTGTTGGTCAATGCCTATCTCCAAGGGCCTGGCATTTCTTAGGCTCTCAACCAATGGTGGGTGAGTGAATGGGGTGCTTTTCTCTGTGAACTGTATTCCTTCTGATTAGCTATGAACTTGGAAACCAACTAAGTTTATTAGAACTGAATGTGAAACTATGGGCTAGAGTGAAGCAGCTTGCCCTCACATTGTTGGGATACCAATTTTGACTACTCAGAGGCTTCACTTGCTGGGTCTCAGTGTAAAGCCAGACAGGCAAGATATAGTAACAGCAGAGAAAGGAGTTATTGCCCAGTAGGTATGAATAGTAGTTTGATATTAGGCTTCTTGGTATAAACTAAACCTCTAATTCTAAAAGTAACCTATCATTAAAAAATGGACTGCAGTTACAGCAAAGCTTCACTAGAAGGCAAGGGTTAGAGTATCAACAAATGGTGAATTATATTCATTCAGTATTTATTTTCTAGTTTCTTAGACTGTGACTCCTGAGGCCTGGCTCCAGCAAAGCTGGGAAGAGACTAGTATGTTTTAATGGGGAGGGGGCCCTTGGGAAATGCTCCTGGGAAAGGAGTGGACGGAGGTGAGCGGAGTTGAGGGCCTTTGTTTTGTGAAGGCTGAGGGAGGTAAGAGCTGGGAGGGTGGGATAAGAATGCAGCACAGCTTTTCTCTCTTTCGCACTCTTTTTTCCCCTTTCCTTCTCCTCCCTTGTCTCTTTTCCTTTTCTGGTGGTGTAACTGTAGTGACAGGAGGCCTGGCAGCCCCTATGCCATTCTCTTCCTCCTTTGGGTGTTCATATTCAGAGGACTTGCAGCAAGTTGGGCATGAGAGAAGAGTGAATGTGTGTGTGTCACACACGTGTGTGATCCTCTCCTTTCCCCTGTCCTCTCTCTGTCCAGCCAACGTGGTGGGTGGCGGTTTGGGCTGAGGTGAGACAGGGACACCAGGGCTTCGGAGCAGCGGGTTCTGGTAGGGAAGAGTTTTATACTGGCTGGGAGTAAGGAAGGGAAGAAGCTTTTCTTTAGAATTACTTAAACATAAGTTGGTCATTCTCTGGTCAGGTGCTGCCTGTTTTCTGTTTAGAACTACTTAGGATTATGGGCAGTAATAATGAAGCACCTTATGAACGTATCTTAGTTCAGTACTGTAGTTCTTGTTCAACTTCATTAGAAGTATAAATTCTCTTCTGAATCTACATTGTCTTCTTTGAGTATTGTTTCCTTAGCTCCTAGTTACACATGACAAGTGCTTGGTAACTGCTTTGGAACTAGGTTGTTAGAGATGAATTTTATTTATTTATTAGTTTCAGGTGTACAAAACAGTGATTAGATGTTTATATACCTCAGAAAGTGATAACCCAAATAAGTCTATTACCCACCTGATACTGTACAATAGCTATTACGATATTATTGACTATTCCCTATGCTGTACTTTATATCCCATGGCTACTTTTTAAAATTATAGTTGACATTCAATATTATTTTATATTAGTTTCAGTGTAGTGGTTAGACATTTATATAATTAATGAAGTGATTCCTCTTACAAGTCTAGTACCCATCTGACACTATACATAATTTTTACAATATTATTGACTATATTCTCTGTTGTACTTTTTATCCCCGTGACTATTTTGTAATTACCATTTGTGATTCTTAACCCCTTCATTTTTCTCACCCAATCCTCCAGCCCCTCCTCCCATCTAGTAAC
>NW_017732183.1:478718-488587 GCF_001890085.2 Hipposideros armiger | reverse complement strand
AAACAAACAAACAAACAAAAACTATAGTATATACTGCCATGAGCACACTGACAGTGGTATATTTAAGATATAGAACATTTCCATCATCAAGGATCCTTCATATTACTGTGATAGCCACAAGCACTTCCTTCCTGTCCTTATCCTCTCCTTAGCCCTTTGCAACCAGGAATTTGTTCTCTATTTCTGTAATTTTGTCATTTCAAGAATATTATCTAAGTGAAATCATGTCTTTTGTAACCTTTGGGATTGACTTTTTCACTCAGCTTAATTCTCTGGTGATTCATCCAGATTGTTGTATTTACCAATATTTTGTTCCTTTTTTATTGCTGAGCAGTATTCCATTATATGATGAACCAATTTGTTTAACCATTTGCCAGTTGAAGGACAGCTGGATTGTTTTCACTTTTTGGCTATTACCAATAAAGCTGCCACTGACTCACTCATGTACAGATTTTTATGTGAACATAGTTTTTCATTTTTCTGGGATAAATGCCCAGGCGTGCAATTCTGGGCCATATAACCATTCCATGTTTGGATTTGTTAGAAACTACCACTGTGGCTGTATCATTTTACATTCCTAGCAGCAGTGAATGAGAGATCCAGTTGCTCCATATCCTTGTCAGCATTTGGTGTTATCACTGTTTTTTATTTTAAGCATTTTGATAGATGTTTAGTAGTATCTCATTGTGGTTTTGATTTGCATTTCCCTAATGGCTAATGATGTTTGGCATCTTTTCATGTGCTTATTTGCCATCTGTATATCTTCTCTGTGCAATGTCTCTGTGTCGTTTGCAAATGTTTTAACTGGATTTTTTTAAATGTTGAGTTTTGAGAGTTCTTTTTGTATTCTAGATACTAGTCCTTTGTTGGATATGTGGTTTGCAAATATTTTCTCCCTGTTTTTGGCTTGTTTTTTCATCCTCTTAATAGTTTTCCACAGAATATGTTTTTAATTTTGATGAAACCCAGTTTATCAGTTTTTCCTTTTATGGATTACACTTTGGGTGTCAAAATTAATAACTCTGCCTAGCCCTAGTTCCTGAAGATTTTCCCCTTCTCTCTCTCTCTCTCTCTCTCTCTCTCTCTCTCTCTCTCTCTCTCTCTCTGTAAAAGTTTTCATAGTTCTGTGGTTTATAGTTAACATAATCCATTTTGAATTAACTTTTTAATAAGGTGTAAGATTTAGGTTGAGATTCATTTTTTTTTTGTCCTGATGTCAAAATTACTCCAGCACCATTTGTTGAAAAGACATCTTTTCTCTATTGAACTGCCTTTGCACCTTTGTCAGTAATCTGTTGGGCATATCTATGTGGTCTTCTTTTGAATTCTGTCTTCTGTTCTATTGATCTATGCATCTATTCCTCCACCAATACCACACAGTCCTGATTACTGTAGCTATATAATAGGTCTTGAAATCGGATAAATTGATTCTTNTTTTTTTTTAATTGGGGGAGGGAACAGTGTTGGGGAATTGGGGAAGGGGATGACCAGCCAAGTTGTTGTTCTTCAATCTTTGTTGTGGAGGGCACGTGCTCTATCCACTGAGCCATCTGGATGAGCTCAGCTCAAGGTGCCAAGTTTAGTCTTAGTTGCGGATGGGCATAGCCCACCATCGAACAGGCAGTCTTGTTGTTAGGAGCACGTGCTCTTACCATCTGAGCCATCCTGTCATCTGTTGGCATCTCAGCTGCAGCTCAGCTCGGGTGCAGTGTCACTGGCCCATGTGGGCATTGAACGAGTGGCCCTGTTGCTCAGAGCTCGCGCTCTTAAGCTAACTCTTAACCAACTGAGCCACTTCGCTGGCCCCCTCTTAATTGTATTGTTTGTGTTGAGTTGTGTGAGTTCTATAAATTTTGGATATTAACCCATTATTGGATATATCATTGGTGAATATCTTCTCCCATTCAGTAGGATGTCTTTTCGTTTTGTTGCTGGTTTCCTTTGCTGTGCAAAACCTGTTTTAGTTTAATGTAGTCCCATTTGTTTCTTTTGTTTCTTTTGTTTCCATTGCCCAAGGAGAGATATCAGTAAAAATATTACTAAAAGTCATGTCTGAGAATTTACTTCCTATATTTTATTTCCTCTAGGAGTTTTATGGTTTTGGGTCTTACATTTAAGTCTTTAATCTATTTTGAGGTTATTCTTGTATATGGAGTAAAAAGGTGATCCAGTTTAATTTCTTTGCATGTATCTGTCCAGTTTTCCCAGCACCATTTATTGAGTAGATGTCTTTACCCCAATGTATATTCTTCCTTCCTTTGTCATAGATTAAATGACCATGTAGGAATGGATTTATTTCTGGACTCTATATTCTGTTCCATTGATCTATGTGTCTGTTTTTATGCCAATACCATGCTGTTATGATTACAATGGCCTTGTTAGAGATGAATTTTATAGAGAATTCTTCTATTGCCTGTCAACAAGAAAATTAGAAATATTAAAATCTGATGACAAATATTTTGGCTGATAATTCCCTTAGAGACAAATGCCATTTATTTATTAAAAAAANAGAACATTACTTTTTTGAAAGTTGTATGTACCGTTTTCACATGGGTAAGACAAGCTTTAAAGCAAACTTGATATATGACAACTTTGATGTTACAATACTCACATTTAGGGAGTAGATATAACTTTAGAAAATAATTAAAATGATTCACTCTAGGAGACTTAAAATTCAAGTCATACACACCACTTCTTGGAAACCTGCTTGGTGCAGGAAGGAAGGTCAGCCCCGCGCTCTCCTGCCAGGCGCTTGTAGAGGCTTCTGCTTGCTAACTGCCCGCATGGGGAGGGCTTTTCTACACTTCAGGCTTCTGTTTTTTTGTTTGTTTTGTTTTGGTTTGGTTTTTTACAGAACTAGTTCTCAGGAGATTTTATCACTCCCAGCAAAAGCTCTCTTCATCTTCCCGTTTTTTCTATTACTTATTCATTTCCTACTACAGAGGCTACCAAATCCTTACAGTGGTTAAAGGAAGTCAGATTTAAAGATAACCCTGATGTTTAACATTAACAAATATGCTGGCAAAAGAACTTGTACAGTGAATACAATGCATAACATGGAATAATTGTTCAATTTCTTTCAGTCTTTAAAAGCCTTACTATTTGAGAACTGGCTTAATGACAATATTGCGTCAATGCTATATACATAAATGCAATACCTTTTTCTAAGGAAAAGCTATTGTGATAAAATAACAGGGAAGTGTCAGAGTGGGGAAAGGTTTGAGTGCTCAAGTCTGGGCACAAAAGTAATATTAATATATCAACATTAAAGTGGATGGCTACTTGTACAGATACAAGAAAAGAGATGGAATAATGGAGCTTTGATAACCATAAAAGCCCTGAAAGCAATTATTATTGCTGATGTACTACTGGTGCAAACGTGGTCGGTACTAGAGCTAGAGCAGGGTCTGGGTTTTGGCTCTGCATTCTCAGCTCTGATCCCAAAATAAACCTCCATAAATGTTCACTAAATTAAATAGCGGCTGTACAGGAGAAAGACTGGAATGCCAAAATGTGTGATGTTCGAAGAAATGTAATGNTATAATATTAGCTGTAGGGGTTTTTGTTTGTTTGTTTTGTTTTTTTTGATAGATGCCCTTTATCAACTTGAGGAAGTTCCCTCTATTCCTATTTTTCTAAGAGTTCTTATCATGAATAGATGTTGAAATTTATCAAGTGCTTTTTTTGCATCAGTTCATATGATTTTGTGGTTTTTCTTCATTAGCCTGTTAAAGTGGTAGATTACATTGATTACTTTTCAAGTATTGAACTAGCCTCTATTTCCCTGGAAGAAACCCCACTTGGTCATGATATACAATTCTTTGTATATATTGCTGAATTCTATTTGCTAATATTTTAAGGTTGTTTATGTCTATATTCATAAGGGATATTGGTCTGTAGTTTTCTTTTTTATAATGTGTTTATAATGTATCTGGTTTGTTATGGAAATACTAGCTTCATAAAATGAATTAGGAAATGTTCCCTCCTCTTCTGTTTTCTGGAAGAGATTGTGTAGAACTGGTGTTAATTCTTTAAATGTTTTGTAGAATTCCCCAATGAAATTTTCTGGGCCTGGAGATTTTTTTTTGGGAGTTTTAAAATTATGAATTCAATATTCTTAATAGGTACAGGGTCATTCAGATTTTCTATTTCATATTGGGTAAGTGATGGTAGTTTGTGTTTTTCAAGATATTGGTTCATTTTACCTAAGTTGTGAAATTTGCATACATAGATTTGTTCATAGTATTCCCTTTTATTCTCATGATGTGTGTAGAGTCTGTGATGATATCCTCGGTTTTATTTCTGATATAGGTCATTTGTATTTTCTTTCTTTTTTCTTTCCCAAACTTGTGCAAGATTTGTCAAATTTTAAAAACCTTTCCAAAGAGCCAGCTCTTTTTTCATTGATTTTTCTCTCTATCGTCTTTTCTGTTTTCAATTTTATTGATTTCTATTTTTTATTATTTCTTTCCTTCTGCTTGCTTTGAGTTTGTTTGTTTGTTTGTTTGTTTGTTTTTTGCTTTTCTAGGTTCTTGAAGTGGGAGCTTAGATTATTGATTTGGACTTTATTTCTCTTATTTAATGTGTGCATTTAATGCTGTAAATTTCCCTTAGTCCTGCTTTAATTATGCCCCACAAATTTTATGTTGTACTTTTTATTTTCATTCAGTTCAGTGTATTTTTTAATTTCCTTTAATTTCTTTGACCCAAGGATTGTATAACAGTTGCTTGCCTAGTTTCCAAGTGTTGAGATTTTCTTGATATCTACCTGTTTTTGATTCCATTGAGGTCAGGAAATACACTCTGTATGATTTCACTTTTTTTTTTTTTTAAGATTTTTATTGGGGAATTGGGGGATGGGAACAGCGCTGGGGAATTGGGGGAAGGGGAACAGACAAATTGCTGTCTTTTTGTTCTTCAGTCTAGTTGTGGAGGACGTTGCTTCACCGGCCCAAGTTGGCACCATGATTGCACTCTTCCCAGGTAAGGCAGATCAGTTGCCGGCTTCTGGACAGCCACTCACCGCCGCTTGAGGGCCGCTCACGCTGGCTGCTGGCTACACACAGTAGCCCATGGCAACCCACTGCAGCAGGGGCTGCAGCCTATGCCGTTCGCCGGCGACTCACGGCAGCCCAGCTCCAGGTTGAGCTGTTGTTCAGCATCTTAGCTGTGGAGGGCAGTGTCACTGGCCCTCATATGTGGGATCCAAAACGGGGCCCTCTGGCATCCCAAGCGAGTTCTTAACCAGTGCGCCACTCGACTGGCCCTGATTACACTTCTTTAAATTTGTTGTATGTTTTTCTATAGCCCAGGATACGGTCATATTGGTATGTATTTTGCAGGCACTTGAAAAGAATATGCATTCTGCTGTTGTTAGTGGAATGTTCTATAAATGTCCATTATATCTTATTGGTTGATGGTATTGTTGAGTTCTGTATCCCTATTGCTTTTTTCTTTAGTTATTCTATCAATTGATGAGAAAGGGTTGTTGAAATCTCCAACTGCAATTGTGGATTTGTCTTATTTCTTTCAGTTCTGTCAGTTTTTTCTTCAAATATGTAATAGTTTTGTTGTTTTTATACACATTAGGATTGCTGTATCTTGGTGGTAGATTGACCCTGTTAGCCCAAAGTTTCTTCTCTTATCGTTTTCTCTCTGTTTAGACATCTTTTATTCATTCTTTTAGGGTAGTTGTGCTGCTCACAAATTCTCTTGGTTTTCCTTCACCTGAGAATGCCTTGATTTCCTCTTTATTTCTGAAGAATATTTCCATTGGGCATAGGATTCTGGATTGATGATTATTCTCTTTTAGCATTTGAAAATGTTGTGCCACTTTCTTTGGCTTCCATGATTTATGATGAAAAACCCACTGTCATTTGAATTTGTTTTCTCTTTGGCTGTTTTCAAGATTTTTTCATTGTCTTTAGTGTTCAGAAGTTTGATTATGATATGTTTTGAAGTGGATTTCTTTAGGTTTGTCCTGTTTGGGGTTCACTTCTTGAGTCTGTAGGGTTTTATCTTTTATCAAATTTGGAAAGTTTTTAGCTATTTTTATTAATCCTGCCCTTTTACCCTGTATTTTCAGAACTCTAATGACAGGATTATTATAGTCCCTCAGGTTCTAAGAATCTGTTGGTTTATTTTTTTAGTATTTTCTCTAATGTTCAGGTTGGGTAATTTCTGTTGTTTTATCTTCCATCTCATTGATTCTTTCCTGTGTTTCCTCCATTCCGCTTTTGAGCCCATTCATTGAGTTTTTAAATTTTGGAATTGTGTTTTTCGGTTCTGAAATTTCCATTTCTTTATGATTTCCTTTTCTTTTATGAGACCTTTTAAGTTTTCATTTGTTTCAAGCATATTTGTAATTGCTCGTTGAAGCTTTTTTTAAAAGATTTTATTGGGCTATTGGGGAAGGGGAACATTGTGATTTTCCAGGACCCATCAGCTCCAAGTCAAGTTGTTGTCCTTCAATCTTAGTTGTGGAGGGCGCAAGCTCAGCTCCAAGTCTAGTCACTGCTTTCAGTCTAGTTTCGGGGGTGGCGCACAGCCCACTGTCCCATGTGGGAGTTGAACCGGCAACCTTGTTGTTAAGAGAATGCGCTCTCATCAGCCGAGCTGCTGCTCACCTCAAGGTGCCATGTTCAATCTTAGTTGTGTGTGTGTGGGGTGAGGGAGAAAGGGGAAGGGGGGCGGGGGCGTGCAGCCCACCATCCCATGCGGGAGTCGAACTGGCAACCTTGTATAGCTGAGCCATCAAGCTACCCGTTGGCAGCTCAGCGGCAGCTCAGCTGGGGCACAGCTTACTGGACCATGTGGGAATTGAACCGGCGGCCCTGTTGCTCAGAGCTCATGCTCTAACCAACTGTGACACCTGGCCGGCCCAACGTTGAAGCATTTTTATGATGTCTGATAAAAAACCTTTGTCATATGATTCTGATATTTCTGTCATCTTGGTGTTGGCATCACTTGATTGCCTTTTTTCATTCAGGTTGAGATCTTCCTGGTTCTTGGTATGCTGAGTGACTTTTCATTTGAAACCTGGACATTTTGGGTGTTCTGAGACTTGAACTTATTTAAATATACTGTTTTAGTGACTTTCTGATACCCCTCTGACAGAGGAAGGGGAGATGCTGACCTGTTACTACACGTGGGGATTGAAGTTCAGGTTTTGATTTGTTCCTTGTTGACATCTGAGGTCAGGTGGGAGTTCTTATCCCCACTAGGCCTCTACAGGATACATCTCTGTTTGGGAGGGGTAGGAGTACCTCATTACTGCTCACCACATGTCTTCCACAGACATTGGGGCGGAGGTGAGTGTGGCCTCATTATGGATGAGTGTCTGTGAAAGTCCTGACTCACTGCCAGGCCTCCTCTGACACTCTCTGTTATGACTCAGTTAAATTAACATTGGTTAAGTGGAGCAAAGGATGCCGGACGCTGAGCGCAACTGAAGATTGCAATAGAAATTGCAGTAGAGAAGGTTATTATTCACAGGTCCTGAAGGAGGAACATGGCACTCCTCAAGGGGCCACATGTGAGGTCAAGGCAGAGTGCAGAGAGAGAGAGTGGCACATGCCTTTATTAGGGTCTGTGGGTGGAGTGCTTGGGGGTTTCCAGGCTAAGGCTTGATTGGTCAAGTCAAACCAAAAGTGAGGGGTTCTGGTAAGCCCCATGGGGTTCTTCTCTAAAGGGTGGCCCAGGGGAAAGTGCTGGAAGGCAAGGGAAACATCACAAGGGCTGTTGGGGAAATCATATCAGGAACTTCTATCTGCTTGTGACTCTGCAGGCTGCTATCTAGGGTATTATGTGCTTGCATGAGGGGGCCAGTGTCAGTTTAAGGTCCCTGCAGGCTGATGGGCCAAACAGAATGGATGGTAAGGTAGCAATACAATGGAGTAAGCTTGCTAAACTCTGACCACCCGGCTCCCTGGTGGTCTCCACTGCTGCTCGGATTGAGGAGGCAGGCTCATTGCTCAGCTCCCTACTCTGCCTTCACTAACATCACCCTGTCAGTGGGGTGGGGTGGGGGGCTCCTCATTAAAGTCTGGGAAAGTAGAAATCTAGGCTCCAGCTCCACCTTTGCTAGTGTGGGTGGGGCCACAGTTTCTTCTGTGATTTCTGGCTGGAGTAGAGTGCTTATTATCTAAAAGTTTTCTGTCTTGCTAGACTACCCCTTGCCTGGTCCTGTGGCTAGGGAGAGCAGGCTTTTCTGCAGGCTTTTTTCCCCCTGCATGTGTTGGAGTTTACAGGTTCCCGACTTCATCACCTTCATGTCTGAGGTATATGAAAACCTATGATCCTCACCACTGTGTCATTCCTTGGGTCTCGAGGTCTCTAGCCAGTCTGCCGCCTTCTCGCCACCTTTCATATCTTCTTATGTTTGTTTCATATTTAATGTCTAGGAATTTTAGCTGTCCTTATCAGAAAGTATAGGAAAAGTACATCAACTCCTTTTTCCCAGAAGCAGAAGTATAGGACAGTGCCATTTAAATTTTGTTATTATTATTTTCTCTGAATTACAGTTATTCCTGAATTTATAGCTTAAAGCTGTGGCTATCAAAGCTGGAAAAAAGAGTCATTGCTCCTCATTCTCTTCCAGAGAATATTAGTTCTGTTTTGGCTTTTTGAAAGCTGTTTCATGTGGCTGTAGATTATTCCCTACCAAATTTCATAGCAGGACGTTTTTCTTCTTAAGAAGCGAAGTGGTCAGATACTTACTGGTTTGACCATTAAAAATGCATTTCAGTAAGTTGGATGTGGCCTTACTGAAACTCATTTTGGTTCAGAGGACACAGGTTGTCAGGGCCTCCAGTGTGACCTTTGGTCAGCCGATTGGCATTAGGGTTTTCACTTGAATGCATAACGTTGCATTTAGAACTTGTTTTTGGAGGAACTGCTGGAGAGCATTCAGTCTAATCTGTCCTGTTTGTTTATGCTACCAACTGAGTGGCATTTGTACCTGCAGAATGCCTGTGCTATGGCTGTGGGAATGGGGCGGTGGGGGGTGGAGAAGACCCCTGGAGGTGCTGACAGGTGTTTTGCATGAGGCATACAGAAGCTGGGGTACATGTTTCTGATAGACTTGTTGGTAATACTGATCATAATGTAGTCAAAGCCATCTGTCAGGGGTTGGTAGATTCAGGAGTCAGTTAAATTTAAGGTGCTTATACCAGTTTGGGGGAACCTCTCCAGGGTGGTTTGCTTCCTGAGAACTGTTCCAGGGACAGTTCTGAAATACAAGATCATTAATGAATGATCTTCTGCACCCCTATGTCCTGGGGCATATGTTGTTCTCTCCCTAGATGCCGAGGTTGTTTCTCTTCCTCCACCTCCTCGAATATCTGTGTGTCCCATTCAAGTAGCTATACTTTCACTTGTTTTCTAATTAACAACTATTCCCTGAAGGAAATTTTTATAAAACTTACAGAAGCCTATTATGTCCTCCACTTGGGCCTGCAGTGTACTTGAGGGTCATTGTCCTGTGATCTAGGCCCTTGTCAATCCAACAAGAGAATCCAGAGACACGAGGAGTCCAAGATCTCCGGGGGTGCCTCCAGGGACAGGCTGCCTCCCTTTGCTAGAGGCTCTAGTTGGCAAAATCATCAGCCACAGAGACTGGAACACCAAAGGAGTCATTAAGGTTGTGGGGCTCAAAGGTAGAGAACATGCCACAGCTTGATGGGAAGCTCTCATGCAGGCGATTGATTTTGTCACCACTCTGGATGCTGCCTTGTGGGGCTGCCAGTGTAAAGGACCAAGTAGAATGTCCGAGTGAGGACTGTATCAGTCAGGGTTCAGCTGGAGAAGCAGGGCCGGTAGGGAAAAAATATCACACACACACACACACACACACACACACACACACACAC
>NW_017732183.1:469500-473493 GCF_001890085.2 Hipposideros armiger | reverse complement strand
AACCTCTCTTCGATATAAATTCTGCCAAATTAGGATATGGGTTCTCCAGTAAATTTGCCCGAAGCAGGTCCCAGGAGCTAACCAAGAGCAGAGTACAAAAGCTCCCTGGAACTGACCCGGGAACCTACAAGAAAAGAAGGTAGTTCCCATTGCCGGTCCCAGTTT
The DNA here is from genome assembly GCF_001890085.2 of Hipposideros armiger. Taxonomy (NCBI): domain Eukaryota; kingdom Metazoa; phylum Chordata; class Mammalia; order Chiroptera; family Hipposideridae; genus Hipposideros; species Hipposideros armiger. The sequence continues at coordinate 473,328 of NW_017732183.1, read as the reverse complement.
GTGGACCTAGGGAGTTTCCAAAGCGGGAGCGGCCTCCTCCCAGGCTTTGCGATGTCTCCAGGCCGGGCTGGGCTGGGCTAAGGTCAGCGGGCGCCAGCCGCCGCTCTTTCTCCTGTGGCCAGAGCGATGTAAGGTGGAGCCAAACGGTCTTGTCCCTGAACAAGACTAAAGTGCAGGAACAAGCCCCCCGAGCCGCGTCCGCAGTGCACCCCGCTCGGCGGGGTGGGTCTGCCTAGCGAAGCGCACCAGAGCCCAGGCTGCACTCTGCATGCTCCCACAGCCCACGCCCGGAATGAACGGCTGCTGGGCTCCGAAAAGACCCTTACCTACAGTGGCGCCGACCGGCCCACCTCGCGGGGACTGCGCCCTGTGGCGCTGGGCTTTGGCGCCCGCATCCCATGCCACCGCCTCCCGCACACACCCGCTCTGCTCACAGGCTGACGCTCACCGGGGGGGCCGAGAGAGTGTCTGCGTGTAGCTGGAAAGTGGGGGACAGGGAAGTCAGGATATTAATTTAAGACTACGGCTCGAGAAGACGAGGAAAATGCAGACAGGAGCTTCTTCCGCAAGTCCCCGCCTCCACTTAAGGCTTCTAATACTTAGCTCGGTTTGGATTCCATTCTCATACAAAAAGGTCAAGAACATGCTTTCTTCAAATACTAGATGGCACATGTACTTTTTACTTTTTTCTTTTTTTGGTAATACAGTCAATCCTCATTATTCGCCGATTCTGTATTTGTGAATTTGCCTANGCTAAGCATGTCCGAAGTCAAGAGGCAGGTCGTCAGGAAGGGCTGATGAGGGACAGGCTGGATGGACCCCACAGACATCAGCTGAAGCCCATGGTCCCAGGCAGCTATTAGGAGAGGGGGGACGCAGGGGAAGGGAGAGCAATTGTAGCCCCACTGCGGTTTGGAGTCTCTGGGCTCAGGGAAGGCCTAAGTCCTTCCAAAGGGCTTCTAACTGATAAAGTCAGGCCCACCTTGGAGAATCCGCCTTTTGAGTAATTTACAGTCAGTTGATTATGGATTTTAACTACATCTGCAAAATATGTATGCTGCAAAGTGGTCACTGTCCTCTTCTGACTCTCAGGGAAGAACATTCCTTGTGGTCCGTGTAACCAGAGGCATGCTAGAAAGGGCACTCTGGAGGCTAGAGTCCAGCCTGGCCATGCTGACATGTCACAGAGCCACGCTGACATGTCACAGAGCCACACTGACAATGCCACAGAGCCATGCTGACATGTCATAGAGCCACACTGCTTCCAATACCCAGAATCTAACAAGGTGCTGGGAGGCTGAAGAGCTAGCTGTTCCTTAGTGGCCAAAGGGATTGGATATTGTGAATCCACTTACACAATCCCAAGAAACTTTACTTGGCCAATAGACTCCTGGATTCTGCTGATGATAACAGCACAGCTAGGGACCATGAAAGAGAATGAGGTTTCTGACTTGCCAATGAACAGGACATCTTTTATATACTGAAAACTATGGAGAGTAGGGACAATTACGTGAACTCTGGACTTATCCACTGGTGACAAATAATACATGAGCTTGTCCTCCTAGTATTTCTCTACCTGTAACTTCCCAATGGGGAGGCATCGCCCCTGGCACTATGGACAGGGAAGTGTAAGTATATATAACACATAATTTATGCATTCAGATGTTGAAAAAGTACTTTGAATTGGCCCGAAGGACCCCATCCACTAGGTCATGTTAGTTTCCCTTCCCCACTGTGAATCCTGTCCAGACCCCCATTAGATGAATCTGAGTACCCGCCCCACACTGGCCCAGGTAGGGCAGCGACTTGGGTGCCTGTATCCACAGAGCCATAAAAGTTTGAGTCCCTCCCCTCCCTGAAGTTCCCTAGCATTCTTGGGTGCATAGCCTTTCAGTCCCTCTTGGGGTCAGGGAGACCTCAGCCCCCTCTTAATCATCCTTCTTAAAGCCTCCTTAGAGGTTGAGGGGAGGGGTCAGAGGTGGTGTGGAGGTGGAGGGCAGCTTTGCCCTTTCAGTTTCAAGTGGCCAGTGGCTATTCATGGCTCAACCTAATGAAGTTTCCAGTCACCCAGAGCTCTAGAACCGCACCACTGACATCATTCGTTTCAGCTCTGGGGACTTCTTTAGTAACAGCGGCAGCCACAGTGCCTCCCATCTGGCACCATGGGGCTTGCTGCCTCATTGAGGAGAGTGAGCGACAACCAAAGCACCGTCAGGCAGCTTGTTTCAGTCCTATTTTTTGCTGCTCATCCTCTGCAGGTTAATTCACCCTTCTCCCCCCACACCCACCACTTGGCCAACGTTTCCTACTAGGTCCCAGGGAAACTTCTTAGGTCCCTTTAGCCCATGGGACCTTGTCTTTTTTGTTCCAGAAAGCCATGTCTCTGACAGCATCCCATCCTTGTCAGCAAGAACTGTGGAGAGTCTGAGATTTTATCCTACTAGACAGCTGACAAGCCAGCCTGTCCGTGTACTGGATGCTGGCAGAAGATCTGAGACTCCTAGGTCAGAAACAAAGGACTGCATTACAGCACAGCTAACAGCATGAGCTTCAAGTTTATATTATTTCCTCTTGCCCATAAGGCCATAGCTGTAGGACCCTGAGTTCAGGTAATCCAAGAAGACCTGCCCAACCTTAGCCCTGAGGGAGACATTATTTTATTATACTGGAGAGTAAACAAATCTTTAACTCTGGAGGGATATAATATCTCAGTGTTCCTAGGCTGTTGGCTATACACATATCCTTGAAAAGATCATTCAGAACTAAAGCAGCTAGCACCTTTGCTCATAAGACGCAGAAACGTGAGAGACCCATGAATTGTCTCTCAACACACTGGACGATGATTAACATTCTCACTGATAATTGTGAATTAAGAAAAACAGACTTTTTATATTCAATATACCTTGTTTAAGAAGGAAAGTGTGTGAAATATTCTTTCCGAATTCTTAAGTCTCTAACCCTTTGGATAACTCAACTGTCCACAGTAGTTAGTTCTCTGAGAGCCTTACCTGTCTTGACCAGAGAAAAAAAATTATGATTTTGTGTATTTGCCCCAAATTAATGGTCACAAAGGCAGGTCTGTGGAATCGTAGGTGTTGATTTGTCGGTGGGTGGTATCCTCAGAGTGAACAGCAATCACTGGTTAATTTATTAGAATTGATTATGACCCTTCTTCAGAAAAGGCCAGCTGCTAATGTCATTATGCAATAAAACAGTTACAGCATAGAGAAGCATGTGTGCAGTTGTCTGATTTAGCTAATATTTGTGCCTATGCTATCTAAATACTTAAGGTGGAAGGCTTTATTTTTTTAAGCATTCTACAAAATGATTGTTAAAGACTTTAAGATCATTCTGAAGTTAATACATTGAAAAGGCCTTTCACAAAAGTTGTATGTCAGTGAAAGATAAATAAACTGAATTTTCTAATATAATAGTGCTTTGGTTTGAATTATACAGCTGAATACTTGGGGAAAAACAGGCCAAGAGGTTTTCAGATGTTTATTCAATCCTCACATGGTCCTAGTCTACAAATATATGCATAGTTTCATATTTTAAAAATTACACTTTTGAAAAAATTTAAAGCAAATTCCTGTTAACTTTTTTCTTTTTATTGTAATGACCAATTTTTTGTATTTGTTACCAAGATCTAGTTTTAGAATATTTTTAGAATTCCATGTAAGCATTTAAAAAATTATGCTTTTGAAGTAAGCCAGAATATATTAAAATGGAATTAACATTTCATTTTCAGTCATAGTCTTAAGTGTGACTTGATTATACTTTGTCATTCTTAAGAACTTTAGTTTAATTGAAGTTTTATATAAAGTTATC
>NW_017732183.1:460080-462470 GCF_001890085.2 Hipposideros armiger | reverse complement strand
GCAGCTCATGCCAGCTGCCAGCCGCTCACACTGGCTGCCAGCCACTCACGGTAGCTCATGGCAGCGCTCTGCAGCCTACGCTGTCGCCAGCAACTCACGGTAGCCCAGCTCCAGGGCGAGCTGTTGTTCACCATCTTAGCTGTAGAGGGCGCAGCGTCACTGGCCCTCATATGTGGGATGCGAACTGGGGCCCTGCTGCTCAGAGCTGGCATCCCAAACCAACTCCTAACCAACGTGCTGCTCGGACGGCCCTTATGTCTCCTCCTAATTTATAATCTTTCTCCCCGTCTTTATTCTCATGCTATTTACTGAAAAAACAAAATCACTTATTCATTAGAATTTTGCACCATCTGAACTTGCCTAATGGTCTCATTATGGTGTCATTTAATATGTTCTTCTACATGCCGTCATTGCTCATAAACTGGGAGTTAGATCTGTAGGCTTGATTCATTCATTAAGGTTGCTTAGTAAGTTCTAGTGTTGTCAGTCCTTGATGTATCCATTCTAAAGTTTCCCATCAATCTTTTACCTAATGGCTTTGGCACCCCTTTTTCATCTTTGTCTACATTCATTATTTCATTGGAGTTTTCAAAATGACTTTTATCAACTTTTTATTTTGAGATCATTGTAGATTCATATGCAGTTGTAAGAGATAATACAGAGAGATCCTTTGTGCCCTTCACCCAGTTCCCCTCAGTGTAGCATCTTACTTGAGAATAGTCCCATATCACAACCAGGGAATTGACGTTGATACAATCCATGCATTGTATTCAGATTACACTAGTTTTACATGCACTTGTATGTTTGCATGTGTTCATGTGTCTGTGTGTGTGCACACACATGTATTTAGTTCTATGCAATTTTATCCCACAAGTAGATAAGTGTGGATAACACCACAATCAAGAATGAGAACATTTCCATCACAAGCATCTCTCATGCTATCCTTTTGTAGCCATAGCCACCTCCTTCCCTCCCTTACCCCAGCAACACTGATCTGTTCCTCGTTTCAATAATTTTGTCATTACAAGAATGACAGGTAAATGGAATTTGAGATTGGATTTTTTTTTATTCAGCTTAATTCCCTTGAGCTCCATCAAGATTGTTACATGTGTCAATAGTTTATTTTTTTATTACTGAGTATTTCATGATATGGATATACCACAGTTTGTTTAACCATTCATGTGTTGAAGGACATTTGGGTTGTTTCCAGTTTTTGGATACAAGGTATGATAAAAAGATATGGTGAATGTTTAAATAAAAATCATTTATTATNGTTTGGTTTGTTCCTTTGTTTTTAAGTTTTGCTTTGCCTTGGATATGACTTTTCCTTCATTATCCCAAACCAGCTGGGTAAGGTACCAGGCAGACAGGTTTTTTAGGCAGGGAGGTTTAAAGAGCTTCCTAAGCCCTAGGCACTGTTACTTTTCAAATCCCCACCCTAAATCATATAACATATAAAAGTATTTTGTATTAAATCTAATATATATCTGTGTATGTATATATATATATAATATATATTTAATTATATATAATTATGAGTAGAGTTGAGTTGCTGTTGAAATGTTATATGTTGTAGGTATTTAATTAAATGAGGTTCCCCCCACCACCGCCTACCCACCCACCCCCGACACTTTCATGCCCTTGGATAAGCTCATAGACCCTGGGTACTATTGCTGTAGTACGGGACAGATACGTCAGGGTGTCCTTAGGAAAGGGAGGAATTCAGGTTTTCCTCAGCCCTTTGGCTGCAGTTCAGTTTTCCAGACATTGATGGGGGCTCTGACGTACCTCTTGCCACACATGTTGCTGGATCTACAAAAATAAACCAGTGTTCTTTCCCTCAAGGAGTTTGTGGGCTAGACCCCTTAAACAGATGGCTTCAGTATGGCCCCACCAGGTGCTGTGGGCAGACGCCGATGGCAGTGGGAAGGTGATTTAGCTGAGCAGAGGGCAGACTGACTGCAAAGGTGTAGGTGTGCTGGAACAGGTGGTCCCGGCCAAATTTTGAAGGATGCTTACATGGTAAGAGGAAGAAGTGAGGAGCAGAGGGAGTGTGGGGAAATTCCTGGGGTGGAGAGGTATGTCAGAGGCTTGGAAACAGTGTGGCATGTGTGGGAAACTATGGGCGGTCATTGCTACTGGAGTGATATGTGAAGGGTGGATTGTGGTAGTGACAAATGCCATCAAAGGCAGGGAGGGGCTGCATATGGAGGCCTTGTGCCATCTTAGACAAGTTTACGCTCGTTCTGGGCTTGTGACCTACTTCTGGTGTCACTGCTGAATACTTTTTGGAGTTATTTGGTATCCCTCAATGCATACCAGTTGTTTAACTAAGATTCTAACTCCCTCTGTCCTTTGCAGTATTTACCGTATTTCCCCATGTATAAGAC
>NW_017732183.1:453716-455024 GCF_001890085.2 Hipposideros armiger | reverse complement strand
TGAGTGTCTTTACTTCATCATCGTTCATGACAATGCTTCATATCACACATTGCTTCTGGTATACGGCAATTTCTGTCAAATAAAACATTATGGTGTGTCCACATCCACCTTATTCACCGGATCTGGCACCGTGCGACTTCTGGCTCTTCCCCAAAGTCAAAATGAGCATGAAAGGTAAAGGTTTTGAATCGACTCAGGACATCAAGGCAGCCACGACAGCACAACTAAAGACACTCCCAAAAGAGGACTTTCAGAACTGCTTCAGAAAGTGGCAAGAACGATGGGATGAGTGTGTTCCAAAGAGAGGGGGAGTATTTTGAGGGGGATTAATGGCAATGTGTCTTTTACTGTAATAAATTTAAAAAAATCTAAACATTCACCGTATTTTTTTTATCATACCTCATATTACACATGAATGTGATATGAGCATTTATATACAGGTTTTTGTGTGAACATAGTTTTTGTTTCTCTGGCATAAATGTCCTAAGAATGCAATTGCTGGGTTGTATGATAAGCACATGTTTAATTTTGTAAGAAGCTGCCATAGTCCCTTCGCAGAGTAGCTATACTTTTTTGCATTCCCACCAGCAATGAAGGAGAGATCTAGTTTCTCTGCACCCTCACAACATTTGGTGTTATCATTTTTTCATTTTAGCCATTCTGATAGGTATGGAAATTGTGATTTTAAAATTCTGGTATTCTTTCAGTGTGTTTTAGCTGTAGTTCTTCTATAAAGAAATCTCTTCATCAGCTATTTGGTAACCTTGAAATACAGTTAATATAAGAAAGGCATAAAATATTTGTTTATTTTTCTGATTTCATTGCTCCCTTCCATCTTGACAAGCCAATTTTTAGAAAAACAAATAAGTATACTGTTAGCTTCCAGAGTGTCTAATCGGCTTTTTAAAAAGTATCATTCTGCATTTGTGGATTTTTAAAACATTTGGTGTGATTATCTTCTCAGGATAAATCAGTGGAAGAGAAATTGTCGTGTCAAAAGGACAGGCAAATATATAATTTTAATACAGATTACCCTAGTCCCAGAAAGACTGTATGTACTATTTTATGTTCTTAGCAGTAGTATATAAAAATTTTTTCTCCACCTCACTGCCAAAACTGGCTTAGCCAGTTTTTATTTTTTATAATTTTATAAATCTTATGGCAAAATTGATATCTTAATGTTTCTCTTTACAGTTCTTTAGTTGCTAGTAAAGTTGGTCATCTTTTCACATTATTGACTTTTAAAAAATGTAGCCAATTACCTTTACCCATGCTTCTTCTATTAGGATATTGGTCTTTTTTTTTTTT
>NW_017732183.1:451917-452821 GCF_001890085.2 Hipposideros armiger | reverse complement strand
TTACATTTTTATGTTGTTATACCTATCAACCTTTTTATTGATGGTTGCTGATTTTTGTTTGCTTAGAAAGGCCTTTCCTACATTAAGATTATAAAAATATGTACCCATTTTTCTGGTTCCTCTCTATTATTTTATAATTAAATTTAAATATTTGTTCCACATATGGTTTATTTGTGTATAAGGAATGAAGTGAGAATCCTGCATTACTTTTTCCCAAATGTCTGACCAGTTTTCCCAATGCCATTTATTAAATAAACTGTCTTTTCTCCACTAATGTGAAATGCCACTTTTATACTAAATTCTTTAATCTTGTGTCTGTTTCTGAGTTTTCTGTTGTGCTCCATGGATTTGTCAGTCTAGTCCTACTACAGAATCACAGCTTAAATGACTGGTGCTTAATTGTCCTTTAAAATTTTTGTTACTGGATTTCGTAAGTATATGAAAATCACACAAGCTTATCCATGTATTATTATTACGCTGACTATTGCTTTATATTGTGTATTAATAAGTGGTGCTGCTGGTCTCTTTTCATCTTTTATAACTTTGCTGACTAAGTTCACAAATTTGTTCTCCCAGATTTTAGGAATATTTGTGACAAGTTCCCACAAAGTACCCTTTTACATTTTGATTGGGATTTTATTCGATTCATAGATTAATTTAGGAAGAATTGATTTCTTTCAATTTTGAGCCTTCATAGTTAAGAACATGGTCTATCATTTCATTTATTCAAAATTTTTTTATGTCTTTGGATAGTTTTTATTAATTTACCCCTAAAGTCTATTATTTTTGGTTTTTCTGTCCCTTCGTTTGAGGAATGCCTTTTAAACTTGATCAAATTCACTTTTTTTAAAAGTAGGTCAAAACTTCTGGGAAAATGTCACGTTATAATCTGTAATTTTAGCTT
>NW_017732183.1:444045-448627 GCF_001890085.2 Hipposideros armiger | reverse complement strand
AGTAAATGTGTTACACAGACTCATAGAGAGGACAGATTAGTCAGTGTACCTGGTGGTGACTATAACAGATTTCGTTATAAGAACATAATTATTTCTTAGACTAACTATAGGCTTACATTACAGTATATATAAATATTGCTATGTTCTTAATTGTTAGGGGGAGATTGAGAGTTGGTACTAAGATATTACCAATTACAGAGTGTCCCACTTTTGAAAGGATATCACCAAAAGCATATTTGCATTTTGAAATAATGAATTCCTACATTATGTTATTGTAAAATCTTTGTGTGCATCATGGATTAGGTGTTTTAATGTCAATACAGTAAGTGCTGTGATGTTCTTGGTACAGTGCAGAGTAGGTTCTTCTTGAAGTCCTTGAGAATAAAATGTGGTCTCCAAGCTGTTACAGGGCAGGGGACAATGTGTTCTTCCCAGGGTCGCTGTGTTCTTTTCTTCCCAGGAACTATGGAGTGCCTGCCTGATACAGCAGTGGTACTAATCACCGCTAGATGCTCAGTCCTGCCTGCTCATGTCTTTCACCTGTGTTAGTAATCATTTAACCGCTACTTGTTTCAATTGTTGCAATTGGGAAATGTGTCCCACGGACTAAAAAATAAATGTTTGGGGTACAGACTTTTTTGAGTTGTGAGATCTGTGCCCAAGCCTATTGTTGTCCCCTGATTTGAGGTACTGTGGAACTCTGAATGACCAAACAGTTTCGTACTGAGGAATTTTTTAAGTAAATGTCATAGTGAAATCACTATGTATCATATACTGTGCTAAGAACTTTAGATTATCTCATTTCACCCTCACAGCATCCCTCCAAATTAGAAACTGTTACTCTCCATTTTACAGGTGAAGAAACTCGGGAACAGAGAGGTTAAGAAATGTGCCTGAGATTACATGGCTAACGGAAGGCAAAGCTGCCATTCCCCCCGGGCAGTGTAACCATGCAGGACGGACTCTTAAACACTGCAAAACTTGCCTCTTTAGTTTTCTCTACTGTCTCACTTGCTTAAGGGTGATCTCTGAAGTAAATGGATTCATTCCGTGCCGAAAGAGTCTTTGAGTTTAGTTCATCTTGCTCTAGTGTTTTGAATACTGAAAGCTAGAAGGATGATTTTACATTGTGGCATAGTGGATTTTGCACACAGACACAAATGGTCATTGTGATGAATGATCTTTTGGGGTTATTTGAAATGCTTTCTTGCCTTTCTAATTATTCTTTTCTTATAGTCACTTTTTGCCATCCATAGCTTTACCTAGTTACCTGCCATAATTGTATGTAGTTCTCCCTCAGCCAAGAAACTTTGGTTAAATCTGATTCATTCTCCATTGAGAATCACTGTACCACAACATTAGGCNAAATAATGTTATTATGAATGTTCTTTTACAGTTCTCCTGTGCACATAAGTGAGAGATTCTGTGGGGTACCTACCTATGAATGAAATTGCTAGATCAAAAGGTATGTATATCTTCAGCTTCATTAAATATTGCCAGTCATCTCCAAAAGCACTACCATTTGGATGTCCACCTTCACTGATTAAATTCTCATTGTTCTACTTGCCAGGACTAGGTATTGTCAGGCTTTCCATCATTTTTTTTTTTAAGCTGAGCCATCCTGCCACCTGTTGGCAGCTCAGTGGCTGCTCAGCTCGGGCCGGGAATCGAACCGCTGTTGCTCAGAGCTCACACTCTTGAGCAAGCTCTTAACCAACTGAGCCACTTGGCCATCCTCCTTTTCATCATTTTGATAAGTGATATATCTCATTGTTATTTTGAATTCCTCTGATAACTAGTGAGGTTGGACATGTTTTCTTATGTTTGTTAGTATTGCAGGTATTGTTTTCTTAGTACTCATATTGTTTATTATGGTTGAAAATTGTATGTAAGTTGAAAGTAGCATGAAGTAGTTACCACTAAATAGTAATATACCATAGTTGTATCTTTATAGCATTGGCAACTTTACAGATTTTTTAGAGGAAATAACTTGGGGTGATTTTCTGATAGTATGTTTGAGAGAGCATGGACTTTGGAATTAAATTAATGCTTGAATCCTGGCTTCATTGTTTATCAGCTTTATGACCTTGGGCAATTTGTGCAATCCCTCTGAGTCTGTTTCCTCATCCTTAAAATGAGTATAGCTCATCGTTTGGTGATAGAATTAAATGAGATAACATTAACACATGGCACATAGCACATAGTTTTGGAATGAAATAAGCATGCATTAAACAATAGTGTGAAAGATGTGTAATACGATGGTATATAATTAAATCAACACTGAAACCTGTCAGCATTTGTGAAATTAAAATGCAACCTGTTAATAGCTGACTCTGATATAAACACACTTCCTCCCAGGGTTCAGTGAGGAGACCACTGGCATAGCTAATCCAAAGCAGTTGTGTATATGCCATGTATCTATGTTTGGCAGCCCCCACTTGTCCCCATACAACCCCTGCCCCACCATGTCACTTGTGTTCATCTTCTGTGTCCTGTCGGTTTTCCACCAGAACATCACAACATCACTGATTGTGACAAAACTCTCCATGTCACAGTGGATAGGTGGAAGTAACCATGGGACCCTCGTGGGAACCCCGGAATCTGGCCTTGGTTTGGGGATTCTGTCAGACAGCGTGGGAGAGGTGGGCTGGGTGCCAGATTGCTGATGGCGGAAATGCAGGCCTATAGATAACTGTGAATTGATGTTATTTAGACTGTTCTTGTGTCCCTTGCCACAGGAATTGCTTTACATGGCTCCTGAAGTGACCATCACAGTTCGCCTCATTCGTTCATTTGAGCATCGCAATTTCAAGCCTGTGGTATATCGCGGAGTTAATTTGGACCAAACTGTAAAGGAATTTATAGTATTTCTAAAGCAAGGTATGAGACGTCTTGGTCATTTTGTTGTATTAGTATTTTGAAAAAGCAGTTGCCTATTACACTGAGAGTAATCTTTTAAAAATACTTTGAAAGGTATTAATCTAGGTTGTAAGCCAAGTGTTAAGGCTGGCTCCGTTCCTGGGCCTTGGCATTAGCAGCGGTGTCTCCCAGGGCTCATTTGGCCGTGTGTGCCCTCATGAGGGAGTGCTGCCACCATGTCTGCCTTCTCTCTCTCTTTTTTGATTAAAAAACTTAAGGTCTAGGTTTGCTTCTAACAGGCTTATGCATTTGGAGGTTGATTAATAAGGGAGTATAGTGTAGATAATTGTGTTACCTGGCTGAGCACACGCAGGACCTAATGGGGAGTGTGGCAGGAAGGAGGCAGGCCTCTGTCTGTACAGCCAGGAAATGGTGAGAGCTGTTGGTCACTGTGGTCACAGAAATGACCAGGCTGACCGGTGCTAGTTTATCACAGTGAACTTGAAAGCAGTAGGCCTGAAGTTAGCTTCATTTTGGTAGGTCCTTGGTGGGTTTCTAACCTCTGTTTTTAATTGTTGAAGTGTTCTAATCATCAACATTTGATAAAACATCTAGAATAAGTGTTCATTAATTTAATTGAAGTGTCATTTATACACAGTATAATGCACAGGTCTTAATGTACTGTTCCATGAGTTTTGACAAATGTGTCACTTTATATCCAACTTAATTTTTTTGTTTGTTTTTTTACTTTGACATAATTTCAGACGCAGAAATGTTGTGAAAAGAGGACAAAGAATTTCTGGATGCTCTTTACACAGATTCCCAAATGTCAACATTTTGTTACATTTGTCTTATCCTCCACCCCCGCCTTTTTCTCTTCCCCCTTTTGTCTTATTCTCCTTACACCCCTACCCCATTTTTTTTCTTTCTGAACCACTTATAAGTATGTTGCTGACATGATTCCCCTTTACCTCTAAATATGTCAGTGTGTACTTCCTAAAAACAAGGAATTCTCTCGCATAACTACCGTACAGTGATGAAAATCAGGAATTTAACATTAAAACAATGCTATTGTCTAATTTGCAGATTTTATTTCAATTTTAATTGTCCCAATAAGGTCTTTTTGTAACAAAAGAATACAAGGTCATGTTACATTCAATCCTTTTAATCTGAAATTAATTTCTTCAGGCTGGAGTCTTTTATTGTATTTCCCCACATTGGCAATTTTGAATAGTACAGGCCAGTTATTCTGTACAGTGACCCTCAGTTGGGTTTTTCTGATATCTTCTCATGATTAGATTTTGGTTACACCTTTTGGCAGAGAAATCATAGCAGTGAAGCTGACTTCTCAGTGCATACACCAGGAGGCGCTGCTGTCCACTAGCCCCATTACTGGCTGTGGAAATTTGGGTTGGTTAAGGTTGTGTCTGCCAGGTTTCTCCTTTGTAAATTTTAATTTAATTGAAAAGTAACTTGTAGGGGTATTTTCTGAGACTATGTATGTGAATATCCTGTTACTTCTCAAACTTTCATCTACTAGGTTAGCATTCTTTGATGATCCTTGCCTGAATCAGTTATGATGATTGGCAAATGGTGCTTTTTCTTATTCCATCATTCTTTTATGAATTGTTTTTCTACAGTAAGGAAGAACTTTCTACCCCACCCCACTCCATTTATTTAAACGCTTGTTTATATCACTGTGGACTCATGGATGCTTACTTTA
>NW_017732183.1:439085-441760 GCF_001890085.2 Hipposideros armiger | reverse complement strand
GTAGGTTTGTTATTTAGCACAGAGATTATATAATGAGCTTTAAAATATTTTGGAGATCATTTAGACAGCCATCTTGGTTTCAGTTGGTTTCAGCTAGTCTTGACAAGTTCTTAACTGTTTACTGTTCTCAGAGATAGACAGACTTAGAGCTGGGGAGAGGTTCAGTCAGGCCTCTTAGACCTTCAGGCAGGCCCTGCAGGCCTGTCACTGGGTGACAGTACCTTATATAGATGACAATTCTCTAGATTCATAATAGTTTACAAACCAATTATCTGTAAGGCATTTACATTATTCTTTGATTTGGAAGCATTTCAATATTTTGTAATACTTCAGATCATGCTTCTGAATGTCACATCATTTCACCTAAGAAAAAGAAGGGAGCTGTGGAGATTTTGTCAAACCTTCCAATTCAGAACTCTCTTATACCCTTCTACTCCTGGTGATGAGTTACTTTGTAAAGCAGCCTATCTATTCTATTGGGTGAATACTAAAATAGTTAGGAAGATTTTCTTCATAACTTTTTATTTGATATATTCCTTTATGCCTACTGCTCTCCTCCACAGTTCTCCCTATTATCAACATTGTATATTAGTATGCTTCATTTGTTGCAATTAATGAACCAGTATTGATGCATTATTAATGAAAGTCCATAGTTTGTTCATGTTTCCTTAGTTTTTACCTAATGCCTTTTTTTCTGTTTTAGGATCACTTACTTCTAGGATACTAGACGTCCTTGGCTCCTTTGTCATATGTATAGGTTTATTTCTGGGCTCTCAGCTCTGTTGCATTGGTCTGTGTGTATGTTTTTTGTTTCAATACCATACTGTTTTGATTACTGTAGCTCTGTAGTATAGTTTGAAGTCAGGGAGCATGATACCTCCAACTTTGTTCTTCTTTTTCAAGATTGCTTTGGCTATGTAGGATTTTTTTGTGGGTCTATATAAATTCTAGACTTATTCTAGCTCTGTGAAGTATGCCCTTGGAATTTTGATAGGGGTTGCATTGAATCTGTAGATTGCTTTGGGCAGTTTTTTTTTTTTTAAGGATTTTATTGGGGAATTGGGGAAGGGGAACAGTGTTGGGGAACAAGTTGTTGTCCTTCAGTCTTAGTTGTGGAGGGTGCAGCTAGCTCAGCTCCAAGTCCAGTCGCCATCTGGTCACCTATTGGCAGCTTGCGGCCGCTCAGCTCAAGGTACTGTGTTCAATCTTAGTTGCGGGTGCGTGTAGCCCACCATCCCATGCAGGAGTCGAACCGGCAACCTTGTCGTTAGGAACATGTGCTCTCATCAGCTGAGCCAATGGCTCAGCTGCAGCGCAGCTGAGGTGCAGCTCACTGGCCCATGTGGGACTAGAACTGGCAACCCTGTTGCTCAGAGCTTGCACTCTTAACCAACTGAGTTATTCAGCCAGCCCCAGTATAGTAATATTTTAACAATATTAATTCTTATAATCCATGAGCATGGAATATCTTTCCATTTATTTGTGGTGTCTTTAATTTCTTTCATCAGTATCTATATTTTTCAGTGTACAGGGACTTCACCTCGTTTGTTAAACTTATTCCCTGGTAGTTTATTCTTTTTGATGCAATTGTAAATGGGGTTGTTTTTTGTTTTTAAGGAGCTTTTGTTGTTGTTATTGGGGAACAGTGTGTTTTTCCAGGACCCATCAGCTCCAAGTCAAGTAGTTGTTTCAATCTAGTTGTGGAGGGTGCATCTCAGTGGCCCATGTGGGGATCAAACCAGCAACCTTGGTGTTATAAGCACTGTGCTCTAACCATCTGAGCTAACCAGCAACCCAGTGGGGTTGTTTTCTTAATTTATCTTTCTGGTAGTTTGTTATTAATGTATAGAAATGCCACAGATTTATGTATTCTGCAACTTTGCTTGAATTTGATCATTAGTTCTAACAGTTTTTTGGTGGAGTCTTTAGGATTTTCTAGATATAGTATCATGTCTTCTGCAAATAGTGACAGTTTTACTTCTTTTTTACTGATTTGGATGCCTTTTATTTATTTTTCTTGCCTAATTGCTGTGGCTAGGACTTCCAATACTATGTTGAATAAAAGCTGTGAGAGGGTATCCTTGTCTTGTTCCTGATCTTAGAGAAAACATTTTGAGCTTTGCACCATTGAGTATGATGTGAGCTGTGGGTTTGTCATATATGGCCTTTATTATGTTGAGGTATGTTTCTTCTGTGCCCACTTTGTTGAGAGTTTTTATCATAAATGAATGTTGATTTTTATCAAATGCTTTTTCTGCTTCTATTGAGATGATCATATGATTTTTATCCTTTTTATTAATGTGTATCATATTGATCGATTTGCAGATACTGAAACATTATTGCATCCACTGAATAAATCCCACTTGATTGTGGTTGTATGATCCTTTTAATATATTGGTGAATTCATTTTGGTAATATTTTGTTGAGGACTTTTGCATCTATATTCATCAAGAATATTGGTCTATAATTTTCTTTTTTGTAATGTCCTTGTTTGGTTTTGCTGTCAGGGTAATGCTGACCTGTTAAAATGTGTTTGGGAGCATTCTTTCTGTGGAGGAGAGACTGTTCCATGATATGACCACTGCCTGTCCCGTGAGCTGGATGCAGGGCAGAATGGAGGTTGCTTGCTGCAACCTCTCCCTTAAAGACTGTCTTATCGTAATTGATGTTTATTC
>NW_017732183.1:434396-438230 GCF_001890085.2 Hipposideros armiger | reverse complement strand
AGCCCTAACACCTTCCTTTTCAATTTTTTTTTGAAGAGTTGGAGATGGATAGGTGTTAATTCTTCTTTGAATGTTTGAAAGAATTCACCAGTGAAGCTGTCTGGTCCTGGACTTTTGTTTGTTGGGAGGCTTTTGATTCCTGATTCAACCTTCTTATTAGTAATCTGTCTAGTCAGGTTTTCTATTTCTTTATGAGTTAGTCCTAGAAGATTGTATGTTTCTAGGAATTTATTTCTTCTAGGTTGTCTAATTTGTTGGTATATAATTGTTCATAATAGTCTCTGCATTTTTGTGATATTAGTTATAACTTCTCTTTCATTTCTGATTTTATTTATTTGAGCCTTTTTATTTTGGTTAGTCTAGGTAAGGTTTGTCAATTTTATTTATCTTTGGCTGAACCAGCTCTTAGTTTCATTGATCTTTTCTATTGTCTTTTTAGTCTCTGTTTTATTTATTTCTACTCTGATCTTTATTATTTCTTTCCTTCTGCTAACTTTGGGCTTTGTGCTTCTTTCTTTAGTTCCTTTAGGTCCAGAGGTAGGTTGTTTACTTGAGATTTTTCTTGTTTCTTGAGGTAGGCCCATATTGCTGTGAACTTTCCTCTTATGCTGCATCCCATAGATTTGGTATGTCATATTTCTGTTTTTATTTGTCTCTAGGTGTATTTTGATTTCTATCTTGATTTCTTCTATGACCCATTGGTTCAGTAGCATGTTGTTTAATCTCCATGTTTTTGTGGTTTTCAAAGTTTTCTTCTTGTAGCTGATTTTTAGTTTCATGTCATAGTGGTTGGAAAAGATGCTTGATTTGATGTCAGTTTTCTAGAATTGTTGAGACTTGTTTTGTGGTCTTACATTTTTCTATCCTGGAGAATGTTCCATGTGCATTTGAGAAGAGTGTGTCTTCTGATGCTTTTGGATGGAATGGTCTATATATATCTATTAAGTCCATCTGGTCTAAAGTGTTTTTTAAGGCAGATGTTTCCTTATTGATTTTCTGTTTGGATGATCTATCCATTGCTATGAGTGGGACATTAAAGTCCCTGCCGTTATTGTATTGCTTTCAGTTTCTCCCTTTAGGTTTGTTAATATTTGCTTTATATATTTATGTGCTCTTATGTTGGGTGCATAAATATTTACAAATGTGAGTTTGTGGATATTTTGTTGGATTGGCCTTTTTATCATTATATAATGCCCTTCTTTGTCCGTTGATATTGTCCTAGAGGTCCCTTAAGATATCCCCTTTTTTTAAAATTCTTTTTCCATTTTTGCAGTTCTGTCTGGGTGTGCCATGGTTTTGTCTCCCAGCTCACTGATTCATATTTCAGTTTCATCCAGTCTTCTGTTGAACCTCCCTAGTGTATTTTTTTAGTGTAGTTATAAGTTCTGGGTTTTTTGTTTGTTTGTTTTTGTTTTTGTTTTAAATATTTTCTGTCTCTTTGTTGAAGTTCTCACTGTGTTCATCCAACTCCGGTGAGCATATTTATGACCATTACTTTGAACTCTTTATCAGGTAGGTTGCTTATCTTCATTTCATAAAGGTCTTTTTCTGGGGATTTATTTTGTTCTTTGTTTTGGAACATATTCCTTTGTCTCCTTATTTTGCCTGACTCTGTGTGTTTGTCTATATGTATTAGATGAATCAGCTACTTCTCCCAGTATTGAGGGAATGGTCTTGTGTAGGAGATGACCCAGGGGGTCCAGAAGCACCATCTCTTCTGGGCACCAGAGCCAGGTGCTCACGCAGTGTTCCTACTGTGGGCTGTGTGCGTCCATTGTCTGTGTTGGGGCTGTGGCTGTGGTCCGGGTAGACTGGGTGCTGTGTGCTTACATAGCCAATTGTGGCATGGCTGCTGTGTGGGATTGGAAGGGTTTGGGACACTTGTCTATTTCAGTAGTGGTGGGACTGGTCTGCAGGTAGGGCAGAGCACAGGGTGCTCACCTGGCTTGGTTACAGCATGGCTGCTGCAAGAGGTGGGCAGGGCTCAGGGCACTTGCCTGATCTGGTTTTGGTGTAGATGCTATGCCAAGTAGGTGGGGCGCAGTCTGCTTGTCTAGCTCAGTTGTGGCGTGGAGTGGGCAGAGCACACCCACTGGTGCCAGCAGGCTAGTGGGAGGGCACCAAAATGGTTCCTGCCAGCTCTGCTACCAGCAAATTAGAAAGATTGCAACAGTGCTATCGCCAATGTTTTCATCTAGGAGAAAGACCCAGTAGGTTCCTGCCTCCCCAGTAGTTGCTCTAAGTTTAGTAAGTGGGTCTCTCTCACTTATGGTCTAGGCCCTTTTCAAACTGTTGCTTTTGTGCTGGATCTCAGGGCAAGTGGGTCTGAGTACAAGTCCTTTAAGAGCAGTTTCTCTGTTTCCCTATAGTTCTGTGATTCTCCTAGACTTAATTTCTCTTGCTTTTCAAAACCAGACATTTTGGGGGCTTATCTTACTGTTGCCTGATCCAAGGGTTGGTGTGCCTGATGTGAGGAACAATCTCTTTACTCCTTGAGGGAGAGTTGCATACTTTTTTTGCATCCCTCCTGGTACAGGACACCATACCTGGGGTGAGGTCCCTGGTGAGACTGTGTCTGTGCCTCTCCTACCTTTCTGGAGGTATCACTTTTATCTTTTGTTCTGGAAGCATTGTTTGCCTGTCTCTCAGGTACTTTTCAGAGGAAAATTATTACAGATGTAGCTGTGAATTTGTTGTATTCATGGGAGGAGGTGAGTTCAGGGTCTTCTTATGCCACCATCTTGAGCTGAAACCTGTACTCTACTATTTGGAAGGAAGTCGCTCTGCACAGTCCACAGTTAAGGAGCAGGGAGGTATGAGTGGAATATTTACATAATGTGTTTGGAATACTTCTGCATGGGAGATTTTATTTATTTTGCTGCTCAAATTGTTCTAGGTTTGGCCATTGGAAACTTTCAGTTGGCTGCTGTGCCCCTTTGATTTATGGTGTATATGTGGTGTGTGTGTGTGTGTGTGTGTGTGTGTGTGTGTGTGTGTTTTGAGTACTTTTTTACTTTCTGTTACTATAAGATGCTCCAGGCTCCCTTCTGTATTTTCTGTCCCAGTCCTAGAATCAGACATTTCTCCAGGGAGCCCTGGTTCCTTTTATTGGAAAATGGTATTAGAAACCAAGATCTGGGTGCTTGTGTGCTCATTCCTACTGGAGTGTCATTTCTTTTAGGCACTCTCAGCTGACAGAGCAAGGAAATACATCAACCTGTGTATCTAGACATACGTATAAATATTTCCATGTTACTACCTGTATCTCTATGTTAAACATGACTTCTTACTGGTGTTTCCAACTCTAACCCATCACCACTTGGATCATTCGATCTTCTTCCCCTTGCTTAACTGTACATTCCCATGCAAACGGTGAGAAACCTGGCTCCCATCATCTTCCATCCATTTACTTGTTTAATTCCATATGTATGTATAGCAGTATCAGAGTTGTTAATTTGTATCCTGAGGGAAGGAACTTGATATTAACTAGAGTATAGTGATTTTGTGTGGTTCCTTTTTCCTTAATCTTACAAAATCTATTTATTGCCAAAGTTATTTAGATCAATATCTTTTCTTCCACCCTCTTCAGTAAGGTTGTTTTATACATTTGTAATACAGCTAGATTCTTTTTTTTAATTTATTTTTTATTGTGAAATAAACACTTTTCTTTAAATTATTTTCAGCTGTACAACACAGTGCAATAGTTATACTTTTTACCCCTCAAAGTGACAACCCCCTGCCACCAATCTGCATTCGCCCCCCATATCATACATATCTATTACAATTCCCTTGACTCCACTCCCAAACTATAGTGCACATCCCGTGACTATATAT
>NW_017732183.1:429741-430746 GCF_001890085.2 Hipposideros armiger | reverse complement strand
GACAAACTACAACCTGTGGGCCAATCTGACTGCCTTCTATTTGTATAAAGTTTACTGGAACACAGCCACACCCACATGTTTACATGTCATGTATACTGCTTTTGGGCTTCACTGGCAGAGTTATGTGGTTATGACAGAGACTATGGCTCACAAAATCTGAATTATTTACTGGCTGGCCTTTACAGAAATAGTTTGCTGACCCCTGATATAGGTGGTTTCACCTCAGGAGGCACTTGATGCCACTTTGTCCCATTATTGATACAGATTTAAATCATTTGGTTAAGAAGCTGTCCACCAGATTTACTACAGAGATGTAGTAAAGTGTCTTTCTAATTAATAGTGTGTAATATTCAGACTATTTGCATATCTTGTGTCTGATGGTTTTAGCACCTATAGATGATCTGTACCTGAATCACTGGTGTTGCAAAATTGTAATTTTTCTTACTCTATGATTCCTTCTACATTTATTATCTGGAATTCTTCTGTAAGGAAGCATTTCCCTGATGCCTTTCTTTTTAGAAAGGAATACTTCCCAATAGCAAAGTCATAGCACATTATCACCTATCACAAAGGGACCATTCCTTCAACAATGCTGAGGTAATGCTCTCTTGTTTGTATTACAAAATGTACTGTAGATTCTTTAAATACTTAACTCTATAAATTTAAAACACAAAATAATACTCTATTTTCTGTTGCTATGACTTATGGAATAAGAGTATAACAACAAAAAGAATATACTAATTTAAGAATGGTTAATGTTTACCTCCAGAAAGGGAGGGGTAATGGGATTAGGGAAGGACAGAAAGACGGTTTCAACTGCATTCATATTGTTTTATTAAATAAAAAAGTAAAGGATCTGAAACAGTTATGACAATATGTTAGCATTTGTTAAATTTGATTAGTGGGTTAAATGATTTTTTTAAAAAGATTTTTATTGGGGAACAGTGCTGGGGAATTGGGGGAAGGGGAACAGACAAGCCGCTGTCGTCCTGTTCTTCAATCCAG
>NW_017732183.1:428151-429636 GCF_001890085.2 Hipposideros armiger | reverse complement strand
CACTTGCTCAGCAATAGAGAGACTCTGGGTGACTCAGCACCAGCTGTTGGGGGGAAGGGCTCAGTGCATCATCATGCGCCAACCTCCCTCTCAGCCTTGCAGTCAGCTTCCCGCAATTAGCTTCTGTGTGCTCTGGAACCGTGCTCACCACCAAAAGTCCTCACAGGTTATTGTGGGCTTTTTGCTGCTGCAAAAGACCCTCTGTGGCCTGCAGAGGTGGGGGCCAGGCACCAGGGGCTCAGGGTGTCCCCCCTCGCCCCCCCCCGCAACACAACTCTAGGAGGGCGGGGCAAGCCCCCAAGGCACCACAGGATGTGGTCAGTGGACCCCACCAAGTCAGAGCAGCATGCACTCCTGCATCGGCAACCAGCCCACACAAACTCACCAGGAAAGCCCTGGCCAATCACGCAGGGGCACAGCTCACAGTCCAAGACTCCCTGGAGAACTCCCAGTCTCAAGGACTGTCCCAATCAGCCACTAGCAGATCAGGCCAAGCAGCCCGACAGCCAATCGCCATCCTCACAACTCTGCATGTGTAGTGCAGAGAGCAGGACCCAAGGCGACTTGTGCACTCTCGTGTCACAATGAACAGCTTGTTGGAGCCAAAACGCGACTGCCAGGCATTTTCCTGGCTATGCGGCATAAGCAGTGCGAAGGGTGGGGATCCAAGGCCACATTCGTGCGCACGCACACAGGCACTCCTGCGCCAATTCCACCAGACCAATGCAGTCCCAGACCTGAGCCTCTTGGGAGGACCCAGCCTTGAAAAAATGGCGCCCTCCTGTACACCACTCATTTCAAGCTCCACACCAGGCGAACAATGGTCCCAAAACCTCCAGCTCCCACGCCAAAGGCGCTCAGTTCAGTCCTTCCCCGCAGGCTCCTGGGCCCCGCTCACACAGCTACTCCCTCCACCAGGAACCGGGTGAGTGCTCACCAGCGAGCAAGTCTGTGTGCCGACTCCACTGGTTCTTTAGCCGCCCTCAGCCTCACCGAATTGAGCAAAGAGAGTCCTCACTATTTTCTCCTTCCAGCTATCGTAGAACTCCTCTTCCTGGCAAACTAACTCTGGGATGGTGAGTGCGGTGTGGGGCTGGAGGGACTCTCCCCCAACCGGAGAGTCTCTCCCCACCACTGAGGTGTCCCTTGCGGGGTTCGCCCTCTCTCATCTCCGCTTCTCCTACAGACTCCACGTGGCCTCCTCTTTAAGTCCTTCGTTTAGAGGTTCTGTTCATCTAGTGTTCAGGGGACTTGCAAGGTTGAATATTTTATAAATTATTTGTAATTTTGCTGTGATCCTGGGATGCAGTTGGCACAGCGTCTGTCTATTCCGCCATCTTACCAGAAGTCAGCTAGATTCTTTTGTCACCATCTGCATTATTTCCTGGGATCCCCTGACCTACTAAAATGGTTTTTGTTTTTTTACTTTGCATACATTAAGGTTCACTCTTTGTGCTGTAAAGTTCTATGTGTTTTGACAAATGA
>NW_017732183.1:405664-426448 GCF_001890085.2 Hipposideros armiger | reverse complement strand
AGGGCAGTGTCACTGGCCCTCATATGTGGGATCCGAACCGGGGCCCTCTGGTGTCCCAAGCCAGCTCTTAACCATTGAGCCACCCGGCCGGCCCTAAATGAATTTTTTCACTATACTTTTTACTGTTTAGATCATTTCACAATTAAAGTAAAAAGTATCCTGATATAGCTTAACATTGGGATCTTACTATAATGCCTGATAGAATCCCTTGTCAGGTTAGAATGTCGGCACTTTGTTCTGATTAATGTTAGGTCTTTGGTGTTCTTGCCCGTACAAATTAGCCACTGAGTTAGTAAATTTTTTTCTTAGGTGTTTGTGCTTTCCTAAAAGTCTTCAAGTGCAGATCCAGCATCTCATAATAAGTTACAAACTGTACTGCTTCTATTTTTAGAGCTTTTACTGTGAGGTGAAGAATTATTATACTACCCATTGATGTTTTAATAATTTCCAGACTTTATTGATTTTTATATTCAAATGTGTGTTTTAACATTTCAGACTCCTTTGTGGCATCCTAATGCCAGCAGTATATTTGTTAAGTTGCCTTATTTTTCTAATACTTAATTTCTCGATTGATGCCTTTTTTGGAGACCTAAATGAATGAGTAAAGTTGGTGGTTACCTTCTTGTGAACTTTCCAGTAATGAAATGTTAAATTGTTTTTTGCAGAATTCTGCCATTCTGGATTCTTTGGTAAAAGTTCTTTAGGTTCCAAAGTTAAGTTTGGGGAGGGGGGCAGGGAACATAAAATGAAAGAAAAACTCAGTGCAAAGTGGGAAATAATTTCCAGACTATAATAGATATGCCAAAGACTTCTGCTTTCAGCCAAGGTGGGGTAACAGGGACTGGACTTAGTCTTCTACTTGAAATAACTAAAAAACTGCAAAATATATGAAGCAATGGGTTTCAGGTATTGGATATCATGGACTTTCATTGTCTCGTTCAGGAAATATAAATGGCAATAAATTAAGCAGATTTCACTCTCCTTTCTGATGTTTAATTAATACTTCTTTGGCCCATAATTCATAAGTGAATGTGAAACAAGAATAAAATGAAGTGTCTGTGCTGTGCTCTGATAGGCCATATGGGGGTTGGGTGAAAGAATCTAGACTTGAGAGGTTTCCTTTGACCTATAGTGTTTTAAAAGTTAGAAAATTTCACCTAAACCCCCAGATTTGTAGCATTTCCATTTAAGTCTTTAGGCATTTAAAAGGCAGCAGCCCCTTTTAAAGGGGTTTGTCAACTGATAGTCGTTGGCACCAATTCAGCGTCAACAAGAATCCTGTTTGGGGTGCAGTGAAGAAGAAAACTTTATTCAGTGCAAATAGCTCAACTGAGAACAACATGGCTGTTGGAACATCTCAATAGCGTTATAGCTCAGTTACAAAGCAGCACCGTTGTAGAACAGCACAGCTGTGAGGTGGCCCTAGGGCGAGATGGCCTTGGGGCCTACTGGCCCTGCTCTGCTCATCTGTTCCAGCTGCTCCCGTCCATTTTGCTCTGACCTGCTCTGCGCCATGCCAGCCTACTCTGCTGTGCTCTGATCCTGAGAGACGTCTTCAGTGTTTCAGCTCCAGCCAGGAAACATAGTCTTCAGTCTTTGGTGGAAAGGGAAAGTGTGCTCTCTAAGATAGAGGGGAGCTGACTTACAGAGACAGACATCCCTGCCCCTGGCCCCTGACTGGTTCATCCTCAAGCAAATGAGGACTCCACATCGCCTCAGTATGACTGGTCCAAAAGGCACCATCCTGATTGGTCAGACTGGAGCTGCTCTGATTGGTCAGTGAAGATGCTGATGGAGGATATACCTGTGCAGCTCCGATTGGATGGAGAAAGCCTCAGTCCTATTGGTTGAAATACAATTCCAGAACTGCTTTATAAGGGCTGGCTCAGATGGCAGGAACACAGTGCAGACAGGCAGTTCAGTGCACGCTTCTCCCTGAAGTGTGGTTTGTGTGAGAGGCTCCTGTTTAGAAACGATGTCTAGGTTCTGCTTTTAGATTTGAGCCCTTAGCCACTAGGAGCTCATCTTTGTGGGTGTCTTCTTTCTTGGGGTCTACAGGTGTATGCTCTCAGATATCACAGCCCCCTCCTGTTTGGTCCACCTCCCTCACTTATGTCACCTGGCTGGCCCCAAGTAAATGTGAATCATCTCAGAAGGTTTCTGTTTCATATTTAAACATTCTTATGACCCTGAAATATCTGGTGGTAGCTACTTTAAATGCTTATAACATAAATGAATAAATTATGTTTTAATTTCAGTATGTGTTTGACCTCTAAAAGGCAAATGTACTTTAAAAAACACATTTCTTCTTTCAGATATGTGGGGTTTTTTAAAAAAAGTTTTCTTTAGTAGATAAAACATTCATGTGGTTTTGAGTATAGTGAAAAGTCTCCTTCCCGCTTCTGTTCTCTATTGGTCCGGTGCAGGATGCTCCCTCCCATCAAAGCATAAGCAACTGCAAACACATATTCTTATTTTCCCTCCTTTTTACTCAAAAGGTGGCTTACTAAAAATAACGTTCTGCCTTGTGCTGTCTTTACTCTTGACATATCTTGAAGATCTTAACATATTAGTAGAGAGCTCCTCCTGTTTTTGGTTGTTTTACGGTTGAAAAATGTTTCATTGTTTCAGCATATTGTAATTTATTTAACAAGTACCCTCATTGAAGGACATTTGGATTTTTGTAAGCATTTGCAATTTTGAACAATGCTAAAGTTAGTACATTTGCATGTATGTCATTTCACACACACATGAATGTGCAAAGTATAATACATATAATAAATTCTCCAAGTGGAATTGCTAGGTCAAAGCTACATGCATATGTTATTTTGATATGTATTACAAATTGCCCTCTGTAGGGATTGTAGCATCAGATGTTACTACTTAAAACTAATACTGGTATGTGGAACACAGTTTTAAAAAGAATATTTACTCTGTTTTTGCTTTCTTTGCTGAGTTAGTTATATAGTAGGTTATCTGAATTTTGGTAAGAGTAATAGGATTGTTCTAGATCATTACTTTCTACTACTGGTCAAAGACCCTCAAGGGGTTCTCAGATTTATATGCTAAATGAACATTAACTATGTAGAAAATAATGTCTCACATGTGTACTATATATTTTAAATGTACGTAGATGGGATTACGTTTAATAAAATGCCTGTTCATTTAATAGTGTCACTGCATTCTTCGTTCATCTAATAATAGCTCAGCATCTTATCAGTCATTCCATTGTTTTAAATGACCCTTGGATTTTGCTGGCATGTTAGCTTCATTTTGTGTCCTGTCAATTTTTTCTAAGTAGCTTTGTCTGGAGAGATAAGAGAACAGAACCAAAAGACTATGCATATACTATAAGTCTCTGTTTGAATATTTTATAAAAATAATCTTTTTCTTATAGATGTTCTTTTAAGGACCAGCCTGCCACCACCGTTCCGAAATTATAAATATGGTAACTATTTTTTCTTATTCTTTTAAAACATATTAATATAACTTCACATTAGTTTTATGTTAATATGAATTTAAATTTGGTTTTCAAAAATGAATTTACTATCTGTAAATAAAAACCAATATGGAAGTTTATTTAGAAATACAGGAATTCTAGTAGTATGTTGTTAACGTAAATTGTAATAGTGTAGAGAAGTGGTCCATTTGTGAGCAATAACATGTTTGGCAAACTGTCTAAAATGAATTTATTTGCCAGGTAATCAGAAAAGAAGAAATGATTAAAGACTAGGAATTACAAGAAGAGATTGAACATTTTCAATACCAGTAACTTGAGCATGTTATATAGTAATTTTTTATGTTGCAGTTGTTGATTTTAACATGTAGTAAGAAGGTAAGAAGCTGGGTTTCCCTCTTCGTTATAGAGATGTCGCAGTTATTAACCTTCAGCATGGTGAGACTCACCAAACGTTGAATTTGAGACTTCTCTTGAGAATTATGGTGTACCTAATAAATATTTCTGTTAATTGGTACAGACAGCTTAAAGTATAAATATTTTATTAGCTTAGATCATTTTTTGGAGTGGCTTTTAATTCTGTTCCCATTTGTTAGAGCAACTTATGACCTAAAATTCTTTGAAATCACAAGCTTCACCATGTGTATGCATTTTAATATCCAGAGACTAATTGTGAGGTTATAAGGAGTAGTCAAGCAGAAGTTGATGGCTCTGAGTGGAAAGTACTTACTTATTGAACTTAAAGAATTTACATACTAAATATTGAGTAAGAGAAAAGAATAAAAAGCATTATTAAGTAAATATGAAACTTCTTAATTCTGGCTTTCATGCCTTGAAATATAACCTTAAACTTGAATCAACCTACAAATACCATTTCAAATTATAATAGAATTGTTATATATGGTTTCCCTTTTTGCGCTTTTTGTGTGTATATCCAAACTTGTGTTCCATGTTAAGTTCTTTTGAAAGGTAAGTTTTAGGTAATGAAAGCATTGGAATGTCTGACTGCTAAGCATCATGGTAGATAATGTACCTTTTATATTATTTCACCTTATTACCACCCTTTCATCTCAGTATTTCTATACTATTCGGAAGAATCGGCAGAAAAAAAAAATGAGTACGTTTATCTGTGAAGAAATTAGAGAAGCTCTAGGGTTTTGACAGACTTGAAGTGACTCAGGCCTGAGTTTGGCTGTTTAATAATCTGCTGCTTTGTGTTCAGTAAGAAAGGCCCAAGTGTTACTTTCTCACCTGTCATTGTCCCCCTGTACTGCTACATGCCCTGTGGGAGCAAGTACACTGGGTGTTGGGGAGTGGAAAGGGCACGGAGTCAAATTTCAGTTTTGTTAGTTGTGGTCTCCTGTGCCCTTGGACAAAGGGCTGGCTCTCTCATCCAGGCCACCGGGAGTCTGAGATTTCTCAGAGCCTTTCATTTATAAATGTATTCCTCCCATTTAATTGGCATCTGCATCTATTATTGATTTACCTTGAGCACTATATTCCTACAGCACAGGGGATGTTGTCTTATTTTTAAATCCTTATTGCCTAGTCATGATGTAGTGTATAATAAATGTTGGTTGTGTTGCAGGGCAAGGCTGCTAATCCTCTTGTTTCCTAAGGCTGTGTGAGATTAAACAATGCACATGCGAACACATTAAATACTCAACAAATGGAAGATATTATTTTTAATTTTATGAGGTCATTTTCCTCAAGGAATTTGCATTAAGGAAACAATACCCACAGATGTTGTTTTTTATAATAATGGAAATTGTATTAAAGAAGTAAAAACAAATGAAATATTATTTAACGAAGAAAGGGACGTTAATGCAACATCTTTTGGCTAGCTTGTCATTTTTCCTTTCTTACCCTTTTCCCAATTTCTATTGGAGCGACAAATCTGGTGAAAATTTCTGTTCAAAGCATTTATTTTCTGCTAAAAAATGTGACTCCAAAAAAATGGGATAGAGTAAGGTGGTTCACTTGTCTTCTATTCTAAGGGAAACGTGCTGAGTTGACCTCAGGTGATGGCATGCACACAGTTGTTTGTGTCAAAGACCAAGGCTTCAAAATATCTTCATACAGTGATCTTTAATTTAGTGATATGCAAAAGTAATTTTTCTTTTACTGTCTACTAGATTTTTAAGAGAACCTGGTCATAAGTTAGGGACTTAAACTTCTCAGTTTCATAGTCACCTTTGCCTCATCTCACTTTAAGAATTTGAAATGAAGTTTTAAAATAATCTTTGTAAAAAGACTTGTTTTTTTCTTTCAGATAAATTAAAGATTATTCATCAAGCACATAAATCAAAGGTACGTTTCATATGTACAGTATCTGGCACATAGCAAGTAATCAGTGTTGGACTTAGTGAATAAATGAATGAAGACATGTACTTCTAAAATAGTTTCCATCATAATAGCATTTTTATTCTGTCACTACTCTTTCTACAGCTTTATTCTTCCAGTAAAGAGAAAAAAAACTCTTAAGTCATATCCCTGTTAGTAGTAGATCCTTTAAAAAAGTGCTATTTTTTTTAAAAAGCATGCATTTATATATCAAGAAAATATTTAACATAAAATAAGCATAAAACTTGGTAAATTCATATTACATATAAATGAAGTCACTTATTATGTGGCAGTTCAGTGTATTTAAATTTCTGAATTCTGTACCAGAAGAAAGGAGCCAAAAGCAAATAAAAATACCCTGCTTTTTCTGGCTTGAATGTCTCTGTGTGTAAGAGAAGTCCCAGGGCTGTGGCTCTGGGGACCAAACCTAGTTCCACAGAGGGCATGGCCTGCCGTCCTAACACTGTCTTGACTGCCCCCAGAGAGAACTGTTTATTGTGTGTTTACATTTCTGCTTTGTTAACTTTTTTTTAGAGTAATTTTTTTTTTTTTATGAAGCCACAATCAAAGGTTCACTTCTTATACAGACGGACAAGAGTGGTCCTTTTACTTGAATCTCAATGAACTTTTATTGACTCCTCATTATAGCAGTAATCTTACTCTATTATATGAGTTATGATAAAAATATATAGTGAATGTTTAAATTAAAAAAAATATTACAGTAAAAGACACAATTGCCATTAATCCCCCTCAAAAAACTCCCCCTCACTTCAAACACACTTAGCCCATCATTGCCCTTGCCACTTTCTGAAGCAGTTCTGGAAGTGCTCTTTCCTGAGTGTCTTTAGTTGCACTGCTGTGGCTACCTCGATGTCCTGAATCAATTCAAAATGTTTACCTTTCATGGTCATTTTGACTTTGGGGAAGAGCCAGAAGTTGCATGGTGTCAGATTCAGTGAATAAGGTGGATGAGGACACACTGTAATATTTTTATCTGACAGAAATTGCTATACCAGAAGCCATGTGTGACACGGAGCCTTTCCGTTGTAATCGCAACATACAGTGAATGGTGCTCCGAGTGCCATCCAATGGAAAGGCAGGGGTCTTCAATACGGGAAGCAGTGTGTTGTACCTTATAACAGTATGTGACAAGTTTCAATTTGCTTGGTGCATTCAGCCAGGTGTGAGCTACAATTGAAACAATCTGTGCTTTTTTAAAAATTAGACTTGGTTTGCTTGGTTTTTTTGGGGGGTGGGGTGGTGGAGGGGAACAGTGTTGGGGAATTGGGGAAGGGGAACAGCCAAGTTGTCCTTTTGTTCTTCAGTCTAGTTGTGGAGGACGTCGCTTCACTGGCCCATGTTGGTATTGTGATCATTGCGCTCTTCCTGGCTGAGGCAGTCGCTTGCTGGCCGTTGGACGGCCGCTCACGGTGACCCACCGCAGCTCACAAAAGTGCAGGCCAGCTGCCAGCCAGCCCTATTGCAGCCTATGCTGTTGCTGGCCACTCACGGCAGCCCAGCTCCAGGTCAAGCTGTTGTTCATAATCTTAGCTGTAGAGGACGCAGCTTACTGGTGCATGTGGGAATTGAACTGGCAGCCCTGTTGTTCAGAGCTCGTGCTCTTACCAACTAAGCCACTCAGCTGGCCTGAGACAAGCTGTGTTTTAAAGTGTGCCGTAAATCATCCTCCATCACAACAACAGCCTGTGGCACACATCACTTCTGGTATACGGCAATTTCTGTCAAATAAAAACATTATAGTGTGTCCTCACCCACGTATTCACCAGATCTGGCACCATGCAACTTCTGGGTCTTCCCCAAAGTCAAAATGATTCAGGACATTGAGACAGCAATAACAACACAACTAAAGAGGACTTCCAGAACTTCTTAAGAAAGTGGCAAGAATGATGGGATAAGTGTGTTTGAAGCGAGGGGTGGGGGGTATTTTCAGGGGTATTAATGGCAATGTGTCTTTTACTGTAATACATTTTTTTAATTTAAACATTCACTGTATTGTTTGATCACAGCCCGTACAAACTACTCAAGGACAAGGGAGCATATCTTATTCTTCATATCTCCAATAACTAGCACATTCGTAAGAGTGTTTACATAACAATTTTTGAATGAAGTATTTCTTTGTGAACTTGCTTAATTTCACTCTCTTCTCTAGTCATAGATGCCCCCCATAAACTTAATCATCTTTCAAATAAATGTATACCAGAGATTACAAAGAAAATGGCATGAGGGTATGTCTGTTGACAATGAATTAGTAACTTAAAAAGAAATTTTTTTCCTGTACCTTAAAATGACATACATTTATTCTCTTATAGTTTTGGAGGCGAGAATCCTCAAATCAGTTGCATCAGGCTAAAATCAAGGTGTTGACAGGGCTGGTTCTTTCTAGTAACTTTATTTTTTGATACCCAAGATTGTATATACAAATTTAATAGTATCCACTGTCGGGTGCTTTAAAATTTTGTGCTCACGTGTGTCTGGAGCTGTGGTGTAGAATCTGCACTGTCTATGGATGCTAGAATGTGTCTCCGCTGTATCCGACCCCAGACTCCATCATTTTCTCTTCTCTGGGCCAGGAGTGTTTACAACCTTGTCCCTACAATGTGGATAATAGGAAACTTGATTTTATTGTAGAGGGGAATATATATGTAAATATAAAATAAAGTTAAAAGTAAACAATATGCTCTTTTTTTCTTTAATTTTAAATTTCAGAATTGGGGGAGGGGAACAGTGTTGGGGAACTGGGGGACCAGCCAAGTTGTTCTTTAATCTTCGTTGTGGAGGGCACCAGTCGCCATCTGGCTGCTGAGCCATCCAGGCAGCAGCTCAGCTCAAGGTGCTGAGTTCAGTCTTAGTTGTGGGTGGGCATAGCCCACCATCGAATAGGCAGTCTTGTTCTTAGGAGCACGTGCTCTCACCAGCTGAGCCATCCTGCCATCTGTTGGCAGTTCATTGGCACTCAGCACTGGCCCATGTGGGAATCGAACCAGCGGCCCTGTAGCTCAGAGCTCGCGCTCTTAAGCTAACTCTTAACCAACTGAGCCACTCGGCCGGCCCCAACAATATGCTCTTTGAAAAGGTTGTAGAGTGTGTCATTCTCCAGTCAGTGTTGCACTTTTAATTTGTTGGGCTTGTTTATATGCTCATGTTCCCTAAAAGGAATAATTAGCAAATTATTCCTTTATCCTAATGAAGGCCTAGTTAATAATGTTCAAATAATCAACATTACGACTTTTTTTAAATCATGAAAATTCCCTGCTATAGTTGGAAATAGGATTGTTTCTTATATTTAAAACATATGTTCCACCCTGGCATGTTAGAATAGTATAATTAAGGATTATTGTTACAGTTGAACAATGTATTTATTTAAAGAAGGATTCCCCAAACAAATTAAGTTACTTAAAATGTTTCTGGAATCTGGCTTTATAAACTTTCATCTAAACCATGGGTCGACAAACTTTTGAAACAGAAGAGCCAATCCTGTCCCTCACAACAATTTAAAAATTATTCGAGAGCCATAAATATATTTTTACATAATCACCATTATGTTAATAATATCCTTTAAAATTTTATAAATGAAACTATGATAGTTTTATTTTCATTTTCAGTTTTACTTCAGAGCCACAGGTACATACCCAAAGAGCCGCGTGTGGCTCGCGAGCCACAGTTTGCCGACCCCTGATCTAAACCATAGCAGTTCTAGTTAAATGCAGACCTGGGGATGGTTCTTCAAGTTTCCGCTTCAGCTTCTATAAGGAAAGGGGTCAATATGTTTTTAAAGAAACAGTTTTAAATCTCAGAAGACTTCTCCCACATGCCCTCATTTGTGCCTTATCCAACTCCCAGTCCTTTTTTTCATTACCCATCTTCTGTTCCCTATCTGCAGGGCCTCAGCCAAAGAAAGAGATTTCTAGATAACTCCTGTATCTTAATGAACATGTTAATGAAAGTCGTTTTCCCCATTTCTCCAATTTTTTAGGTTTAGAGGCTTTCTTAATTACAATGACCAGGTATCTACAGAAATTTCTTCTCATCACCACAATAATAAAAAGGCTGTCTGGACACCTTAAAGAAGCTCATTATAAAACTAATGTGCAAAAAACAAATAATGAGGAATAGTCAGGAAAAAGAGAGAAACAAGAGTGACTAGTCCTAGCATATATTAGACATACTATAAAACTATAGTAATTAAAACAGTGTGGTACTGTCACATTAACTGTTAGTTCAATGGCATAGAATTAAAAATCCAAAAATAGACCTAAATACATGTGGGAATTTAGTTTACAGTAAAAATGGCATTTCAAATCTATGGAGGATTTAATAAGTGTTATTGGGACAACTGGAAACTAGAAAACTGTTAAGTTGAATCCATATCCTTTTCTTTATACCAAAATAAATACCCAGTGGTTTAATAACTTA
Source organism: Hipposideros armiger (assembly GCF_001890085.2). Lineage (NCBI taxonomy): Eukaryota > Metazoa > Chordata > Mammalia > Chiroptera > Hipposideridae > Hipposideros > Hipposideros armiger. The sequence goes on along the minus strand of NW_017732183.1, from coordinate 416,214 downwards.
AATGTGAAAATGAAACCCATACCTGGGTTTAGAAATGAAACAGATTGAACGTGAGTGATGATTTGTTCAAGCCAGATGATGGATACATGGAGGGTTCATTGTACTATTCTGTATACATTGTATATTTGAAATTCTTCATAATTAAAAGTTTAAAAAGTGAAATTAATAAAAATACTTGATGAAAACATGGAATTTTAATATTAATAGGAACCTTAGAGTGAAGGTCTTTCTAAGTATGATTGAAAACCCAGGTACCATAAAAGATTGAAACATTTTATTTCATTTACTAATTAATTTATTTAATAAACATGCAGCACCTTCTCTTTGAAACAACACTATAAGAAAAATCAAGGAACAAAAGAAAACAGGGAAAATTTTGTAACTTACAGAAAAGCCCTAATTTTCTTAGTAGTTAATGGTATTCTATAATTCTATTAAAAATTATGCTCCAAGTTCATGAAAAAACAGAAAATATTCACAACTTTACTCATAATAAAATAAATACAAATTAAGACTACACTTAATCTGTGTCTGTTAGGTTGGCAAAGATCAGAAGGTTTTGATAATAGAACGTGTCAGCAAGAGTGTGGGAAACAGGTACTGTCAGTGATTGGTAGGTTAATGTAAATTGGTACCACTCTCTGGAGAGTCATTTGTCACTATTTGTCACAAAAATTGCAAGTATCTCCAATCCAACAATTCTACTTCTAGGAATTTATCTTACAGATAAAATTTGTACATGTGCAAAATGATATAAGGATATTCATTGCAGGATGTTTATGGTAGCGAGAGGTTGGAAACTGCTTAAATGCTCATCAGTAGGGCGTGTGTGTGTGTGTGTGTGTGTGTGTGTGTGTCCTTTCAATGGACTATGCAGCAGCCTTGATACATTATGAGGCAGCTCTAATACTGATTTTGAGAGATTTTAAGAGAAAAAAGTAAGGTGTTAGAATACAGCATATAACGTGCTACTATTTCACATCTCTGCCTGCATGAACGTGTACAGAGACAGTCTCCGGAAGGGTACATATGAATTAGTATGGGTTCTCTGGAGGGGGACCAAGTAGCTGGTGGATAGGGGTGGGAGGACAGAGACTTATTTTCACTCTCCAGTCACATGTACTTAGAGAATTTTATATCATGCGTATGTATTACCAATACTATTATAAAATGATTCTTTAAAATAAAGTTTCTTTCCCTTTCAATCTGTATGCTGTAGAAGTCAAGCCCCTGTGCTCTCTAGTGAGTGAAGTAGTAAACCGTGGAGCATGGCTCCTGGGCCTTCTGTTTTGGCTGCTGAGAGGCCTTTCTGTTGACTTCCTCTCAGCCATGTTCTAGAAATAGAATATGTTGCTACACCACTGCGTTCTGGTTGACACGTGGTACTGTGTGCCCAACTGGTGGTCCCCTCTGTGTGCTATTTAGGGGCAGATATCAACTCAAAATTTTCTCCTGTATTTATAATGTGTAACTGGATTCATAAATATCATTGCAGAGCAAATCCATCCCCACCCCAAATCACACAGAATGTTACCGTTAATGTGACATGGCATCAAGTGTTTATTTGTTAGGGCGAGGTGTTCAGATATGTGGACTTTGGGCCATCAAGGTAAATTTATTTCTCTTGGAAGTCAGACAGGTCAGAGATTGGACCTCAGCTCCATGATTTACCGGCTATGAATTCTGGACCTGTATCTTAACCTCTCTGATTACTCCTGGATTATTGTGAGGATGCGATGATGATGATGGCGGCAGTGGTGCTGGCAACAACAGAACAGTAACAGCTAACAGAGAGTGCTCGCTATGCGTCTGACACTGCTGAATGAGGGTTTCACATGCTACGTCTCCTTTCCTCCTCACCACAAGGCAATAAAGAAGATGTATTCTTTTCCCCTGCTTTACAGATGAGGAAACTGTCTTAGAGAGGCTATAGTTTGTTGAGCACACACAGTTGGACATTGGTGGAGACTGAATTTTAACCCACTTCTAGCTCCAAAGCTCTGTGCTATAAGTCCCCCCCTGTGTTCTGCATAACATGCACACTTAGTAGGTACTCACTATCTGCTCCCTTCTTTCCTTACAATCTTGGGAGTAGAATAGGACTTAGGTTATTGCTATGACCTAAAGTAACAATTCTGTGTCTTTGAGAAATCTTACCAAATGTGAAACACATCTAAGTACTGATCAAATATGAATTTTCTTTTCTTTCTAGACAAATGAACTTGTGTTGAGCTTGGAAGAGGACGACAGGCTCCTGTTGAAAGAAGACAGCACTCTGAAGGCAGCTGGAATCGGTGAGAAGGAGTGTGGTGCGGTGCGGTGCTGGAGGGGGCACGGGCTTTCCTGGCCTGCGTGGTGATGCCTGGCTGATTATATTAGGCTAACTCACCCCAAGTAAATGCCACCCTTGGCGCTCTTTACACTATCTGATAATTATTCAGAGGAAGAGGACAAGAATGATAGACATTCTGATCATTTAATGGAGGGCAGTGGATATCTGCTCTCTACATGTTCCAAATGCAAATAGTGTTTTTCAGAAGGTATGCTCAGAATTCCACTGAGGGTTATTTTAAGTGATTGACAGGTTAGTATTCCTTTAATAACCTACTTACTCTTATCAGCATCATTTGAACTGATGGTTTGTGAGAAATGGGCCCTGGTAGAACTAGGGTAGAATAATGAAGTGAGATATTGTTTGTAGAACGTGCAGCATGGTTCTGATAGTCATCCAAATCCTCAGGGCTGACTAAGTCATGGAATTTCAAATAGGAGCCTAGTGTGTGCCGCTGAAAAATTGCCTGAGTTAGCCTCTCATCCTGGAAACAGCATATAGTTCTAATTTAAAGAAACGCTATGTGACATATTGTGTGACCATTAGATGTCACTCTAATTCTACTTACATGTACACGTCTAAAGATTATCTGGCAGTACGAGTGAAGATTTTAAGAGAGGTATGAGCAGTTGAAGGCATTAGGCTTTGTGGTCAGTGACTAATGAAATAGCACGAATCACACCTTATAATTCTTTATATGCACTGGTTAAGGAGTACTCTAAATGAGGTCCTTGTTAAGAAGCCTTACATTTTTGACAGGTGTTCTGTTGAGTTATTTTAGTCACATGTGTCAGGAATTTTCTTTTGAGTGATACATGTGGCTAAATGAATTCCTGACATATCTTCCATTTAAATAGGATTTTAAATAACATGTTAAGAAATCTTAGACTTGTTTTGTGTGTTGTCTATATTATTTGCTAGATTTAGTGTCTTTCCATATTATGAATACATGATTGACCACACTACGAATACATAAGATGGATTGCTATTTTTTGAAAAAACAATTTTTATTTTGGCATTTATTTCTTTAAATGCTATTGTAGTATCATAGCAGGTAGCACCTGTGCTGTTGAGGCTCGTGGCCCCTAAGAGCTAGCCCTGCTTGTTGTTAAAGCATAAAGCTATACTGAATATAACAGGCTGGTATTTATGTAGGAATTGACAGGTCCATGGAAAAGACTGGAAAATCCAGAAACAAACTGAAAAAAATTAAGATTTCACAATATGATAAAGTTTTGATATCTCAGATAAGTGGGGAAAGAATGAATTATCCAGAAAATGATGTTGGGCCCATTGCTAAAGCATTCAGGAAAATAAAATTTAAATCCTTATCTCAGTCTTTATTCCAAAATAAATTCTAGGTGGCTTAAATGTTATAATGTAAAATTTTTAAAAAACAAAATGTAGCTCAATCGTTTTATAATCTTGGGGAGGAGAAGAGCTCTCTAAGCGTGACCTTGAAGGTAGAGCCGTAGAGTGGAGAGAAGTGATAGATTTGACCACAAAAACTAAAAACAAAACAAAAGTTAACAGAATTAAAGGAGAAGCAATAAACTATGAGAAATGTATTTGCAGCATAGATGACAAATAAAAAGCTATTAGCCTGACTTTATAAAGAGCTCTTATAATTAGTATGAAAAAGATAAACAAGAAATTCTACTGATAGAAGAAGAAATAGCTAACATATAAAAAGTAATTCACCCTTATTAGTCATAAGAGAAATGCACATGAGAATAGACACTGTTGTATACAGTATACTAGTTTAGTGGTTAAGAATTAGAGCCTGGGGCCAGAGTGCTTGGGTTCACAACCCGATTCTGCGACTTACTGTCTGGGTGACCTTGGACCAGCAATAATTATAAGACGAGCACACATGAAGAAAAGTGGTAGCATTGGGAAATGGTACTCTCACGTACTACTGTTGGGAACATGTATTACCTCTAACTTTTTGTTGGTCAATTTGACCAATAAGGCTTTCTCAAGCTTAGCGTGCTGTCATATTTGTTACCAGGCCAACAGGAGCGTGCTTCCTCAAGCTCTGTGACTCCTGCAAGGCTGTGATAATGCCTTCAGAATGGTGGTGGTGTTTTCTCTCATCTTTCCTGTTTGTGAATCACTTATGTAGAGCTTTATTTATTGACTGGAAATAGAATATATTGTGTGATACCATTATTGTTCAAAAATGTATACATTTACATGTCTGTATGCATATATGGAGAAAGGATCATATGCCAAAATTATAGAAATAGCTTCTCTGGGAGGTGGCATTGCCCGGAATTGATTTTTTTCTTTCTTCTCCATATTATCTAATTGTTCTTGTAATTTAACATTTTTCTACAGTTTACATATATTACTTGAAGTTCAGGAACCAATTTTAAAGAATGAAATCTTAAAGTTGGAGAAAATTGATTTGAACAAAGGCTCTGCACTTTACGTGCTTTGTGACCTTCTGTAAGCCATTTAGCCTCTTTGAACTTCGATTTTGATTTCTATGAAAAACAAAATAGGAATAATTAAACCTATTTCAGAAGGTTGTCATAAGGGTTGAGTAAAAGAATGTATATGAAAGCATCTGGAAGAATGCATGCAGAGGCCCTCAAAAATCCTTATTTTATTTGGAAACCAGTTTGGAGACGGCAATTGGCAAATGTTTTGAATTTATTAAAATGTTGAGTTGTTGGTGTAATTGTCATTCATTTCAGATTTATGTAATGAACTACCTATCAAGGTGAGAATCAAATCCCTCTTTTTGTCTTTCTTGTTTCAAGGCCATAGGCCTTTGGTTGAAATCAGGTACTTTTCACAAGGTCTCCATTAGTTTTGGGGTGGTACAAGAGCTTCCACTGCCCTCTGGCCTGGCAAGCCTGCAGCCCTGGTCAGGAGCAGCTTTGCTTCTGCCAGGACTGATTTCCTCTTCTGCACATTCCGCTCTTGCCTAGAGCAGTGTTGGTGTGCTCTGGAGAACAAGCCTGTTACACAGGAGGAGGTGTAATGGTCCCTGGAGAGCGACAAAAAATTCTAAGCGGGAGCAGGGTTGTAAAAATGATCCATGAAGTGTGTGATTTTTCTAGGGAATTTTCCCTCCCTTGGTGCCGTGTCTGGTTAGATTCTTAAGAGGTTTAAGAGAAAAATCCCAAGTCATCGCTCTTTCCCTTTTTACCACTTGATCTCGCCATGGAGCTGTCACTCTGCTATCACAGCCAGTTGCCATGGGAATAATGCCAATGTAACAAATTTATCATTATGACTTTTCTGCAGAATTCATGAAAGGAAAAGAAAGACTGAGGGGAGAAATTAGAGGAACAAACTTGTTTGAAGATTTTTCTCACAGAGAAATTCTCCGGTCCCTGCTCTGGCCTTTTATCTGCATTGCAGATCCCAATTGTGTATTCTGCCTAAACGTCAAGGAAGTTTTTGTTTGCGGACTTAGTGCTAAAATACTTAAGTGAAAAGATGTGCTTTGTGGAAGGAAAAAGAAGGTTTTACCTAGAATTGTTACTTACGATTTAAAGATTTTTACTTTGTTTTTAACAATTGTAATTTTATGGCTAATTCCCTTAAGTAATAAATTTGCATGTAAGTTCCTTTTTTTGGGGGGGCGATATTTTGTCTTACATTTTTCTACGTTGTACAACTATTTACACCTTTTGAATCCTCTCTGGTTTAGGAAAGAAATTGTGGCAGGATAACTCTTCTAAAGCCCGTTGTGTTTTATTGAAAAAAAATTTAAAACAAGACACAGTGGACTGAACCCTAAGTATAAGTCTGAGGGAAGAGTTCATGTCAAGCCAGATCCTATAATAATCTCCAAACTCCGTTGTGGTTTGGTTTCATTTTGCGTGTCACTCCCGTCGTCTGCCCACAGCCAGAACCCCCCAACCCCCATCTTTGTGCCTAACTAACAACTTTTGGTTATCTCATGCATACAGCTAACATTGTAGGGTACCTAGCCTCGCATTTCTTTATCAGGGTCACGTTTGATTTGTGTTTCCTTAAGGTTTTGGTCCCTGTCCCATTTTGGGGGGGCGGGGTGGTAATAGTATGTTGGGGCATTCATGCTTTCCTCCTTTGACAGAGCTTTAAGGTGGCTGTTGTTCATGTTCACATAATAACAGAGAGGGTCTGGGACTCGGTAAAGGAGGCGTGGGCCTGGGGAATTTGGGATTCCAGAGCCAGGGATCAGAACGAACCGCCTATAGTTTATTCTTCCCTTTCAACCCTCCCCTTGCCGTCATGAAAATCACAGGCCTGTGTCCTGTCTATCTAAGGTCATATTTATTTTACTATTTGTTTTCTTCAAACTGTGGTTTAAAATCTTCTTTGCCAGCTGATCTAAAACACACACTTGGCACAAAAACAAAATAAAAAGCACAGTAATTGGGAACTCTTAGCTGGATTGTTGACCTCCTCCGGCTAAAACTTAGAAATGCAACTGAGCGGCGAGCACGTTTTGAATGATTTGTAGTTTAGGATTTTGTGAAACTTGGAAGGATAACATATATTCCTGGAGCAGGAGATAGAGAGAGAGGGTGAAGCTTTGTCCTTTTGGTCTCAAATTGCTGCAAAGCGTCCCCCCCTCCTGTATTAATTATTATTATTATTATTCCAATAATCCACCGTTATTCTCACATCACAGCCTGTCCTGATTATCATCTGTACCACGAATCCTCAGTATATGTGTTGGGCTCTGTTATCAGTCAGCACTTACTCTGCCTTATACTCTGGTGCTGACTAGTCCGCGGCTGGGGCCTTAGAAACTATGCAGCCCACCCTCATCCATAGGCGAGCTTACTGAGTTCAAGTCCATTGTATTTAATTTTTCTTGAGATTTTACATTTATAATTGTTTTTTCTTGCATTCTTTTAAAATCATTATTTCCCTGTTAAAGGGGTAGGGGTGTGTGTGTGTGTGTGTGTGTGTGTGTGTGTGTGTGTGCGCGCGCGCGCGCGTGCGCGCGCGTATGCGTATCTGTCTGTCTGTGTCTGTCTGACCTGTTTGGAAACATTATAAAATGGTTCCTTTCATATCCAAAGTTTGAATGCCCTGGCTTGTGTTTATTTCATTAAACTTGAAAGTCAGTATTAAAATAATCCACAGATGTATTTGGAGGTTCTTACTTGATTACATTTGATAGTAAGACGAAGGGGGATGAACCGGCGATGTATTTATTGGATTTTAGATTGCACATTCATTTCAGACTCACATGCCAGGGACTGTGCACCTGAGTGCACTGCCGCCTGCAGCGCGTTTAATTTAAAATCAGGTGCCCTAGGGGACCCACACATAGACTTCCTGAGGGTGCTTCCAGAGCCATTTTAAATAGAATTTGGGAAGCAAGAATTTAAGGGATAGTGGTGGAAAGGGTGATTATGTAGAGGTCTCGGAAATCTTTTGTAATTCATTTTTCACTTTAATTGGCAAGTAAATTGCAGTATAAGTACATTAAATCATTCTCTCAAACATTTTCAACAGAGTTTAACAAATTTTGAAAAACATTATACTCTGTTTCTGTTTGAGGACCACATTACTACAGTTTAAAATCCAGTTTATGTCTTACTTGTGAATGTTCAGGGTAACTAGCTTTTATGTTATTTTCCAATTTGTTAAGGGTAAGAATTTTTATCAAGCTGAAGTATTTGAGTTTAACTCATTTGTCAATCTAGTTTTCCTGAAAAAAAAAATGCCTTCATCTGAAAGTAAAATCTTTATCTTGGATGATCTCATTTTGAGCCAGCATTATAAGAGATGGCATAAATACTTTATATAACTAATGGATTGATCTATAGGTTAATTAGACCTAAGAGAACCTCCATGTCAAAACAAAAATGCTTTGTCAGTCCTTTCTTTACGTCAGCTTGTTCCAAACCTGTTATTACTGTACTGAAAAGCTGTACGATCAGAAGGGGTACAGATAAATGTCAACTGCTGTAAGTGAAAATTGTAATTACAGTTAGTGTGTGTGGAGCGAACTGCTGTGTGGGCAAAGCGCTGTGTAAAGTTCTGTATGTAAATAGCACGTCGTAGAGAAAACCTTGCATTGTGATTATTAACAGGCTGCTTTTGCTCATTCTCCATTAGAAGGACTATTAGAATCACTTGCAAATTATGTAAATCTACCTTTGGTCTTGGTTTCCTTCAAAAAAGGAATCCCCAGGAGCTTTTTATATAAAGTTTAGGTTTCAAAATGTCTTATCTTTGATTATTGGATTTTTTGAAGCCCCCTTTTCAATATTTTCCTGTTTCCCACTTACCCATTCTTTTATTATAAATGCTTTTCTTTGATACAGTTTAACTGTACATTAACTGAATATATGTACCCCTCCTGGTTGATTCCCAGTCTCTCTCTGCTATATCTTCCCCCACACCCCCCAGGACTCATTGTGATGAGAGTTTGCAACCTGCTTTTCATCAAGATTAATCTTCACTGAATCTTGAAGGTGCAGCATTTTTTATAATGAGCATGGGTAACTTACGATTGAGAAACATTAAATTTGATAATCTTAAAACCAGCAAAAACATTTGTAAGGAAACGTCATGCTTAGTCTTTCATTTTCTTTTGTGACAAATTCTAATGATGAGATGAGAGTTGCAAATGAAGTGGTAATCCTTGGTGTCCTTCCTTATTATCCTATTTATTTGTCTTGAAGAGTTTTTCTTGTCTGTTTTTAGAGGATATGTTAATTGAGTGATCAGTATTCATTACAAATAATCTTGTCTGTTTTCTTGTGGAGATTCTGAGGGCCCTTTTGCTCTTTCTGTAAAAGCTAAGCAGACTGTATTAACTTCTGGTTTAATTTAAAAAACAAATGTGGAACTTGTTGGCGTAACACCTTAAAGAATTGCATGTTTAATAATTGGAAGGCTTTCCATCAGATTTGTCTCCAGTCTGAATTAATAATGTTGCTGACTTATTGTTTTAGAAGACGGAGTCCTTGACCTGCTAGGTTGAAAGAATTGTGACTGCTCTGAACCTTTGCGGGTCCTTTAGCTGCGCCATATCCCCTGTGAATAATTAGAGGTATTTGAAGGTATTGCAGTAGATGCCAATTTGTGTCTTTCACTTTGCATATTGTTGAAGCCTCATGAATTAATCATAAGCAGGCAAAAAATTAACTTCTTCAGACACATATTTTGATGGGTCATGAGGGAGAATGTAAAGTGATCTGTAAAATATTCTACTGATCCTCTGAGTATTAAATTATTATACCTACAGGCTAATTTCAGAGGAAAAAATAGTTCTTCCTCCTCCTTCAGTAATTGAGTAGCAAATTTGAAAAAAATAAAGGTTGTTATTTCCTAGGACTGTTAGGGGGACTACAAATAAGCTATTTTATGATTTCCTGAAAACCAGATTCTTGAAATAATTCTTGTTTTTAATTTTTTTTTTTTTACTTTTAAATTATTTGAATTCTAGATTCTTACAACTACAACATATACTTTTTGTTGATTTGATGAAATGTGAAGCCAAACAAATAACTCATCTTTCTCACTGTAGGCCCCCAAAGAACTGAATCAAAGTAATATGGGTTTCTATACTTGTTTAAAATCCAATTTTACATTAACATTTTTTTCTGTTTTTCTTTTTTTCAGCTAACGAAACTGAAATTGCATTCTTCTGTGAAGAAGATTATAAGAACTACAAAGATAATCCCATTTCATCCTGGTGAAAAGTCAAGGGGGCTTCCTCTTTGTGTACCAATATTAAGCTTTTTATTCCACTAGTGAGTTTTGAAATTGACAAATAAACTTTAAAAATTAATCCCAGGCTCTGCTCTTTGAGTTAAAATCTGTGGTGTTTTCTGTCTTTGCAAGTCTCATTTTTCTTTCTTGTAAAATAATATATTTATTTATGAGAAAACGTTTGATTTTTTTTAAGTGAGGAAATAATTATTCAGAAATCATCATGGAATATTGATTCTTCAACCATAATTTGTTTTCCTTAAATTAGGGGATATTTTGGCGATTTGCATGTTGGATTCTTTAAAAAGATTATTAAGACCGAGGTGATTCTGTATGTTTTGTATTTTTTCCATAGTTTCTTTTTATTTTTTTTCAATTCATTATTTATTTTGGTATAATATATTTGCCTTCATATAGTCATTATTTGGAGTACCTACATATAATTTAGAATATTTTATTTTATTATTTTTTTATTGATAGTTTCAGGTGTACAGAACAATGCAATAGCTATCCTTTTCACCCTTCACATAGAAACAAC
>NW_017732183.1:398180-399065 GCF_001890085.2 Hipposideros armiger | reverse complement strand
TCAGAGCTGGCATCCCAAGCCAACTCCTAACCAACGCACCACCCGGCCGGCCCTGTGTGGGATTAATTTTTATTTTAAAAGCTGTACCAGTTGAGCTTTGTCTTAAAATATTTCATTGGAATTTTTGCTTAGTAGAAAATAAGGGAAAGGCTTTCAGAAAGAAGGAACAGCCTATAGCACTGTGAGAGAGCTTGGAGTGTTCAATAGAAAGTACTAATTTTGTTATACTGGAGTGTAAAGCACTTGGAATAGAGTGGAGGAAGAGAAAATCAGAGGAAGGGGTTGAGCTAGGCCTTATAAGTGATGCTAAGATGTGGGAACTTTATCTACAATAGTAGGTAGTTGGGAGACAGTGGAAAGATTCAAACAGGTAAATGACATGGTTAGGCTTATATTTTAGAAAGTGAGTTTTGGTGGCAGTGTCCAGATGGCAGATAAGCTAGAAGACAGCTGCCGTAGACCAGGTGAAAACCGGAAGGCCTTGACCTAGGGCACAATGAAGGAGAGACCTACTCGAGATAGTGTTAACATTTGGTCATGCATTAGATGGCAGAATTGTGTTAGGTACTTTATATATATTATCTCATTTAATTTTTACCCCAACTCTATAGTCTTGATAGTATTGCTGGAAAACTGCTTCTTGATGTTCATTGCAGGAGAGAATTCAAGGGCGTATTGACTAAGCCAAGCAAACTGTAGTTTTAAAAAGGGTAGTACACTCTCAAGATGGCAAAACTGGGCAGGCTTGGAGAAGAGCAGCCGCCCCGAAGAAAACTGGGGTCTGGGAATTTATTACACTTAAAATGAAGGCACGAAATAATCAAGACTTAGGGGTGGCGTTTGTTGTAAGCGCTCCTAGGTGGTTCCTCGCTGACCTCTCCTCAT
>NW_017732183.1:394902-397045 GCF_001890085.2 Hipposideros armiger | reverse complement strand
ATCGCCAGGACTACTAAGAATTGTTCTGCAGGTCTCATGGCAGTGGATACAATAAGAAAAGTGAGAAGAGCCGCAGATATGGGAAAGAAGGAGACCAAACATTTATTTGTTGACAGGATGATTGCAGGTGAATCAACCAAGCTATGACAACTGATAAGAGACTTCAGGAGTTCTGATAATGAACCTCAAATGAAATGTGCACAAAAGCTATTAAAAAAAAAAGGTTACTGGAGGATTTAAAAGACCTAAATAAAGAGAAAGATATTATATGTTTACTACTTTGGTGTAGTAAAGATGTAGATTTATATCTAATCTGTAATTTAGTGCAAGTTTCAATAAAAATCCCAAAGGATTTATATTGGAATTTGAAAAACTGATTTTAAGATTTGTTTGGGGAAAAACAAGAAGAAATAGAAGAAAAACAAGGAAAAAAAGAGATTTATTTGGAAAAGTAAATGTGCAAGAACAGCCGAGATCAATTTGGAAAAACAAAAAGGAGGGAGGATTGCCCACCAGTTATCAAAATATATTTTAAAGTAATTAAAACAGGTTGGTTGTACAGAAATAGACTAAAAGAATGAATAGACTAGAATATAGAAACTGACTAATGTATATGGAAACTTAGTATATAATAAAGGTAGTATATGTAATCAGTGGAGAAAAGGATATTTAGCACCTGTCTAGGCATTAAAAAATGATTAAGGGTCCTACTTCCTACCATTTACTAACATTTCATATGGGTTAAATAACTAAACATGAAAAACAAGATAATGAGTTTATTAGGAAAAAATACAATTATATTTATGACCTTAGGGTAGAGAAGTCTTTCTTAAAACACAAAATGCAAATACCATAATTTGTTAAATTTGATGTATCTATATGAAAAACTAGATTTAAAAAAAATCATAAAGATTGAAAGACAAAGACTGGAAGAAACTACTTACACTTATAGAATAGACAAAAGATTATTTTCCAGAATATATTAAGAACTATAAGTCAATGAGAAAAGGACAAACATGCAACAGAAAAATAGACACATTTTATTAAAAAATTCATAAAATGAAACATATATGGCTTATAAACATGTAAAAAGATGCCAATCCTGTTATTCATGGAGATCCAAATTAAAACAACAATGGGGTACATTTTTATTCATTAAGTTGGCAAAAAGTAAAGGGTTTTGGTAATAAGTATTTGCAATGATGTGTGCCTACACTGCCAATGGGAGTATAAATTTGTGTACAGTCACTTAGGCAAGCAATTTGGTGTGGTGTCTATTAAAATAACAAACGAGCATATTCTACTGACCCAGCAGTTTCACTTTTTAGACTCTGTCCCAAAGAAACCCTCTCATGCCTGCAGAAGGAAGCATTTATAAGGGAATTCACTACAGTGTTACTTAAAATAGAAAAACACTATAAACAACCTAAATGATACCTATAGGAGAGTAGCTAAATAAACTATGGTATATCTATCTATATTCTGGATTACTGCTTAATTTAAAACAATGAGGGACATCCATATTATTTACTGACATGGGATGATCTTTGAGACGTCTTGATGGATGAAATTGTAGAGGGGTTCATACATATGTTATTTGTTTTAAAAAGTACAAAATGATACTACATAATGTGTATATATACTCATATATATGTAGGAATATAAACATATACATATACACCAAAGAATATGCACCAAATTGATAACATTGATTACCTCTGGGGAGGGGACTAGAATTGGGAGGGACAGGTGGTTAAAATACCTTACGTGTAATGTTTAACTTGACAAGGAAAATATTTGCATTAAGAATTAGTAAAGGGGCAGCCGGATAGCTCACTTTGTAGGAGTGTGAGCTCTGAACAACAGGGCAGCTGGTTAAATTCCCACATGTGACAGGAAGCTGCGCCCTCTACAGCTAAGTTTGTGAACAGCGGCTCAACCTGGAGCTGGGCTGCCCTGAGTGGCCCGCCAACAAGCGACTGCCTCATCCGGGAAGAGCACAATGATCATAATACCAAAATGGGCCAGTGAGTGGTGTCCTCCACAATTAGACTGAGAACAATGGCTCAGAGGTGGGTAAGTGGGTGAGCCCAGGAGCAAGGGGAAGGGGGGAGAAAAGAATTAGTAAAGACTAATACATGGG
>NW_017732183.1:384181-393332 GCF_001890085.2 Hipposideros armiger | reverse complement strand
CACCCTTTGTGAAGTGGAGAAGATAATGCCCACCTTACTGAGTTTGAGACGTAACCTACAGGGCATGTTGTAGACAGTGCCTAGCATGAAGCGAGTGCTCCTGAAATGTCTTAAATGCCTATAATGAGCAGTGCCGCAGGATCCACTTCATTTTGGAGTCAAGAATCCTAATGCTCTCAAACATGAAGCCACTTGCCCAGGGTCTAAAACCTGATAAGTCAAAGAGCAGGTTTCCTCTGGCTTCAAAGCCCACATTCTGCCCGTCTTTGAGCACAAGGGGTGTCAGGCACTTGGAGAAACATGGTAGGAAGGCTGCCAACCACGGGCCGAGAGACAGCGTTCCATTTATGCTGGCTGGCTCTCCTTCGACATGCATTTTTGCCATTCTCACTTGAAGAGAATTTACTTTCTCTTCTTGTGCCAAAGAGACATATAGGCCCAAGCCCCAAGTAGCCAAGCCTAATTTTATGTGAGTTTGAGGAGCTTTTTGCGATAGCAAAGGTGGTTCATTTCCCTTCTCTTTCCCTCTTCCAAACGCATGCAGGAGAGGTGATGATGCTCCTGTCTACGCATGTATGGGACACCCGGAGAGGTGGCCTGGCCTGGGCCCCGTGGAAAACTGCGGCTGGCTCCTGAGGAGAAGAGAGGCGGGGAGAGTGAGGCTTTCCAGCTTCCTGCATGGGTGACGGGAAGTGGGGAACCTGAGAGCACTGAACCACATCTCTAGTGGGCAGAAAAGCCCAAGTAGGACAGTGTCTGGGGGTCTGGACACTTGTCATCTTTTTTCTCATTGTGTTCGCATGCATGTGTGTTGGGGGAAGGGCTGTTATTATTGGTTACTGGCAGTTTTACTCTTTAAAAACTCTCATGATTAATCAGATTAGCAAAAGTAATTGAAGTAAGGGGAATAGTTAGTTAATAGGTTTGAGGTTAGTATTTTGAACTCTACTATTAAGATGGTGGGTCTTGGGTCTCTGCAGGCTGGGAAAGTACCCATCTTGCGTGTTGAACCCACAGCATAAAACTCATCACCACTCTTGACCTTTCACTTGGCACTCCCAGCATATATGGGAGGTGAGGACATGGTGGAGGAGAGTGCAGCTTTTGTCATTTCTTTCCATGAAAGGAGTTACATTTGTTCAATGAGTCAGACCTGAGACTGCTTCCCCCATCCCCAGTGTGCATTTTGGGTTATAATACTAACATTGTCTTTGGATAATGGCCTTTGGAGACTCATTTTTGATCGTTAGTCAGTGAGACAATCCTATAATGTGTAATGATTTAAAAGAAACATACAGGATATGTGCCAAGCTTCTCTGCAATGGAGCAGGGACCCTACTCTAGTCTGTGCTTCTGGCACTTCACCTGATTATTCAGTAAATAATGTCATTCAAAGCCAGTGAGAGTTAGATGGAGAAAATCCATTTCAGGTCCCAGATGATGTCATATTACTCTTGAAATAAGTGAAGGCAGACCATTTTAGGAATGCTGCCTTGGACACTCAAGCTTTTGATTTTAGCCTCATTCCTATTTGTCTAAGACAGGAAAAATGCTGCCATCAATAATGATATTCTTGTGGTCAATCAAAGCCGTGACCAGAGTACTAGGAAGGTTCTGAGTCTAACTGGACTGAGGTAAGTTGCAAGGACAAGGATCCTGAGGGTTTCTGATCCCCACTTCTCACTTGGTGGGAAATGAGAGCCAGAAAGACCAGGAGCTGTCATCTTCAATCCTTTCAGTGTTAAATTCTGTTACGCACAGCCCAAAAATCTTATTTAACTTCCTGGTCACTGCCCCTTCCTCCTGCCTATAACTCCCAGCTTCGTGCCTCATGCCATCACACTGTACATCACCCACATCCCCATCCACTTTTTGCCCCAGTGCCATTCCCCCTTGCTCCTGGCTCACTGTTGCTCTCTCCAATACTCTGTCCTAGTTCAGAATAGACAAGCCTTCCAGTACATGGGGCCTGTCAGGTCACTGACCAGCCCAACTGCAACGTTCTTATCATCTACTCTGTCTCAGCCATCTACCCCACAGTCACACCTTAGCCATAGTTATCATCAGTAACCACACCCAGGTCTACAACATAATCTCAGGGTTGTGCCTCCCATTCTCCAACCACTAGCTCCAGTATTTCCACTTCTCCCTCTGCTGCTCTCGCCAGACCTACAGTGCCTTCACCCTTCTACCTTTTCAGTGTCTCTTTCTTTAACTTAATTGAGATTCTCTGGTCCTCCATCATCATTCTTGTGTACAGACCCTCACTTCCCTTGTTGTGGAATACTCGGACAGAGAGACAGGACACCAAGGCTCGGGAAGCAACATTTATTGATGCCGGCACCGGCTCAGCGGATTTACATCCAGAGGCTAAGCCCCGACCCAGACGGGATTCGAGGCTATATACCCTGAGGTTTCCAGGTTGGCAGCTAAGATTTATTATTAGGACATGTGGCCATTGTGCCAGTTCCTGACTGGCTCCCAGGTGAGGTAGGAATTCAGAAATATTAAATGCGGAAGTCTTAATGGCCATGCAATCTAGGAATGTCTTTGTCTGAAGCTCCCTGCTACAGCGCAGAATCCTTAATGACCACGTGGTCCGGGAGGGCCCACTGCCACACCCTTGCCACCCACACACCCCCATGTCTGATTCCACTCTCTGTCTTCTCCACACCTGGCCTGGAATAGCTGCACGTGGCTGGGTAGAAACATGCTGACTGACAAAGCTTTAGTTCATGACTACTAAGCTCATGTAAGTTCCTAAAGCTGCCCTGTGGTTCCATACCTCCCTAGTTCCTTTGCTTTCCCAGGTTCCCCTGGGCTCTCAATACTAACCCCTCCTCTCCTCCTCACTCTGAGTTGCCATCTTGTTTCCCATTTCACTGAGAAAACAGAGGCCATCAGAAGATAGCTTGCTCATGCTCCACCATCATGCCTCCCTCCTTGTGACAATAGTGAGCTAGCAGTGCTCCTTTTTAAGTCTATACTTATGCATCTACCCCACTGCCTCTTCAGTACTCATGAGCAACCCTGCAGCACTTTTTCTCTCTCTCCTGCATCATCACATCTCCCCTGTTTACGGTCAGATCATTCCCATCAGCATATAAACATGCTGTAGTGCCTTCCATCTTGACCCTCCCACAACAGTTGTCCCATTTTCCCTTTACAATTAAATTCCTTAACATACAAATTCCCTTTACAGCAAAATTCCTTCTTCACACCCCCTTTTCCCTCCTTTCTCTCCTTTCTTTTTCTCTTGAACTCTCCAGTTGGGCTACTGTCTCCCCCTCTCTACTGAAACACCTCTGGACAGTTACCAATGGTTCCCCTGTTGCCAAAAGAATGTAATTTTCTGCCTTCAAGTTACTTAACACATCAGAAGCATTTGACACAGAGAACCAATGGACACCCTCCTTCTTGCAAACATTTTCTGTATTTGACTTCCTTGTGCTCCACTGGCCACTTGTCCTCATTTCCTTTGCTGGTTCTTCCTCATCTCCTTAACCTTTCAATGATGGACTGCCCAGAGCTCAGTCCTCTGCCTTCTCTAGTTGTATCTACTCCCTTGATGACCTCATCACAAATTTAAGTAACAGCTAGATGCTGGAGACTCCCAATTTTATACCCAGCCCAGGTCTCTCCCATGAGCCACACACTTGTTCATCTAACTGGCTAATCTACATCTCCATTAAGGTGGCTGATAGCATACCTCAGACTTTCATATGTCAGAAACTGAGTGTCTGAGCTTTCTCCCCAAACCTAGTCCCTCTCCAGTCTTCTCCGCCAAAGGAGAGAAATCCAGTTGTCTATTTGTTCAGGCCAAAAACCTAATACCCAACACCAGCCAATTCTGTTTGTTCCACCTTCAAAGTACAATATATCCAGTGTCCAGCCTCATCTAATCTTTTTCACTACTATCACCTGGTCCAAGGTACCGCCATGCCTCAAATGGATTATTGCAGTAGCCTCACTGGGCTCCCTGCTCCCATTCCTACCTAACTACAGTTCTTTACCAGCAGTCAGAGTAATGCTTCTAGAACACAACTCAGGCCCTGTCATGCCTTAGCTTAAAACCTTCACTCAGAGAAAAAGCCAGTTTCCTGCTGAGGCTTACTTACCAGGTCCTACATGATCAGCCCCTCTGACCTCACTGACGTCATCTAGCATCTCCTCCCTGCAATAGCCACCTTGGCCTTGGTTCTCTTCATGGTTTATGCCAAACACACTCACACCTCAGGGCCTTTGCACTTGTTCTTGCCTCTGCTCGAATGCCTTTTCCTCCGGTTATTTTTGTAGGCTGTCCCCTAATTTCTGTCAAGTGCCTGCTCAAATACCTTTAAAGAAGACTTTCCTGCTCATCGTATATAAAAGAGCAAATGCCTGCCCCTGCAGCACTCCTTGTCCTTCTCACTCTACTTAAAAAAAAAAAATTCCTTTTCTGGTCTGTGTCTTGCTATTAGAATGTCCCCAGTATATAGAACTGTGCCTGGCACTTAATAGACCAGCATAAATATTTCTTGAATGAGTGAATCACTTAAAGATTGTATTTGAATTTTAAAGCAAAATCTTACAGGTTCTTGAAGCTGCTCTCATAGCAAAGTAGGCCCTTGTAGATTGGATAAATTGCAGAAACTTCTTTATTTGAAATCATCATCCAGATTTACTCACTGATGTAGATAGACTCTGGAGTAATTGATCAGCAAGCCTGAATGCATTTGTGTTTCAGATGGAATCGAGGAAATGGTGTTAACTGTTAGTTTAACATTTAAAAGTTGTTAAACGTTAGTTTGTTTCTATTGGTCTGAGTCTGGTTGCTGCCGCACCTGCACGCAGGTGACAGATCTTACTGCCGTGCAGTTCCTGTGTATGCCTGCAGGCGATCCTGTGCCTTCCTGTGATGGCTTTTTTACCTGCCGGGAAAAATGCTGTGGTGGTTATTCACAATAGGCAAGAGAGTGTCCTAGATTGTCATTTGTTCTGTTTGAACCGCCCCTGGAAAGCTGAACTGTGGATTCTACAACCATACAAATTACAATAGGATTTCCCCCGCCCACTTGCCTTAAAGCAAAGTTGCTTCTTTTAAAAGTGACCTAGAAGTGAACTTGTGGTGACATTTAAAATTATACAAATTGAAAAAGGCAAATGGTGCACTTTTGCACGTATTAGAATTATTCATCTTTCAGTGTTTGCTTTAGGCAAGCGTGATGAAGAGGAAAGAGCATTGGCTCTGAAGTCAGACAGCCCTGGGTCGGAAGAACGCGGGCCCTGTCCCCAGCTCAGAGGTGTGACCTTGGGCAAGCTCTCAGCCTCTCTGGGTCTCAGTTTCTTCTCCTGTTCTATGGGGATAATAACGCTGACCTTGCAGAATTGCTCTGAGGCCTTGGTGAGAACACCGAGCTTGGTGCCTGGCACATGTATACTCTACTTTGGGGAGAACTGTCATGTTGCTATTTCACGAAGAAGACTACTGATCCTATTACATGGGGGACAAGTTCAACACAGAATGAGGGGTTCTCCCACCTCAAATGTTGGGGCAGTGGAACCAGGCCTTTCCTTGCACGGCAGGCATTTCCCGCTACTTGCCAGCTCTCTCTCCTTGACCAGTCAGCTCCAACAACACATCCCAGCAATGTTCTTGGGACCCAGGGTAGGACTCATTTTTCATTTTCTGAGAATCCTTCCTTCCCATTCCGTTTCCTGAGAGGCCTTGTCCTTGGATGCAACTAACCCTTAGCACATTACCTGTTAGGTGTTTCTTATGTGTGTCCCCTGTCTCCTGGTTGAAATTGTTCCCCAGTCAGGACTGAGTTAACTAACAACAGCAGAACAATTTAAATTCCCTGTTTAGTAAGAATAAGGCCATCGCTTTTTCTATTCTCTGGGAATACCTTGCTTAAAACAGGAGTGGGGGTAGGTATGGTAGAATGGATACAGAGGTGGTACAACAAATGTTGTTGAAGAAATAGAATCTTTGGGAAGCAAAACCTTGCCAAGGCAGGTTTTGTGGTTTGACTTTTCTAGACGTCTTGCCGGGCTTCTTCACTGGTGCTGATTAATGCCTGGCCATTAAACTGTAGGTCTCACAGAGCAGCTCTTCCTCCAATATAACTCCTCTCCCGCTATTTTAGCCAACATTCATTACCCAGACTAGAAGTCCAGGCAGTAGGTTAGGTCAAGGTTAATCCTCTCTGAACTTGGTCCTGGCTGCCTGCTGTCTGCCACCAGGTGTCAGCAGAGGCTGCCTGGGCCTCAGAGAGGCAAGAGCTGAGAGCTGAGAGCTGAGAGCTGAGCCATTTGTCAATGCTTAGTGAGAAGGTCCGTCCACCTGTCAGGTCGGCCTTGCAGTCCTTTAGCTCAAAGTCAAAGCCTCCAGCCTGTAAATAGTATGGAATGTTATTCTCGTGTTCAAAAGTAATCATGTGATTGCTGCTGCCTAAAATTTTGATTTATTTTAAAAGTCAATCCCTGATTATTTCAAAGCTAATATCTAACTTTAGCCACTTAGACCTCTATAATAGTATTTATTTTAAAAATAAATACCAATAATGTGCTAGTGCTTCAGACAATGCTCCTGCTTATTTGTAGTGGGTTATTTTTTTAAACCTAAGGATTGAAAGGTGGCAAGCAAGTTTTAATAGATCCTCTGTTAAAAGCTTCCAAGTATACTGATCATGGGTGACTTCCTTTGTTTGGCAGAAGAGAGATGCTTAAACAAATTCCTTCTCAACCAATGATATTAGATAATACTCTCTGCTGGGTGGAAGGGCTTGGGAGCTGCCCTTTTTCATGTGTAAACGGGGCTTTAAAGCAGTGCCCAGAGCCTGGGAGCAGACTGACTCCCACCTCAGGAATGTGGGAATCACTTTACACAAGGTTGTGTCTCTCTTGTCTTCTGATGGATGGGTGTTCTCACATGTGATTAGACAATGTCATTCACTCTTTGGGTAGTTTGCAGAAAACCCTGTGTTTGTTTCTAGATTATTTTAAAAATTGTGAAACATCACTTTAAAGTAGTGAACAGAATGAAAAACTGGTTTGCCATGGTGCAGAACTGCCTCTGTGAGTTCTGTTCATGATTCAGCTCGAGTGTGGCTGACAAAAGAAATCTATTTGGGCAGAGGGCTGAGATGGTGCTAGGAGTGGTGCCTGAACATGGGTCTGAGGTGGCAGGGTCTCTTTATAGCTTTGAGGACTCTGTTGGTATCTAATTTCAGTCCCCAGTCCTGTCAATGCCACTCAGCTTTTTCATGCATACACCATAATTTGCAGACGCTTCCAGATGGAGATGCTGAGGAGAGACTTGGTCAAGCTTAAGATGAAACATGGAAGTTGGAAAGAGAAGGGGAGACCCCCTAAGATGGCCTATTTGAGGTAGGAGCTAGTCCGACCCCACCCAGCTCTCCCTTTTCTAAATTCTTACAGCCCTGTGCTGAATGGGACTCCTCTGAACTATTGAGCATTCTGTGGTCTTAGGTCTCCCATATTTGATAGAAATGTTTTGGGGTCTGTTGTGCAAATGTCCTGGTAACTGGCCTTCCTTTGGATCTCCAGATAAAAGCGACAGAGTAGTTTACTGAGACAGAAATTTGTATGTGGTTCTCTGTATTCTTCCTTCCTTATTCCAAGGTAGCAGGCTCTTTGGTGTCCTAGCCCAGGGGTGCTTGAAGGGTTGTAGGCAGAAGCAGCTTGAAGACAAACTATTTCTGTCTTTTCTGAAAGCCTTAGGTGGTCAGGCAGATTTGGCTAGATGGCTTCAGGCGGAGGGGAAAGTGTGGAGAGCTAGGGGCTGGAGTGACTCTTCAAGGCAGGAGGGATGGAGCCCTGTGGGTTCTACCACTGCAGGTATCTGTGTTCCAGAGAGGTGCCTGACCCAAGAGGGAAACAGCTACCTCTAAGCAGGCGAGCATTCGCACTCCACTCAAGATCCCAGGCCCCCTCTCTGGGTGGGAGCCACCAGGTTGCTCAGCTTCTTGGGAACATATGGATTGAGACAACAGGCATCTCTGGGGAAGCCAGTGTGAACTGAAGACTAAAAGAGTTTCCTGGAATATTTTGCCCCAGGACCTTTTCATAACCTTGAGGTAGAGGATAGGAAGCTCAATAATGACTGAGATTGAATTTCAAGACAGATGGGGATTTGGAGTCAGACGTAAGGAAATTAAGAAATATGAAATGTCTTTCACACATGTGTTTGTAATTGCAAATTCATACACATCATACCAGGTTGGCCCAACCTAATATTTAAAGAAGAACAATATAGCCTCTTGGATTCAGTTCCCAACCAAAAGCATAGTTTAATAAAAGTGGAGAACAGAATAAAATTCTTCCAACTGATCAAAAGAATCCACCTCTCTTTTTTTGGAGAATTAAAAAAATATGTGTATTTTATTTTTACCAAATTGAAAAAGAATCCAATGGTACCAAAAGACTTTTATAGTTTCTTGACTTAATGCCTCTCCCTGGTCTCAGGTCCCAAAACAACTATTTTAAAGTCTTTTAGCAGTTTCTTCTGCTATCTATCTCCATATTTCATCTATTATGATCCTGTTGCTTTCTTAGATTTGTCCATTTCGGGAAGAATCTATTGACTTCCTATTATGGTAGGTGAGGATTTAGCTCTTTCACAGAACTTCCACGATTCCGCCCTTGTTTTCACCTCTATTTTGACAGTTTTTAGTTAAGTCAACATTTAGTGTTTACATTGTTAATGATTGTGCCTTTTTTCTTGAGCACTTAAAAATTATGCTTTTCCTCTTCACTTGTATAGTTATCTGCATACTTAAACATACTTGTACAGTTGTATAAATACTTAAACATACTTTTTCCCATCAGATTAGTCATAAACCTTTTGTTAACTTTTCCCCCCCTAACTGTTGAAACATATCAGACAGCCTCTGACCTCCCTGTACCTCTGCCCTGCTCCAGTAGGGATGGGTTTCTTCTTAGATATGCTATAAAAGTACTATAGTGGGGCTTCCTTTTCTTGCTTTCCTATAGTCTTGGTTTCCTGAATCTTTTATCTTTTTCTTGTTTCACTCACTTGTTGTGTTGTGGCATAGACTCTAATAGTTTCCTAAGAATGCATGTATAGGAGGTACATGTTTTGAAATGTTTAAAAATGTTCTCTAAGATACTGTTGGTGGGTATTAAA
>NW_017732183.1:375574-380036 GCF_001890085.2 Hipposideros armiger | reverse complement strand
ATTTACATATGAATGAATGGATTCCCTTTTCCTATTGTATTATATACTCTTCTAACAGTTACTGAGCTTTCTGGAACTTATATTCACAGACCAGCAATAATATCCTAATAACTCAGCTGTACCAAAATTGCCTGATGAGATTATCCGTGCCTCATAGGTAGAACCACAATTTCTGCTTCTTTTATATTCTCTTCATGCCTGACATGGTGCTGGATAAGCACTACCTGTTTCAAATGTATTTGTTGATTTGAGTTGGCTGGAGTGTTGAGGGGTGGTATACAAAAGACAGAGAAAATGTGATCCCTGCTGTCGAGGACCTGACACAAAAAGGGGGAGATGGGACAGATCCTGTGGGGAAAGAGCCCCATTAAAACCAATTACTGAGACTTTCCTTGAAAATCCCTAAAGATACCTGCACATATCCCCAAAGAAGCCCTTCTGAGTGGCGTGACCCTGATGAAGGTCTTCCTTTGCCATATGATTTGTTGCAGTAAAAGTTAAGGAAGGAATTTCAAAGCAGTTAAGGTCACTTTGTACTGAGAGTATGGCACTCTATCATGTTAAGGAAAATGTCGGTTGACAGTTATTCTGTCATTCTTTTCAAATGATTTTATGCACAGTAGATAATTTTATCGTATATGTTGTTTATATAGATGACTTTAATTTGACTAAATTTTTTATTTTTAAGAATTGAGTAAGAACATGCAAACAAACATCTATGCCTTATTTAAGGAAACTGGAGAAGGAAATTACAAGAGTACTGATGTTTAATGAGGACTGTGTGGTGGGCTTTTTGAATATTAATCCTCTTATCTGATCTCCACAACCCTGGGAGTAGGTAGTATGCCCCCTCCTTACAGATGAGAAAACCAAAGCTCAGACACGTTCATTTGCCCGAGGCCTCTGCAGCCGGTATTGCAGAATGTAGGCTCAGATTTTTTGAGGTTTTCACAACCTACAGATATTCAAATCTAAGTTTATTTGCATTAAATTTTGGGTTAAATCTTTTAGAAAATTGTCAGCTATAAGACTTTGTTGGCAA
The DNA here is from genome assembly GCF_001890085.2 of Hipposideros armiger. Taxonomy (NCBI): domain Eukaryota; kingdom Metazoa; phylum Chordata; class Mammalia; order Chiroptera; family Hipposideridae; genus Hipposideros; species Hipposideros armiger. The sequence goes on along the minus strand of NW_017732183.1, from coordinate 378,994 downwards.
ACACCTGTGGTATGTTTATTTCTTTTTATTTTTTTATCTATGTACATGCATTTAAGTTTTAAATATGAAAAATATTTTAGTTGTGAGATTGCAAAATCCAAAAAGATGCATAGTACACAAAATGAACACAGGTTGATGTACATCAGTATTTCCATAGAGTAACGGCATGAGGAAACCTGGAACAGTGTTTTAGGGGGGAGGTACATTGACAGTATATACCTAAATAAAAATTACACCAACACCAATGAGCCACTGAGGTCTCTTCGGGGAGTCTATGGGCACATGACACAGCAGTTAAGAGCAGAAGCTCTGGAGCCCATATGACTCTAGGCAATGTACTTTGAGCCCTACTTTCCTCATCTGTACAGTTAGACTAATGGTGTGTAGTGCGTGGGGTGCAGTCAGGATTGAATTTCAGGATGTCTGTCCAGTGCCTACTATGGTGCCATTCATAGTATGCCTCAGTAGAGGGTAGGTAGCTCTCATCATCCACTGGATATGACACTCCTTTGTGTTGGTGAGTGAGGTGCTCTCTCCTGGTTCTAAAGATTGACAGGACATGGAGAAACTGAAGCTGGGTGCTGGTTAATCATGGATGGCTTCTAGGAACTCCAGTGTTTGGAGGGAGAAAAGGACATGGCTTAGAAGAAGAGTGAGCATGACGTTTGAAACCATTTTCATACCATGGGTGAGCAGGAGGAAAGCCAATTCTATGAGGAAGCCCACACCGAATGTCTGGGGTGTGCCCCTNGTGTCACTGGCCCTCATATGTGGGATCCGAACCAGGGCCCTCTGGCGTCCCAAGCCAGTTCTTAACCATCGCGCCACTCGGCCGGCCCCCCATTGCTTTTTAGGAAACTGTTGAGAAGGCGAATCCCTTTCTAAGTTTTATTTTTTTTATGTAAACGATTTTTCTTCCTCTAAAAGCTTTTAGGATATTCTCTTTATCCCAGGTGTGCTAAAGTCTCATAATTTTGTGATTTGGTGAGGGTGTGTTTTAAGTCTTTGGTCGGGGTATTTGGAGACACTTCTAATCTGGAAACTCATGTTTTTCAGTTTGGGACATTTTTCTTGTATTGGTTCTTTGATGATTTCTTTGTTCTTTTCTCTCTGGCATTCCCACTCGCCAGATATTGGGCTTCCTGGATTGTTTCTTTGAGTCCTTATCTCTGTCTTCTGGTTTTCCTTTCTGGGAAATATACTAAGTTTTACTTTCCTGTTTTTCTCTTAATTTTTAAATATTTTTGCTATCGTATTTTAAATTTTGATTTTCTAGTTCTCTATTTCCACAATATCTTTTTCTTATTTTATGGGCATAATATCTTCTCTTTTCTCTCTAAAAACATTAGTTGTAGTTTTAAATATTTTATTCTCCTAGTCTTGTCTCTATTTCACCTGGGTTCCTTTTCCCAGTTGTTCCTTTGATTTCTTTCTTACATGGTAGAGGAATTCCCCACGTGTCTATCCATTTATGTTTAAGCTTGAGTACTCCAAAGCTCCTTTCAAGCACTTTTCTGGGAACTGCTCTTTCATGGTGCTCCATGTCCCTGAGTCCAGAGAATAAATCTTCAATCCCTGCCTGGGAATGGCCTGAGGCTCCCAGGATTCAGAAAGATAAATGAGCCAGCCCCTTAGGGGTGTCACTTTCTGTTAGCACTTCAGTTGGAGCGTGCTCAGCTTGACTTTGACAATTCCTGTTCCTTTATCCACTTTCCATCTTCAAAAATGGGATGGACTCTCTTGTCCCTGATGTTCTTTCTCCTGGTCTCTTTGTCTTCCTGGGTTTATACCTATATTATCCCTCTCATTTTAGTGGGGTTTCCAGCAGAGATGATAAAATGAATATGGTTGAGTCTATTATGTTTAACTGGAAATCCTCCCTCCCTCCCTTCTAAACAGTTAAAGTACAATGTACATACAGTAAAATGCAAAGATCTTAAGTGTACAGTTCTATGAGTTTTGACAAATGTATACATTATATACAATCTGTATCTATACAGAACATGTCCATCACCCCAGAAATTCCCTTCATCCTCCTTTTTAGTTCCCTCCCTGCCTCTCTGTCCCCCACAGCCACTGTTCTGACTTCTGTCATCGTAGATGAGTTTTGGGCCTTCACTTTTGAATGTCTGAAATGCATATATGGTCCAAATCAGTCTTCCAGCTGAAGAACAACTCTGTTATTATAAGAAATTGGAATTTAAATGAGGGCAATGACACTTCATTAAAACAAAACAAAACAAGCACAGTATTTTGTCTAAATCTAACCTCCCTCTTCAGGAGGAAAGAAAGGTTTATTGCCTCCTAGAAAGGATTTTGAGGAAATCAGTTTCCTCCATAACCAACAGAACTTCATATCATATGTTTATTTAAAAACTCAAGTCAACAAAAAGAAATTTCTAATGTCTCTGAACAAACATCATGTCCCCTTTACGGATCTTCAAGGTCATACTCCCCTTTGTTCTTCTGAATGAAAATGGAGATTCTCTTTGTTTTCAAATGTACCTGACCTCTTATAAAAAAAAAACAAAAAACAAACAAACATACAAACAAACGATCAGTGAGGGGTGTAAATGTCTAATCATTATGTTGTGTTGTAGACCTGAAACTAATTTTAAAAAAACCATATATATATATATGTATATATGTATATATGGCCATCTTTCCAAATAAGTTCTGAAGTGTGTACACTCATGGGCACAAGGCCCTCACAGCAGGGGTGGTGATGAGGGGTGGCTGCTGGCTGGTATGCAGAGGGGACCTGTGAAACTGCCATGTTCAGAATTGGGGTGTGCTCATTGCCTGGCTGGTGGCTACTCCTTCCATGTAGACCATCTACGAATGACAAAAGTCATAAATTAAACATGCCGAGTCTGAGTATCTTTACCACTACAAGGTTCAGCAACCTCTGTGGGACAAGCTAGGCCATGAGAAGAGAGACCAAGCCAGGTGTAATAACACCTAGCATGTAGTGAGTGCGTACCAGGTTTATTCACTTAGTTACCCACCAGTACGTGATGGAGCGGATTTTTCGAGCCTGCTCATAACCAACTATCACTCTATCACATAGGAGGGACTCTAGAGGTCAAAGGGGGGTTCCTGGTGCACACCCGGTAAACTAGGAAGAATTTTCCTAATTGTAGCTGAAGTGAGTGATATCCTTTTTTGCCTTTCACTACTTTCTGATACCTCCTCAGAGGAGCCAGCTTAGAATTCCTGGAGTTAACGTCTCACAGGAACGTCCTCACCTTCTCTTTCCACCGCTGCTGCCCTGGTTTGGACCCTCATCATTTCTCATCTTGACCATTGAGATGCTCTCTCATCTGCTGTCCTTACAGACAAGAGTCCTGCAGACTCTCATCCACTGTGACTATCCATCATGCTTGCTGCCAAGTGATCTTTTAAAAATGCATGTCTGGG
>NW_017732183.1:368387-372634 GCF_001890085.2 Hipposideros armiger | reverse complement strand
CAAGATTCAGTCCCATTGCCGAAGCCCAATTTCTGATTTTTGGATTTGATAATATGGCACCTAGAAGTGGGAAAATCCTCCGGCCTCAGTCTTCAACAGTGTCAAATAGAAATGGAACACAGAGGAGGGACAGGAGGAAAAGGGGGGCAGGCCAGGGGAGTGCAAGAAGGATGGAGGGAGGAGAAAGTCAGACCAATGGGAACTGGGGCTGCCTGCCCAGGAATGTGGGCGAGGGTTGCTGCATTGGGGTTCGGCAGGCACATTTTACAGAAACCAAAGAATGGGCAGGAGGGGGGATGCCAGCAGAAGCTGCTGAGTACTAAACCCCTGTGTACCCTCTTGCCCTTTACTTGCCCATGCCACTCCTTGGTGCCACCACTGGCATGCAGCCTAAAGACTCGAGGGAGATGGTCCCCAGCATCTCCCACCAAGGGTTCTGGGGAGAGACTCTCTGGTTTGGAGGGGACCCAGCAGGGTCATGCTCTACTGCAAATGCCCCAGTCAGTTATTCCCAACACTCACCTCAGGTGGCCAGCTTTCACGGTTTCTCCTGCACTCATCCACAAAGACAGAACCTCAAAAGTGGACACTCTTTTGGAGACACTTAGCTGAGTTGTTCCAAGGGCAAAAATGTGGCTTCCTACCTCAGCCTTGAGGTTTTAAAGGAGTGAAATGAGTGTTTTGTGATTCTGGGCTTCATGCTTTCACCCTATTCCCCATTTCATCACACACCTCTCAGTGCTATGAAATTGGATTATTTTTTTAATCTTCCCTTCCCATTTGTGTTGTTCTGGTGTTGAAGTGATTATGCAGAACTGTGTGTTGATGTCTCTGTGGCACCTGCCCTCCAAGGACAGAGCTCTGCCTTCTAAATGTCACCCTTACTTCTCTCATGGAGGGGGCTGGACCAGGGTGCTCACCCTGTTGTCTATCAGGGCCCTCCAAAGGGACATGTCACAGGCATCTGTAACCCAGCCACACAGAACAGGAGGTTCAGATACACCAAGATCCCAAATCTATTGCCCACCCCTCTAGCTATCTGCCTCAGGTGACACTGATGATTAAAAGAATAAATTCATGAAAATTAAGCCAAAGAAGCCTCTGAAATAGAGAGTAGGAAGCAAGTGGGCTGTAGGCTGTCACCTGGAATCACCTGCTGGGAGGTGCTGAGTCACCCTGAGACAAAGGACAGAGAGGAGGCTTGGTGAGTGACAGTCCCACCAGCAGCACCTTGTACAATGAAACTTCAATTCAAAGTGAAAACACATTCTCTGCATCGGCACCAACCTATCAGTGTAAGATATTTCACTCTCAACTCAGGGACGTCTGTGATAAATAGATTAACACAGGAATGCCTGGTTTAATTTTTCATTTTCATTAGATGTTTTGCTAGGGACACCTCTCACTTTCCCAACTTTTTACAACTTCATGGCCTTTCTGGAACTTGCCAGAGCATGTAAAGCTGACTGCTAGTGAGCCTGGGGGTGATTCCAGGTGCTCGCACAGTGAGAAAGTTTCTCTTGTTTCACTTCTCTTCCAGGTCTTCTGGCTGAGTGAAGGACGAAGCCTCAGCTGGGTGGCTGGTATATCATTAAGATTTCCTTAGCCTTATTCCCTCTTCTCTGTTTTATATTTTTAAAGGGAGACCAGGGCCACTCTAACTAAGCATTTTAGCAGGTAAAATCTCTAGCTAGAATTTTATAACACCATTTTGTTTTTATTTATTTTAAGAATTTATTTGTTTTAAGATTTTATGGCAGGTAATTGTGGCTTTCCATTTACATTAGAGGTGTTTGTTTAGCAAACCCTTGTATAGCATTTACTCTGTGGAAGGCCTTTTTCAAACACGTTACAAAGAGAAACTCCTATGATTCTTATAGCCTAATTGTAAACCTCTGTGATAAAAATTATAATCAACCCCCCTTACGGGTGGGGAAACTAAAGCATGAAGGGGTTAAATTGGGTTAGGAAGTGGTGGAATCAGTATTGAAACCCTGGCAGCTTGGCTCCAGACTTCGTGTTTTTAACCTGTGTGCTATGCTGCCTCTTCACAAGGAACACTTTAAAAATTAATAAATTCAAGGAAAACAGTGAGTTGATCTGAAGAAAACACTGATATAAAGAAAATAAGTTTCATGTACTATTTGGGAATGGCAGAAATTGTGAAGGTAAACTAAAATGGATGTGTTTAGTGGCTACCCTAGCCTACAGAATGAAAAGTGACTTGCTGACTAAGCACTTGACCTTGAACACAGCCTACTCCACCCAAAGGATCCCTGGAGCTTCAGATAAAACTTCTTGCATGTTGAGACACCTTCCAAGAGCAAATGTATTTGTAATCAAATGTCCATGTATATACAGTAAACACACACACACACACACACACACACACACACACACACACACACAGAGCTGCTTTGAGTCGATATGTACCAGGCATGGAGCCACACAGCATTATCATTACCATGCATTATCTTCTTTAACATGTGTTATCTCTTTTAATTGTCACAATAGCCTATGTGGTGGTTCTCATCCCCACTCCTGGATGAGAATGCTGAGCCTAAGATAGGCTGTGGAATTGTCCAGAGTCACTCCACTGACGGGGGCAGAGCTGTGCTGGGACATGAGCCTTGGCTGCTTCTGAACCCAAGCAAGCTCTTGACCACTGCATCACACTGTTGGTGATGTGTCATTGTTGTTATTGTTTCTTAAATTTATTGGGGTAGCATTCATTAATAAGATTATGTGTTTCATGTGTACAATTCTATATACATCATCTGTATATTGCATTGTGTGCTCACCACCCAGAGTCTAGTTTCCTTCGGTCACCATATAGTTGACCCTCTTTACCCTCTTCAACCACCCTCCATTCCACTTCCCCTCTGGTAACCACCATACTGTTCTGTCCGTCTATGAGTTTTTCTTGTTTGTTTTGTTTGTTTGTTGCTTACTGTTTTATATCCCACATATGAGTAAAATCATTTGGTTCTTGCCTTTTTCCGTCTATTTTGCTTAGCATGATACTCTCAAGATCCATCCATGTTGTGTTAAATGGCAGTATTTCATCCTTTTTATGGTTGAGTAATATTCCATTGTATATACGTACCATGTTCTCTCTATCCAGTCATCTATCGAAGGACACTTAGGTTTCCATGTCTTAACTATCATGAATAATGCTACAATGAACATAGGGGCACATATATCTTTATGAATAAATGTTCTTAAATTTTTGNGCTTCTTGGCTAATTGCATATCTTCTTTGATATATGTCTATTCAGATCCATTGCCCATTTTTTAAAAATTGGTTTATTTATCTTTTTATTGTTGGGTTGTAAGAGTTCTTTATACAGAGGGTGCTAAAAAATGTATACACATTTTAAGAAAGGAAAAAACTATTAAAATTGTAATATTCAATACATACCGATAACAAAAGATGAATACAAGTCATGTGTATACATTTCTTTTTGGCACCACAGTATATTCTGGATACAAATTCCTCATCAGATAAATTATTTGCAAGTATTTTCTCCCATTTTGTGGGTTCTTTTCATTTCTTGGTCATGTCCTTTGAAGCACAAAAGCTTTTAATTTTAGTGAAGTTCCAATTTGTCTATTTTGTCTTTTGTTGCTTGTGCTTTATGTACCATATCTAAGAAACCATTGCCTAATCCATGGTCATGAAGATTCACATCTATGTTTTGTTCTAAGAGTTTTATAGTTTTAGCTCTAACATGTAGGTCTTTGATCAATTTGAGTAAATTTTTCTATATGATGTGAGGTAGAGGTCTAACAACTCCTCCTCCTCCTTCTTTGTTCTTTCTTCTTCTTCCTCCTCCTCCTCCTTCTGTCTTCTTTCTTCTTCTTCTTTTGCATGTGAGTATCTAGTTGTCCCAGTACCATTATTTATTTATTTATTTTTTAAAGATTTTATTGGGGAATTGGGGAAGGGGAACAGACAAGTTGTTCTTTTGTTCTTCAGTCTAGTTGTGGAGGACGTCGCTTCACTGGCCCATGTTGGTATTATCATTGCGCTCTTCCTGGGTGAGGTAGTCGCTCACTGGCCATTGGACGGCCACTCATGGCGGCTCACAAAAGCTCATGCCTGCTGTCGGCCAGCCCCACTGCAGCCTACGCTGTCACCAGCAACTCACAGCAGCCCAGGTCCAGGTCGAGCTGTTGTTCAGCATCTTAGCTGTAGAGGGCACAGCGTCACTGGCCCTCATATGTGGGATCTGAACCGGGGCCCT
>NW_017732183.1:355497-366102 GCF_001890085.2 Hipposideros armiger | reverse complement strand
GGAACAGTGTTGGGGAATTGGGGGAGGGGAACATTGTGTTTTTCCAGGACCAATCAGCTCCAAGTCAACTTGTTGTCCTTCAATCTTAGTTGTGGAGGGCAGCTCAGCTCCAAGTCCAGTCGCCGTTTTCAGTCTAGTTTTGGGGGGTGCAGCCCACCATCCCATGTGGGAGTCAAACTGGCAACCCTGTTGTTAAGAGCACACACTCTCACCAGCTTAGTGGCAGCTCAGCTCAGGCACAGCTCACTGGCCCATGTGGGGATCAAACTGGGAACCCTGTTGCTCAGACTTCGTTTTCTAACAACTGAGCTACTGGGCCGGCCCTCCCTGCTTTCATTGCTGATTTTTGTAATTGAAACCTTTTCTCTCTTTTTATTTTGTTCTCTGTCAGTCTAGCTTTGTCAACTTTATTGTTCTTTCCAAAGAACCAACTTTTGATTTTGTTGATTCTCTTTATTGTTTCCTTGCTCTCCATGGCATTTATTTCCACTCTATTCTTTATTGTTTTCTTCCTTCTGCTTTCTTGATGTTAGTTTGCTCTTGGTTTTCTAGTTTCTTAAGGTTATTGACTTGCGATCTTTCTTTCTTTTTTTTTAATATAGTTATTGACAGCTCTAATTTTCCTCTAAGTACTGCTTTAGCTATATCCCTTAAGCTTTAGTATGGTGTATTTTTGTTTTTCATTCATCTCAAAATATTTTAAAATTTCTGTTATTTCTTCTTTGACCCACTGGTATGTTGTTTAATTTCCACATATTTGTGAATTTCCCAAATTTATTTCTTATTTTATTTCACTGTGTTTGGAGAACATACTCAGTATAGTTCAATATTTAAAATAATTTTAAAAATTTTGAATCCTCACATTAATTTTATTTATTTATTTTTATTATTAGTTTCAGATGTACAAAACAACATAATGATTACACACTTACACCCTCACAAAGTGATAACCCCAAAATGTCTACTACCCATCTGATTGTCTTTCTCAATCTGACTTATTTCACTTAGCATAATATCCTCTAGGTCCATCCATGTTCCTGCAAATGGGAACAGTTCATTCTTTTTTATAGTAGAGTAGTACTCCATTGTATAAATGTACCACAATTTCTTTATCCAATAATCTACTAATGGGCATTTCAGTTGTTTCCATATCTTGGCTATTGTAAATAGCGCTGAAGTAAATATAGGGGTGCATGTATCTTTTCGAATTAGTGTTTTTGATTTCTTTGGATAAATACCCAGGAGTGGAATTAATTGCTGGGCTATAAGGTAGTTCTATTTTTATTTTTTTGAGGAACCTCCATATTGTTGTCCATAGTGGCTGTACCAATTTGTAATTGGACTAACAGTGTACAAGGGCTCCCTTTTTTCCACATTCTCACCAACACTTTGTTGATTTATTGATGGCCATTCTGACAGGAGTGAGGTGGTATCTCATTGTGGTTTCANCTGTAAGTTTCTGTTGAGAAATCAGCTGACAGTTTTATGGGAGCTCCCTTGTAGGTAACTAACTGCTTTTTCTTGCTGCTTTTAAGATTCTATCTTTGTCTTTAATCTTTGTCATTTTAATTATGTGTGTCTTGGTCTGGGCCTATTTGAGTTCATTTTGTTTGGGGCTCTCCTGGGCTTGTATGTGTATTTCTTTCACCAGGTTAGGGAAGTTTTCCATCATTATTTTTTCAGATGGGCTTTCAATTCCTTGCTCTCTTTCTCCTTCTGGTACCCCCATGATGCGAATGTTGGTGCTCTTGATATTGTCTCAGAGGCCCCTTAAACTACCTTCATTTTTTTTGGCGGAGATTGGGGGGTTCTCTTTTCTTTTGGTTGTTCAGATTGGGTGTTTTTTGCTACCTTATCTTCTAAATCGCTGAATTGATCTGCTTCATTTAATCTACTGTTGATTCCCTTTAATGTATTCTTCATTTCAGTTAGTGTATTTTTCATTTCAGACTGGCTCTTTTTTATGCTTTCTGTCTCCGTTTTTTATGTTTCCTATCTCTTTTGAAATTCTCGCTGAAATTGTTAAGGATCCCTATAACCAGGGTTTTGAGCTTTGCATCTGATAGATTGCTCGTCTCTGTTTTGTTTAGTTCTCTTTCTGGAGCTTTGTTCTGTTTTTTTCATTTGAGACATGTTTCTTTGTCTTTCCATTTAGGCTGCCTCCTTGTGTTTGCTTCTATTAGGTAGAGCTGCTATGTCTCTAGAAGAATGGCCTTATATAATAGGTATGCTGTGGGGCTCAGTGGCTCAGTCTCCCTGGTCACTTCATACAGGTGCTCCAGGTGTGTCCCTTGTGTGGCTTGTGTGTACCCTCCTGTTGTAGTCAAGCCTTGGTTGCTATTTGCACATCAGTGGGAGGGAATGACCCTCAAGCTAACTGGTTGTGAGGACTGGCTGTGACTACAGTGGAGGAGCTGTTGTGCAGGAGCTGACCCTACAGAGCAGGATTCACTTTAGCAGGGCTCTGGTGCTTGTCCAGTCTGCCCTTTGGGTGTGTTGTTTTCGGAGGCAGCCAGTAGAGCTTTAGCTCAGTCTAAGCCAGCCACCCAGTGTGCAGGCCCCAGAACCACCTGGGAAGGACCCCACTGCACACCAAGTTCAGCCACAGCCTGTACTCTACCTGGGACCAAGTAGAATGAACCACAAAGCAATCTCCAGATGGTCATCACCTGTGCTGGGCTTGGAGGTGCCGGGGAGAGGCTAAGCTGCGAACTGAGGCTGGCTGCTGCTAGTGCTGGGTTTGGGGCTGCTTCGCAAGAGGTATGGGGCATGCTGAGGCCAGATGCTGCTTGTTTGGGGTTTTGTGAATCTTTGAGAGATTTTAGGAGAGTCCGAAGTATGAGCCAAGATAGGCCATTTATATCTTGGAAATGTCACTGGAAATGGCTTGGGTGTGCCCAAAATTTGGGTGGGGCGAGGTCTCAGGGAATCACCAGAGTAGGGTGAATGTGTTAGCCTGGCTGATGGAGACTCAGATATGCACTCATCTAAGTCTACACATTGGGATGGGGGAGGGCTCAACAAAAGAACAATGACTTCTACTAGCACTTCTATCTGGGAGAAAGCTGCCCCTCCAGCCCTCACCCTGAAGCCAGGCATGTCCCTTCCTCTCCGTATGTCCCTGGCACCTTTTGAGCTCCTGCCCCAGAGATGGAGCTCAGAGTGAGTGAGTCCATCAGTGCGTAAGCCCATGCGTTGGCCTTTTAAGAGGAGCACCTGGGACTCCAGCCAACCTCATTTCACTCAGCCACAATCTCTGGTGGCTTTCACAGCCAGAAGTTGTGGGGTCTTTTCTCCTTGACACTGGAACCCTGGGCTGGGGAGCCTGGTGTGGGACTGGGACCCCTCGCTCCTCCAGGGGCACCTCCACAACCCAGGTATCCCTCCCAATTTTTAACTGCCACACGCAGGTGTGGGACCAGCCCATTCTCCATCTTTGCCCCTTCTACCAGTCTCAACCTGTCTTATCCTGTATTTAGTTAAAGAACTTCTGTTCAGCTAGACTTCAGGCAATCTCAATGATGGTTGTTCTATAGTTTAGTTGTAATTTTGATGTGGTTGTGAGAGGAGGTGAGCACAGCATTTACCTACTCCTTCATCTTGACTGGAAATCAGGCATGACATGTTAATTTCTGTATCTGCTAGATGGAAATTATTATCTCTTTGCTGTCTTGAATTGCATTTTTTTGAATACTAATGAGGTCAAACATCTTTTTATATGTTTATTCCCCCCATATATCTAGCCTATGCATTGCTTGTTCATACCTTTTGTGCAGTTTTCTTTTGGGTGTTCACTTTTTAAAAGTTAATTTTAATTCTTGCAAAATATATTTTCTCTTTTTATTTCACACTAATTATGGTGCCTTTTGATAAATAAGAGTTCTTAATATTCTTACTGAGATAAAATTCATATAACTTAAAAGTTACCATTGTAACATTTATAATTCAATGGCTTTAAAACTTTTAATATAGTTGAATATATCATTTCCTGTTATGCTTAATACCTTTTGTGTCTTGCTAAAGAATCTCTCTGTCCCTTTGTCATAAAGATGTCTCATACTTTCTCCTGTAAGCATTAACATTTTACCTTTGAAACTTGAGCCTTTATTTGGAGTTGTTTTTAGTAAATGGTGTGGGTGGGATTCAATTTTTCCCCATATGTGTAATCAATTATCCAAGCATCATTTATTGACTATTACTTCCTTTTTCTCAGTAATCTGCAATGCCACTTCTGTCATACATATGTCATTGACTTTAAGAAGGCATCTATGCTCAAGAATTTGAGCTCTGAGCAACAGCGGTTCGATGCCTGGCCCGAGCTGAGCTGCCGCTGAGCTGCCAACAGGTGGCAGGATGGCTCAGCTTAAAAAAAAAAAGGCATCTATGTAAGATGTTACATTATTTTGGTGCAGCTAAAATGGAAAAATTATAGTCAATTAAAAGATGACATGATGCCTTCTTATCACTTTGCATGTTTATATTTATTTGAACAGCATTTTTTTTNAAAAATGTTTATTCACAATAAAAAAACACATTTGTAAATTATGAAACATAATAATAAAAAGTACACTGTTAACCCACCATATAACTTAAGAGAAAAACTTGTGTACCTCCCCTATCCCATCCTCGTTGCTTCTCCAGAAATAAAAAACATCCTCAATCTTTGGTTTATCATTTCCTTGCTTTTTAAAAGTGTGTTTTAAAAATCACAAATGTACATATTACATCCTAAATTTTGTGTTTACCATCCTTGATTCCTTAAAATAGTTTTAAAAATCACATATGTATATATCTCTAAACAATGTGTTGTTTAGTTTTTGCTTGTTCTGAAGTTCATAAAAGTGGTATCATACAGCTTATTGTTTTTCTGCTACTCGCTCTTGTCACTCCAAATTATGTTTCTAAGTTTCACTGAAGCAACAGGTTTATTTTCATTGCTGAATGATAAATAGGCCATCATCTGAATAGTGCAATTTATTCATTCCTTCCCTTGTTGGTGGAATTTGGGTTGCTTCCAGGTTGGGCAATCATGAACAATACTGCTAAGAACATTCTTTTTAAAAATGTAGTTGGTAATTACACACACACACACACACACACACACACGTGTATATAAAGCATTAAATAAAATGAAAAGTTAAATAATTGACAACTGCACACTTTTAAACACCCCCATTAAAAGGAGACTGACAGACCCTATTGCCATGCTCCCTTTCCCAACCTCTCCTCCAGCCTGACTTTTGTGCTTATCACCTCTTTACTTTTCTTCGCTGTAGTGTCACCCATTCTTAAATGCTACAATTTAGCTTTGCTGGTTTCTTCTTCTTCTTCTTCTTCTTTTTTTTTAAAATGTCTTTGAGATCTCTTTTAATCTGTAGGCTCCCATTCCATCTCCCCTCCTCCCTCTTGCCAACTGGAATTATTAGGCTACGGTTTTCATCTATGTGATTCTCTGGCATGCTTTGTTGTCTGCAGGGGTGTTATTCTGCTCCTTATTTTTCTTTGAATAATGGTAAGAGTTTGACTTCAATCCTTTCCTGTTACTTACATGTTTATATAATAATAGATTTCCCGGACTTTTAGACAGGAGATATAATTTCAGAATTGTTCTAATTTCACAACTTTAGAATGCCCTCTTCTGTTGGTTTTGTTAACTCCTCAGTGGGATTTGTCCTGGATGGGAGCTTGGCTGGTCAATTCGGATAGTTTCTTAGCCCAGTCTTCGCTGGCCCATCCAGACACTGCCCCTTGTCCTCACCCTCTACGGGGAGCAGTCAGCTCCCTCCTTGCGTCAGGCGCCCTTCTCCAGTTGTCCCACTGGCGTTACCCTGACTGCCTGTTGGCTATTTCAAGTTCCTAGGTCTGTCAGGTAAGCTTTGCTTCCTTCTGCTGCCCCGGACACAGCTGCTGTGTCGTGTAGGTGTGTCTCCACCCACTCAGGTTTTAGGTTTTGTGAGATCCGTGTCATCTAGTTTGTCATAGTTGTTGCCCATGGGTTTTAGTTTTGCAATCCTGGCTGCTCTGTGTATCATTATGGGGGATTTAGAGAAACTAAACAGTTATACCACCTCCCAAAGTCTCCATGAATATTTTGATATATGTTTACTGTTGCACACCTATAAGAATTTTTCTAATATACCTAGGGAAGAAATTAACAGGCTCTTAAGATAAATGTTGGACATTACAAGATAGTGCTAAATTGTTTTCTAAAGTGGTTACATCAATTTATGCTATCATTGGCAGAATATGAAAGTCCCCATTGATCCACATACTTGCCAATACTTGGTATTGTCAGACTTTTTTTCCAATTACAGTTGACATACAGTATTATATTAGTTTCAGGTGTACAACATAGTGATTAGACATTTATATAACTTACACGGTGATCACCCCAATAAATCTAGTACCCATCTGACACCATACATAGTTGTTACATTATTGACTATTTTTTGGTGCTATACTTTATATCCCCATGACTATTTTGTAACTACCAACTAGTACCTCTTAATCTCTTCTCATTTTTCACCCATCCCCCAAGCTCCCTGCTGTCTGGCAACCCTCAAAATGTTCTCTGTATTTATGAATTTGTTTGTGTTTTGTTTATTTATCTTGTTTGTTAGATCCCACATATACATGAGTGAAATTATATGGCATTTGTCTTTCTCTGTCTGACTTACTCTACTTAGCATAATACCCTCTAGGTCCATCCATGTTATTGCAGATGGCAAGATTTAATTTTTTAATGACTCAGTAATATTGTATATATGCACCACCTCCTCTTTATTCATTCATCCATTGATGGACACCCAGGCTGCCTCCACATCTTGGCCATTATAAACAATGCTGCAATGAACATATGGATGCACATGTCCCCTCAGTGTAGTGTTTTGGGTTTCTTCGGATAAATACCCAGACAGAAGTGGGATTACTGGGTCCCTCTTTGTCTCATGTTATAGCCTTTGTTTTAAAGTCTATGGTGTCTGGTAAAGGATTGCANTTTTTTTTTCTCCAGAAAGAACTTGAATTTGCTTCTGCCAGGAGCCAAGGAGGGCATTATTTTATTTATGTGTGTGTGTGTGTGTGTGTGTGTGTGTGTGTTCCCATTAATTTTCTGCCCTGGTAATTTCTCTTACCTTCTGAGAGTTCAGCATTAAAAACTATACCTTTTGTCAAAGAACTAGTTGCTTTGTATCACAAAGACTTCAGGAAGTAAAAGTCCTAATTAATTCTCTAGGTGGGGAAAAGTTTTAACTGTTGGGTAAAATTAGATTTTCAAGAGTAGGCTCTGTGCTTGATGGAAATTATAGAAATAAGCTAGGTTTCTGGTTCAATCAGTGAAATCAACACTTAAACAAAGCGTTGATTATTCGCGTTATGGGAGGGTTGGCAGTGAAGGCTTTTTGGTTGCTAAGTGCATCAAATGTCCCATTTGGGACTGTTCATTTCTGAGCAGAGAAAACAAACGTGAAGCCAAAGCATTCTGAGTACCTATTAGAGATCAAACTGAACTAAGATGAACTATCTAGAATTATTACAAAAATTGGGGGTGGGGGTGGGCTGGAAGCAAAATTTAGCTTAACAAAAACTCCACTGTGTGTATTTCCCAGGAAACACAATTAGTAAGTTTCACCTTAGACAAAAAAATTGTTATTAAATAAGAGTGAGGTTTTTGTTTGTTTGTTTGTTTTTTGGCTAACCCTACCATGTTTCTCTGGTCAGTTCCCATTTCACTTTCTCCAACAATTGTATTTAACCTTTTCCTCCATCTTCAACTCTCAGAGCCAAACCTTCTTCCTTCCCTGTCACTGTCAGCAGATGGCATTAACTACTTTTTTACAAAGGATGTAGACATCACCGGAAGAGGACTTCCACACCTCACATCACCAAAGCTTAACCTTCCACTCACTGGCACTTATCCTTTTCTCCTAATTTTATTTTATTTATTTATTTATTTATTTATTTATTTATTTTTTTTTTAGCTGAGCCATCCCGCCACCTGTTGGCAGCTCACGGCTGCTCAGCTCGGGCTGACTCGAACCACTGTTGCTCAGAGCTCAAGCTCTCCTTTTCTCCTAATTTTAAAAGACAAACTCCAACCAGGTTGTCGCAAATGGCACTACTTCATCTTTTCTTATGGCAGAATAGTATTCCATTGTATATATACCACATCTTCTTTATCCCATCATCTATCGATGAACACTTTGGTTGTTTCCATGTCTTGGCCACTGTAAATAAAGCTGCAATGAACATCGGAGCACATGTATCTTTACAGATAAATGTTTTCAGATTTTTGGGGTAGATATCCAGAAGAGGGATTGCTGGGTCATATGGTAATTCTATTCTTAATTTTTTGTTTTTAATTGGGGAACTTGGGGAGGGGAACAGACAAGTTGCTGGCCTTTTGTTCTTCAGTCTAATTGTGAAGGACATTGCTTCATTGGCCCATGTTCGCACTATCATTGCAGTCTTCCTGGGTGAGGCAGTCACTCGCCAGCCATTGGATGCCGCTCATGGTGGCTCATGGAAGCTCACAAAAGCTCACGTCCGCTGCCGCCCAGCCCCACTGTACCCTATGCCATCGCCAGCAATTCACGGCAGCCCAGCTCGAGGTCAAGCTGTTGTTCACCATCCTAGCTGTAGAGGGTGCAGCGTCACTGGCCCTCATGCGGGATCTGAACTGGGGCCCTGCTGCTCAGAGCTGGCGTCCCAAGCCAACTCCTAACCAACCCACTTGGCCGGCCCCTATTCTTAATTTTTTGAGGAACCTCCACTGCCTTCCATAGCGGCTACACCTATCTGCATTCCCATCAGCAGTGTATTATGGTTCCTTTTTCTCCACAGCCTCTCCAACACTTACTATTTGTCTTAATGATGATAGCCATTCTAACTGGTGTAAGGTGATAATCTCATTGTGGTTTTTATTTGCATTTCTCTGATGATTAGTGATGTTGAGCATTTTTTCATGTCTATTGGCCATTTGTATGTCCTCTTTGAAGAAATGTCTATTCAGGTCTTTTGTCCACTTTTTAATTGGATTGTTTTTTTGTTGTTGAGTTGTATGAGTTCCGTACATATTTTGGAAAAAAGCCCCTTATTGGAGGCATATGATTTCATTGATATGTGGTATATAAAACTGAAAACAACAAAAGAACAAGAAAAACAAATGAAGAAACAAAAACTCATAGACACAGACAATAGTTTAGTGGTTACCAGAGAGTAAGGAGGGAGTGGGGTGATAGACAAGGGTAAAAGGGATACAATATATGGTGATGGAAAGAGAACTGACTCTGGGTAGTGAACATACGATGTGATATATAGATGATGTATTACAGAACTGTACACCTGAAACCTATGTTAACTTTAGTAATAATTGTCACCCCAATAAGCTTTCATTAAAAAAAAAGACAAGCTGCACCCACTCCTTGCTAAAGCCACATGTGCTGATTCTCCCCACACCCCCCTCATCTTCAACCACTCCTGTCCAACTTGTTCTTTTCCAAAAACACTTAAATCATATTCATGCAATGAAAAAAATAACCAACCTGCCTTGTACCCCACTATAGCTCTCCAGATACCAATTCTTTCTCTCCCCTACTTCACAGCCAAATCTCGTTATTCAGAATTAGTCTCCATTTCCTCACTTCTCACTCATTCCCAATCTTGATTTTACCCCCAACACTATTGAAATTGTCACCAGTTTCTATATTCCCAAATCCAGTGGACATTTATCTTTACCCTACTTGACTTCTCTACAGTATTCAACAGTTTCAAACACTCACAGNAGCCCAGCTCCAGGTTGAGCTGTTGTTCAGCATCTTAGCTGTGGAGGGCAGTGTCACTGGCCCTCATATGTGGGATCCGAACCGGGACCCTCTGGTGTCCCAAGCCAGTTCTTAACCATCGCGCCACTCGGCCGACTCTGAACAGCATTTTTTATCATATTTCAGTTTTATGAATTCATATACATATATGTGAATTAAATTGGTTAAATTATTCCTAAAATTTCTTCATATTTACTTTTGAATCACTTTTTATTTTGAGACATAATTTGCATATTATAAAATTACCTCTTACAGGGTACAATCCAGTGGTCTTTAGCACATTGAGGTTGTGTGACCATCACTAATATCCAACTGCAGTATATTTTCATCACCCCAAAATAAACTTCTTACCTATTAGCAGTTATCTCCCATTCCCACTCCCCTTAGCCCATGACAACCACTAATCTGCTTTCTGTCTATGGATTTGCCTATTCTTGACATTTAACATAAAAGGAATCATACAATATGTGACTTTTGTGTCTGGCTTCCTTCACTCAGCATACTGTTTTTAAGATTGTTCCATGCTATATCATGTTAGCAGTACTTCATTCCTTTTTGTGGCTAAATAATATTCCATTGTATGAATATATCATATTTTGTTTATTTAGTCACCAGTTGATGGATATTTTGGGTCATTTCCACTGTTTAGCTATTATGAATAATGTTGCTATGAACATTGTGCACAAGTTTCTATATAAGCATATGTTTTTAATTCTGTTGGGTATATGCCTAGGATTGGATTTGCTGGGTCTTATATTTAACTTTTTGAGGTACTGTCAAACTG
>NW_017732183.1:348438-351672 GCF_001890085.2 Hipposideros armiger | reverse complement strand
ACATTTAAGTCTTTAATCCACTTTGAGTTTATTCTTATATATGGTATAAGAAGGTGGTCCAGTTTCATTTTTTGCATGTATCTGTCCAGTTTTCCCAGCACCATTTATTGAATAAACAATCTTTACCCCAATGTAAATCAGTATTTTAAAATTTATTGGATCTTGTTTTATAGTCTAATGTATGGCCTATCCTGGAGAATGGTCCATGTGTATTTGAGAAGAATGTGTATTCTGCTGTTGTAGGATGGAGTGTTCTACAGGTATGTGTTAAGTCTAGTTGCTTTAGAATGTTGCTCAAATCTTCTATTTCCTTATTGTTCTTTTGTCAAGTTTTTCTATTTATCATTGAAAATGGGTTATTGAAGTCTCCAACTATTCTTATTGAATTGGCTATTTCTCCCTTCAATTCTGACAGTTTTCACTTCATATATTTTGGAGGTCTGTTGTTAGGTACATATATGTTTATAACTGTTATGTATTCTTGATAGGCTAGTCCTTTTATTGTTAAAAAATGTTCTTTGTCTCCAGTAACAAATTTTATTTGTTACTATTTGCCTTTTATTATATAGCAATTTGAGTTCTCTTTTGGTTACTGTTTGCATAGTGTATCTTTTCCCATTCTTTTACCTTAAACATATTTGTGACTTTGAATCTCAAGTGTGTCTCTTGCAGCCAACAAATAGTTGGGTCATTAAAAAAAATCCATTCTGCCAATTTCTGTCTTTTAGTTGGAGTGTTAAATCTTTTTACATTTAATGTAGTTACTTATAAAGTAGGATTCATATCTGCTATCTTGCTATTTGTTTTCTATTCTTTTTTGTTCTTCATTTTCTCCATTACTTTCTTTTGTGTTAAATAACTGTTTCCTAGTGTACCATTTCAATTCCCTTGTTATTTCTTGTACTATATATTATAAGTTATTTTCTTAATGGTTGCCCTGGGAATTATAATTAATATATTAATTTATAACAATTTAATTTGGATTAATACTAACTTAATTTCAGTACTGTATAAAAACTTTGCTCCTATATACTTCATTCCATTCTTCCTCCTTTGTGTTGTTACTGTTGTAAAAATGACATCTTTAGGACCAGCCAAGTGGCTCAGTTGGTTAAAAGCTCAAACAAGAGTGAGCTCTGAGCAACAGGGTCGCTGATTCAATTCCTGGCCTGAGATGAGCAGCCGCTGAGCTGCCAACAGGTGGCAGAATGGCTCAGCCAAAAAAAAACAAAAAACAAAAAAAAACAAAAAAACCCTCAAAATGACATCTTTATACACTGTATGCCTGTCAACCAGATATATTGGGTTGTTGGAAAAGTCATGACGTATTTTTTCTATGTTTTTCGTTGCAAAAATGCGTCATGACTTTTCCGACAACCCAATATAATTATTGCTTTATGTGTTATCTTTCAAATCAGATAGGAGTTACAAATAAAAAATACATTTATATGTTTATATATTTACCTCTGTAGTTACCTTTACTGGTGTTATTTTTTCATGTGAATTTGAGTTACTGTCTAGTGTCCTTTTAATTCAGCCTGAAGAACTCTCTTTAGTGTATCTTGTATGGCAGGTTTGCTAGTGATTAATTACCTCAGTTTTTGTTTACCTGTGAATCTCTTCATTTTTCCTTCATTTTTAGACATATTTATAATGGGTTTTAAAGTCTTTTTCTGTGAAACCTGCCTTCTGATAATTTCCACAGGCAGTTTCTATTGCCCTGTTTTGTTTTTCATTGTGTATGGGTTATATTTTCCTGTTTCTCATATGCCTCATAATTTTTTTGGAAATTTTTCTTGCATGCCTGGTAATGTTTGTTGGAAACTGGACATTTTAGATAATATATCGTAACAATTCTGGGTTGTGGTCCTCCCCGCCCCCCACTCCCCATTTGTTATTTTCTTTTTCTTTTTAATTTACTAATAGTGGCTTCCACCATTATATGCTTTTTTTTTCCTTTTTTTGAAAACATTTTATTGGGGAATTGGGAAGGGGAACAGACAAGTTGCTGTCCTTTCGTTCTTCAGTCTAGTTGTGGAGGACGTCGCTTCACTGGCCAATGTTGGTATTGTTATCATTGCGCTCTTCCCGGGTAAGGCAGATCAGTCGCCAGCCACTGACTGCCGCTCACGGCGGCTCTTAACAGCTCACGCTGGCTTCCAGCCACTCATGGTAGCTTATGGCAGCCCACTGCAGTCCCACTGCAGCCCCACTGCAGGCTACACCGTCGCCAGCGATTCACAACAGCCCAGCTCCAGATCGAGCTGTTGTTCACCATCTTAGCTGTAGAGGGCAGTGTCACTGGTCCTAATGTGGGATCCGAACTGGGACCCTGCTGCTCAGAGCTGGTGTCCCAAGCCAACTCTTAACCAATGCACCACTCGGCCGGCCCCCCATTTGTTATTTTTATTTGTTTTTTGGTGACTGGCTAGATTATTTTAGTGTCTGTTCCCTCCCTCCTATACAGTGTTAAGCCTCTGATGTTGCTCTCTGTGGAGGCTCAATTTGTGTATGCCCAGTCACTTTGGGATGACAGTGATATGGTAGGGGTCCCTTTCAGTCTTCCCCTGGCCACAGGCAGCTTTTAAACTCCACTAACTGCTAGCTGATCGCTATATTGTTTCCAACAATCGCTGCAGTATAAATTGTTCTACAAACTAATCCAATCAAAATGTGGCTTCTTTGAAGGGATAGTTTCTGAGGTCTGTGTTGGATATTTGTTCTGACCCCAAGAGGATTTGGGGTAATTTTCCTTCAATCGGAAGTATACTTTTTAGAAGTTCTGTAGATAAGAACTATTGGGAAACTCTAAATTCTTAGATATCTGAAACTTCCTTATGTTGCCTTTCTTGAAAATCAGTTTTGCTGGATTTACTATTCTATGTTGACAGTTCTTCTCTGCACTTTCAAGATATTAGATCACTATTTTTTTTATTTCCACTGACATTGTTAAGAAGTCTGTTATAATTTCACAACTATAAATGATGTCATTTTTCTCTGGCTGCTTTTAAGAGCTTCTTAGTTTGTATAAGTGTGGTTTCATTTTTTAAGTGTTTTCTTGCTTGGTGATATACATTGTACTTTCTGCTGTTTTGCATCCCAGTTTTTCATTACTCTTGGGAAATCCTCAGCCTTTCTCTTTAAAATTTGCCTCTTCACCATTCTTTCTTCGTAGAACTCCAGTTATTTGTATGTTAGACATTTTCATTTTAACCTCTCTTTTATATTTTCTAT
>NW_017732183.1:315639-345243 GCF_001890085.2 Hipposideros armiger | reverse complement strand
TATATATATATATTTTAGTGTGAATTACTTTATTCTACTTTATATTTCAACAGAGACCTTGAATTGATTTTTTAAAAACTATACATATAGGTAGGTTATATTATTTCTGAATCATCTTAGGTTAGTAAAAAGGGATTTTCAACATATTTGTGAGAAAAAGTTGGTGCTGGTCTGATGGGATTGAGTTTCTACGATAGTGGTATCAACTTCCTCTTTGTAGAGTTCAAGGAAGTGACAAGAGAGCTTCTGCACTTCCAAGGGCCCATTCCATTGCTTTTGGATAAGATTCAGCTTGTCAAATAGCTGGATGATAATTCAACTCTTTGATATGAGTTGTTTTGGTTGCTCTTTAGTTCTTATGTGAGCTACCTGAATAGTGATTTTTCATCTATTTTATGAGTTCCTTTGAAACTTAACTCTCCCAGTGTTGTGTGGGAAGACAGAGTAGAAAAACAAATTTCTAAGCACAAGATTTAGTTTCCTGTTAATAATTATTTGTAATGAAGCTGTTTTTTGGCCATGGTTCTTTCTTTGGAAAACTGTTATCTTGGGCTCAAAATGTCAAGGCCAACTTTTGGTTATTCTCAAGAAATGTTTTTTTACCCATTATACTGCTTTATGCACATAGGTTTCTTTTGTCCTCCCTGCACAGGAAGACAATTCTGGTTGCTTCAGTGGAAAAGCTGGACTGCATGATAGGTGGGTGGTCTCTGAAGAGTTATTCTTTTCCTGATGGACCCAGGGCAGCTGTGTGGGACACCCAGGGGCATCCTACATGGAGCACAGAGGACATGGCCTTGGCTCTGGTAGTGTTTCCTTCCTCTGCCTTTAAGAGAACAAGGGGGTTGGAGCTGCATGGGCAGTGAGGAGGCATAGCTTGCTAGGACAGCCAGGGCACCAGGCACCTGGGGGCAATTCATGGGGCAGAGAGATCTGTGTGCCCTGGCTTGTGGGCTGTAGATTATAGCACAGCAGACACAAAGGGAACATTTCAGCCCTTGTTACTCAGAGTGTCTGAGGATCAACACCATCCATGTCACCTGGGAGCTTATTAGAAATGCATAACCTCAAGCCTTATCCTGAACCAACGAATCAAAACCTGTGTGTGGACAAGATCCCAATACAACTCTCATGTACATTATAGTTCTAGAAGCACTGTTGCTCTAACCTACATTCAAGGCTGCAGCCTTGAACCCACAGTGCAGATGCTGCTCCTTCCAGGAAGCCTTCCCCACCCCTCTGCAGGCCTTGGATGCTCCTGTTACATCGCCCTACGCTTGTCACCTGGATCTCGCAGCTTTCCTTACTGGCCTATAGCTGGAGGGCTGCATGTCTGCCCTTCCTTAAGAGGTGAGCTCTAGCCCAGATCATTCTGTGCTAACCTTGCACATTGCCTAACTTATACCAAGCTCCAGTCAGAAGGCTCATTGAGCCAATGAACGAATCAATGGGCAGGTGATTGACATGACAGGAATAAAAGCCTGAACTTCACAGGTGTTTATTTTCGCTGCTTCTTAGACAAGCTCTACAAGGGCAAAACAAAACACACAGACTCTTTCAATGGCATACATTTTAAATGTCCACCTCTGATCGTGGCATTTAGGATTCCCAGAGTACATTGGTTCAGGCACTTTTGCACCCAGAGGCACATAGAATTTCCCAGGCTCTAAGGAAGTGACTTGCTCTCTTGGGGATGCTGTTGCCAGCTGCCTGGTGAGGTAGGGAAGAGCAGCAGCAGACACAAGGTCAAGGCCAAGCCCACAGCCCACCTTGCCTTTCGTGAGTTGATTATCCAGTTGGCAGGTCCCCTGCTATACCTGTTCTTTTCTGCCACCCACCTTGCCATCCTTTCCCTTCTGAGGAGCACCTGCAGCAGGAGGTAGGCAGGGAAGGGGAGGCAGCATACAGGACTTTGCCCTGTGTCAGCATCTTTGGCGTAAAGAACCATCCCAAGGCCCAGGGAGGCTGGGAGTCGGAAGGCAGCCAGTACTAGCTGGGGCTGGTGATCCTGGGTGGTTTCCAGCAGCCCATGTTCTCCCTGCTACCTATCAGCAGGAAACTGCTGGCCCCTTCTTTTGCCAAGCAAGTGCCGAAAGCTCTGTTTTGCCTGCCTCCTTTGCAGCGAGCCTCCCTGTGTGCCATGATTGCTGCTCCATCAGGGCCAATAGAGGAGACAGGCTTCTGCTGCCTGGCTTTGGAGCAGCAGCTAGAAAACACCTGCAGGAAGTGATCGCTTTGCCTGTGCCCTTCCCTCCATCAGTCTCTGTCCTCATGAGACAGTCTTACCCTTGGCTTTTTTTTTTTCTTTTTTCTCCTTTTCACTAAAGCACCCTAATGTGCTCCACAGACATGAGCTCATGCAGCCTCCCCGGGGAGGCAGGGGCATCGTCTCCCGGTAGCACTATCTGCTCAGCTTTTGCAGGCTGGACTCGCTTTCTTCCACCCTAAGATGCTCTCTGGCCCAGGAGACCTAAGAAATAGGAGTGGGACCCACATTCCCCGTTCAGAGTAGAATTCAGTGTGCATCTCACTGATGTCTTCCATCAGGATTTCACCCCGTGTTCAAAGGTGCTTTTTTTGTGGAGATGACAGATTACCCTAGTTCTGCCAGAAGCTGGTGGGTGGGTGGGGCGCTTAGAGAACAACTAACTGTGTGTCCACAGGGGAAGTGACAACAGCTTCAGTGTGGATCAGAGCAGGATGGCAAATGACTCAAGGGCACATGTCCTGTGGCCCTGGCTGTGGTCCAGCTTCTTATGCTTTGGGGCAGCAGCATTTCAAGTTTGTTGCTTTGATGGAAAAGACTATTTTGAAAAAAAGCTATTTTGAAATTTGACCCTCCAATAAGAGGAACTTGGGGCCAGTGTGGTTTTCTGGGTGCTCAGAAGGCGGCTTCTCTGCCCAGCAGCAGCAGAGGACATCTGATGAGATTCCCGGTGTTTTTCCACAGGACCAATTTAATGAAGACGATTGGTCCTGGGCAGGACCCCCAGAAGAGCTCGGCTGTGATTCTGGGTGCTCTGCCTTTTGTTCCCCTCCCCCTGGACTGTTGGAGGGTCTGCTCTAGGCCTTTCTGGAGACATTCAAACTGACGATCTAAAAGGTGAGAAGGCATAGTGATTGAAAGAACGGTCATCACCAACTTAAAGGAGGGAAAGAAATTACACTTGTTCTCAAGACAGGGTTCATTAATGGCTCTGGGAAGGAGGTGACTTCACACTCCCACAGGAGGATCAATTTGCAGCGGCAGGGCTGACTTCTGACTAAGGAAAAAAATCTCCCTAGCTTAGGGAGGATTAGGGGGAGCAACTTCAGCCCCAAACTCCCTCCCTGCCCCCCACCCCAACCTGGCAAAGGACTCTCAGGGCACAGATAAAAGGCTCCCCCCACCCCCTGATCCCTGGCGACTCTTCAGCCTGGCACAGCCTGGCACGGTTGGGCTGCAGGCAGAGCTCCTGTCTGCCCTGCCACCTTAGAGCCCCAGCTCTGAGAGCCTCGGGAAAGTAGCAAAAGGGGAGACACAAGTGGGTCGATTCCACCCAGATACAAGCCCCTCACTGTCTTATCTCTGCAAATGTCACAATAATGTGAGTTGCTGTTCTCCTAACATCTGGCACTTGCTTTTAAATCTACCAGTTAAAATCTCAGGGACTCAACATTTTAGCTAAATAAGTATAATTGCAAATCCAGTTATATATATGAAATACATATGAACATATATATCACACACACACACGTGTGTTGTTCTGAATATTATTGAATACATTTGCATCCCTGGAATTCGGACTTTAAACCACCAATTGGTGCACATTACACCATACTGCACGATCAAGAAAAGAATCCCCTGACAGGCTCGGGGGCCCGTCCTGCCTGCGTCTGTTTCCAGAGCCAGGTGCAGCAGGCTCCTTACACGTGGCTCGTCTTCTGGGCTAGTGCATGGTCCATTGGCAGTGTGAATTTGACAGCGTTGTCCTTCTCCCAGCCCCTCCGGATCTTGGCGAGTCTGCGGCTTAAGCAGGGCAGGAGGAAAAGACCTTTGGCCAGAATGACAACGCAGGGCACCAGCAGTGTGAGCGTGAAGGTGGGAGGCAGGTAGAACTTGTAGCGGCTCTCCTCGAAGGCGCGGGTCCAGCCATAGGTGAGCGTGTGCAGGGTGCTCAGCACCAGGGCCACAAAACCCAGAGAGGACTGTGGGAGAAAAGAAGGCTGGAGTGAGGGCCCAGGGATGACGGATACATGATTCCACCAATGGCCCCTCTGCTTGGCCGGCAGAGGGGAAGAAAGGAATGTGGCTCTAGCCATCAGGGCTCTGGGCTCAAATCCCAGTCCTGTTACTCACCCTCTGCATGATCTTATTACTACCTAAACTCTCTGAGCCTCAGTTTCCCCACCAGAAAAACAGAGATAATGCTTCTTCCCTGAAGGTATAGAAGGATTAACTGATTCATGAGGATTCGATAAAATAACTGTTATTCATGCCTTTGGTGGCTGCCAGAGGACTTTACATATTCAAAGATGTTTAAAAACATTTTACTGAGTTTGTGTATGTTTTAATGTATATTAGAGGCACAAGTGTCTGCCAGCATACCAAAATCATAATTTTCACAGATAATATTTGGCCTACAGTCAGATAAAAATGTGAATGAATTTTAAGTTGATTCAAAGATAATAAACACAAAGTAAAAAATGTACTTGACACATGGATTTGGCATTGATAGTGAAGGTGGCTCACCAGGGCCTGCAGACTGGGTGATCTGACACTGTACATAAAGTCCAGGACACCATGCAGATGCTCTCTGAGGGTGCCGGTCCCTTACCACCTGCCCATACGCTGAGTCATGAACACCTGGTGGAAAGCCCACCAGGATTACTCTCCTGCCTGGAAGGAGGCTAATGACCACGGGGAGATCAAGACCATCACAAATCCAAACAGAAACAGTACGGGTCATCTTACAATGGAGTGCCCCACCCCTTAAGCCATGTACGGGTCACTTGCAGCTAAGATTAGCTCCTTGTCAAGTGCCATATACACAGATGACTTTCTGTGGGAACTGTGTGTGAGAAGAGCTAAAAAGCGCAGCTCGGTAACTCCAGCCTTGGGGAAGCTGTTGCACGTCAGATTTCTTGTGGATTAAAAATAAAGCATTCTAGATGCTACTGTTGGTGTTTGTCTCGAGTGGCACTGTGACCGTGGGCAAGTCACGTACTCAGCCTCAGTGAGAAGTAAGTGATTCCAAAAGCTAAAATCAGAGATGCAGGGGCCGTGCTCTGTAGATGCAGGCCCCCATATGGAGAGCAGAGAGAGCCGAGGGTTAGGGCTTATGGGGGCACAGGGCAGGTCTGATTGATTCTATAAGCACTGAGGAACCACTGAGAGATCTGGGGCAAAAGAAACCTGTTTTATTACATAAGGAATGAAAATAGCAGTGGCCCATCAAGCAATGAACAGAACACACGCATCTTCTACAAGGACTCAATGCGAGGGTTTCATTGAAATGTGGCTGCATGGCAGTACCTCAGGGTGTTCTTCATAGGTTGGTTTTGAGCTTTCCACAGAGAAGCTGCCATTGGACTTCCTGGATTTCCTTCCAGCCCAGCATGTCAGCATCGATACAGAGGTTTGGCTAGGAGGTACTGTCTTATTTGAATTCCCCTAAGACACGTTTCTAAGTGGGTCTGATTTTGCCATCATGCCTCATTCTCATGCCTCCCTAGAGCGGGGGCTGCTCTGCTTGGACCCACTCTAGTGTAAACACTAGGATGGTGAACCTCAGTAAGTGGAAAACATGATTTGGAAGAACTGCTGGTAAAGCTTTTATTTAAAGCAATAATAAACATTTTCCAATGACTATCCACTATAAGTTCATAGACAGGTTCCCAATTACTGTATTTTTGACCCCAGTTAAAATACAAGCTTGCCATAGATTCCCAGTGTCTACCCTTCTTAGCCATCTCTGGCGGTTCTTGGCTTTGTGACCACGTCAAGGATCTTTTTATCCCATCCTTAACAACTTCCTGGCTCAACACGGCCCACTGGGAAAGGCCATGGTTGGCTCTATACCACTACCCAGTTGCTTCATGTGTCATATTAATATGGTCAGCCCCCAAATGGAGACCTCCTTGACTGTGAGTCACATGTAGTCAAATCCTTGTCACTTTCAGACATGTCAATCAAGAATTCCAAATCTCCTAGCAAGTTCTAAACCACGCCAACCTTTTCCAAGGCCTGATCTATTGATATTGAAGAAGACTGGGGTTTAAAAGGTCCCCAGCACTGAGAAAACATTTACAAATCATATATCTGATAAGGGGTTAACATCTAGAATATATAGAGATCTCCTAAATGCAACAAGAAAAAACCAGACAACCCAATTCAAAAATAGGCAAAAGACTTGAATAGAAATTTCTCCAAAGAAGATAAACGAACAGCCAAAAAGCACAAGAAGAGAGATATTCAACATCACGAATCATTAGGGAAATGCAAATCAAAACCACAATGAGATACCACCTTACACCCATTAGGATGGCTATAATAAAAAAACACCCCAGGGCCGGCTGAGTGGCGTGTTGGTTAAGAGTTGGCTTGGGACACCAGCTGTGAGCAGCAAGGCCCTGGTTCGGATCCCACATGAGGGCCAGTGATGCTGCACCCTCTACAGCTAAGATGGTGAACAACAGCTTGACCTGGAACTGGGCTGCTGTGAGTCTCTGGTGATGGCATAGGCTGCAGTGAGGCTGCAGTGGGCTGCTGTAAAGCTACCATGAGTAGCTAGCAGCCAGTGTGAGCTGCCAAGAGCCGCCGTGAGTGGAGGTCCAGTGGCCGGCGACCAATCTGCCTCACCCGGGTAGAGCACAATGATAATATCAACATGGGCCAGTGAAGTGACGTCCTCCACAACTAGGCTAAAGAACAAAAGGACAGCACTTGTCTGTTCCCCTTTCCCTATTCCCCAATACTGTTCCTCCCCCCCAATTCCCCAATAAATTCCCCAATCTTTAAAAAAACACCAAAAAACCCAAAAAACAAAAAAAAAAACCAGAAGGGGAAAAACAACGAAAAATAAAAACAAAAACAAAACACACACCCACATACACCCCAGATAGTAAGTGTTGACGAGGGTGTGGGGAAACTGGAAACATGTGCACCATTAGTGCAAACACTGTGGAAAACAGTATGGAGATTCCTCAAATAATTAAAAATAAAACCACCATATGATCTAGCAATTCCACTTCTGGGTATTTACCCAAAAGAACTGAAAGCAGAGTGTTGAAGAGACATGTGCACACCCTTGTTCATAGCAGCATTATTCACAGTAGCTAAAATGTAGAAGAACCCAGGTGTCCACTAACAGATAAATGGATAAGGAAAGTGTGGTGTACATATACAACAGACTGTTATTAAGCCTTAAAAAGTAATGAGATTCTGACAATGCTATGACATGGATGAACCTTGAAGACATTATGCTAAGTGAAATAAGCCAGTCACAAAAAGACAAATACTGTATGATGCCACTTTTATGACGCAATAGTGTAGTCAAAATCATAGAGACAGAAAGTAGAATGTTGGCTGCCAGGGGTGGGAGGAGGGGGCATGGGGAGTTATTTAATGGACACAGGGTTTTAGTTGTGCTAGATGAAAAGAGCTCTAGAGATAGATGGTGGTGATGGTTGCACATTATGATTTTACTTAATGCCACTGAGCTGTATAATTAGAAATGGTTAAGATGGTAAATTTTATGTTATGTGCATTTTGCCACAATAAAAAAATTAAGGGGGGCAGGGGATAAGGTCCCAGCACTAAACATCAGAAATAAATCTTGAACAAGCCTGACAACCATCCTGACGTTCCCCAGCCAGCTGCCCAGCTGCAAACCCTTGCTCAGCCTACTGGTGTGGATTATGGGGTTTGCTGAGATAGCTGGGAAGTGTCTTTTATCCCTGAGAGTTTATCAGTCTGAGACTGTGGTTTGCAAATCTGGCTACACCTGAGGAGCATGGAAAAAAAAAATATATATATATATATATATATATATATATATATATAAATAATTTTAGCTGAGCTATCCTGCCACCTGTTGGCAGCTCAGCTCGGGTCAGGAATCGAACCAGCAATTCTGTTGCTCAGAGCTCAGTCTTGAGCAAGATCTTAACCAACTGAGCCACTCGGCTGGCCCCGAGCTTGGGGAAATATTAATGCCCAAGCCTCAGTCCCAGAAATGTAGATTGAATTGGTTTCGGTTAGGGCTCAGGCATCGGTAGCTTCTAGAAGTTCAGCAGCGATGCTAATGTGCAGCCAGGACCATGAACCACTAATTTATGAGACTTTCCTCACCCAAGCACGTCTAGCTTCAAGTTGAGGCGTTCTCATGGCCCGTCTGCCCAGGCCAGTTGCTGGCGTGAACCTGGACCCATCTGTTCCTTTGACAGCGGCCCACTGAGGGCCTCGATGTGTCCACACTCTGCATCGT
This sequence comes from Hipposideros armiger, assembly GCF_001890085.2. Lineage (NCBI taxonomy): Eukaryota > Metazoa > Chordata > Mammalia > Chiroptera > Hipposideridae > Hipposideros > Hipposideros armiger. The sequence continues at coordinate 336,775 of NW_017732183.1, read as the reverse complement.
GGGGTTTCCCAGCTGCTGCAGCCATGAGAACCCACCTGGGCTTAGGAACCTAGCCCTGGTGAGGCCTTAGTACCTCCCTCAGCGACATGCCGTGGAGCCACCATCCCCAGCCCCTAATGGAGAGCGATGGATTGCGCTGGGCGTGTGGAACACATGCTGGGAGTATGGAGATGCTGATGCCCTTCATACATCCTTGCCTTTTGCCACCCCAAAATCCCACAGTGACAGATAGCAGGAAGCACCAGCCTGGGGCAGCGGTTCACAGAGAGAGCACTGCCAGCCAGAGGCCAGCCAGTAACAAAGGGCCTTGTGACTTCCAATCCCAATGGGAGCCTGGAGGATTCCAGTGGTTTGTTTTTGTAAACTCTCCTTGGGAACAATTTGAAAATCCCAGAACAGCTAAAAGAGGTCCAAAGAAAGGGAGGCATTGTTATGGGGCAATTAATACCCACTCTGCCCCAAGCTAGGGCCATTTTTATTATATATAAGCTTGTTAGCAAAAAAGAAGCAGCCATGTCCTCAGGTAGCTCCTACTGGTGCCCAATTACTGGTATGGAGGCTTGTGAAGCTTGGTCAGAGCTGTTCTCTGTCATTAATTCAGGCCGGTGACCGGAGCAGGCAGGGTCTCAGGGAGTTCCTCTGACTTGGGGCAGAAGAGAGGTGCTAAGAGCTGAATCCTAATTTCTCTGTCCAGGTAAGCCGCATTACCTGGGTATTTTGCAGTTTAATGGTGTTTCATTGGCTTAACTAGGAGCAGCTACCACAGCTAAAACCAAACCAAAACAATAATGCCACCACCCAAACAAACACCCAAATGAAAAACGTTGAAAACAGCCTCGGGAACAAAAGGATAAAAGTAAACCCAGGGCCGGCCGAGTGGCGCGATGGTTGGGAACTGGTTCGGATCCCACATGTGAGGGCCAGTGACACTGCCCTCTACAAAAAAAAAAAGTAAACTCAAGTCATCTCTATGGAATCAACACACCTTTTTTATGGCTTTTAGCTACATAGATCATTAAAGACCGAGGGGTCAGGCCAGATCCATTGAGAACCATGGCATCTCCATAGAAAGTTTGTAAGCCCCCCAGTCACCTGCTGTGGTCGCGTGTGGCAGGGGAAGGAAATGGGGTTCAGGGTGCTCCTCACTGGCAGTGCCAACTTTACAGGAGAAAACTGCAGCTTAGTTCAGAAATCAGACAGCCACTGTTGGTTGTGTGTATTGTGTATTGGACATGTCCTCAACTCAAATCCTCCCGATGACCACAGGAAGTGCACACAGACATAAATGAGGACATGATGCTCTGAGAGGCTAAAAAATTATCCGAAGGGCTAGAAAGTGGTGGTGTTGCGACTGACACCTAGGTCTGCTGGCTCCAAATCCATGTCCCCTTCCCTAGAGGCTGCCACACACTGCATCATGCACACCTAAGAGTCACTGAGGAGCTGCCCCAAACTGACTTCCAGAGCCACCCTGAGCCAGACCCGGGCATCTGAGTCCATAGGTCAGGGATGGGCCTTGTATTTCTCCAAGACAGCCCCATGACTTCAAACTTTTTAGCTGCTGGTTCACAGTAAGAACCACATTTCACATTACTTCCCAGTACACAACCAGGCATACCACAGATGTATATATAACCACTGAATCAACACAACTGAAAAAAACAGCTATCTTTACAACATGCAAAGCACGCTGACGTTTTCTTTGCCCTTCTATTCCATTCATGTTTTTAAAAGCTGGCTGTGACCCACTACATTAATTTCATGACCTACCACTGAGTGTCAACGGCAGTTTGCAAACACTGACCTGGACCATTCTCACGCCTAGGGTCAGAGTCCCTTGGCCTCTCTCCTCTTTCGCTGCCACCTAATGAACTCACAAATGGCTGATTGGTAGCTTAGTCGGGGATAATTGGAAATGTGGCTACATGCTCTAAGAATAATAGCAAAATGCTTTTGATCTTTCTTTCACACATAATCTCTTTCAGTGGCTCACAGCATCCTTGCAGGGCACTTACTCCATTTTACAAGAGCCTCCGGGAGCAGATGTGATCTGCCCACAGTGACAGCACAGGGACAGGCTCCCTGGCGCTCACAGCTCCTCCTCCGTGTCCGCACTCCCGGGGGAGAGAGAGCATTTGTTTTTGTGGACAGAATGTGGGCATTTTATTTCTGCAAGTAAAATCCTGCCTTTCTCCCCATCCCTCAGCCTTGCAACCCCCTTGCCCTTGCAGTGGCAGGAGGACTTTCTTAGTCCTCTTTCAATATGTAAAGTAGAGCGTGGCTGCATAGGTCCCAGTCAGCTTGGCTAACAAAACCAAATCCTCTGGCTTTCTCGGGCAGCCAGAGCCTGGCTTGTCATCTGCGGCTGCTTAAGGGAGCAACTTACTGGTGAGGGGAGCAACCTGCAGTCTGTTTTAATTGTGGATAAACCATGCGCCCTGGGATACTCCAGGCAGGAACAGGAAAATCCTAGATTTGGGTGTGCGACACACAAGGATTAGTGGCCAAGTCATAAAATTCTGTTTTTGCCCTTTAATGCCAGCATGTGTCAGCCCTGAGCACTCCTCCAGGGACCTTCTGAGACAAGCACAGTCCATGAGATTTAGAAACAAACATACTTAAAACAACAACAACAACAACAAAAAAAACCCAAAACCACAGCTGTCTTATTCTAAGGTATATAAGCATTCCCAATCAGGAGCAATTAATTGGGATTACATAAGAGTACTGCACCATCAGTGTCCCTCTGTGAGTCCTGTACTGTGTCCTCGCTACTCAGAGATTTGCAACAGATTGTTGTTGACATTGGGGGTGGAGACGATGGCTGTTCTCTGCCCTGACACAATAGTGGTGGCAGAATCCAGGATTAGTCAGCGCCCATCCATGGGAGGGGATGTGAGTTAATCTGTCAACACTGGGAGCTGACCATGTACTCTGTATGGCAAATAGTGGCAGGTGCGACAAAGAAATGTAAAAGAGGTCTCTGTCTCAGTCGTCCTTATAATTGAAATGTGGCTATGCCTGTCTTGTTCCCTGTTGTATCCCAGGCCTAACACGATGCCTGGCATGCAGTAAGTCTCAATAAACAGTTATTGAATGAATAAATGCATCAAGAACCTTTTGTCACGAGTAGCATTTCTCAGTGTGTGTTCTGTAAGTGTACACAGCTGTTATCTGGGAAAAAAAGGGGGTAGGGGAAGAGTGCTAATGCTCAAATAAGTCTGGTTAACAAGGTTTGTTGTTGTAGGTTATTAGAATCTTTGATGTGCCAAAGAGCACTGTGAATCTGTTAGGGAGATGCAAATCTTTACTTCGATTCATTTGATTCCAGACCTCCTTTTCTATGGGTTTTTCACAGGAATGGTGTCCCTCGGGAAATGCTGTGTTTCATCCCCTATATACTGATGATCCCAATGTTTATTTCACATCCACCCTGCTGGAATCAAAAGGTTAAGGGACCAACAGACCCGGGTTGAGAAGAGGGAGCTGGGTGGTCGGCTAGGCTCACTTACTGGTTCACTGACTCGCAGCTAGGCCAGTGAAATGCCCAGTGACTGCACAGCATGGGATTTTGTTCGGGAAGCTCAAGAACTGTGGAAACTGATACTGTTTCACCCAGGGTTCAGTGATCTGTTGCCTAATTTTTTTACATGCATATGTCTGGCTTCCCCAGATGTCAGGAGACTTGGATGGGCTCTCAGGGTTCAGAAGCCCTTGGCATTTCACTGAGCGGTCCCCTGTTACACAGGTTATCAAAGCCAAGGCAGTTTGCAAAGGGAAGGTGCCTGCCCATGAGCGGCGAGGCCAGGGCCAAGCTGAGGCTCACTAACAGAGGCAGACCTACTGTACCTGAACGAAGCTGAATTCCCTCCAGGTGAGCGAATCTGCAATGGATGGCAGCGAGGTGACAGCCAGCAGGGATAGCATGCCGAGGGCCAGCACTCCCAGGGAGAGGTATATCTCCATCCGCCAGACGTTCTCCTCAACCCAGAGATGACTCTTGTTAGTCAAGACCTGATGTGGACGGAAGGAAAACCATGAACACGGTGGCAATGGTCGGTGCCCTGGGATGTAAGTGAGCAAATACCATAGGATGCAAGACACAGAGGAGCAACTAACATTTCCACTGCACATACCACGTGCCAGGCTCTGCTCTAAGCTCTTTACAGGTATCAGATCACTTAATCCTCACAACTACCCCAGGTAGAGGTAACTCTTATCCCCATTTTACAGAACAGGAAATCGAGGCAAAAAGATCAACTACCTTCCGCACAGTTAGACTCAGCTAGGAGATGGCAGAGCTGGGATCAGGACCCAGGCCGTCTGGCTCCAAAGGCTGGGCTCCCTCCCTGTAGCTTTCACAGATCTGCCTAGGGCCAGTCAAGCAGGTGGTCACATGAGCCGGGTAAAAGTCAGAAGTCAACAAGACATACAGACCCTTCAAACATGCCACATCACCTGGTTTTCTGGTTCTCCAATCCCCAAAAAAAGGGATGGAGGGGCTCTCCTAGCCTAGAATCACTTCAGCCTGATGGGCTCATGCTTCTGCTGCCTGCTTGCCCCCCCAGGACCCTTTGCCTCCCTGGTCCCCCAAGTTGCCCCCACCACTGCCCCGCATTCAGGGCACACACAGACACAGACACACACACACAGACACTAAGCCTGTTAACATTTCCTGATTCAAAGCCCTGAGCTCCCACCTTCCCACCCAGCTCCCCATTTCTGTCTGAGGCATGTAGCTTTGGCTTACCACTGTCAAGCCGCAGAAACTGACATCCACTCACCAGGTGGACCAGCAAGCTCTTACAAAGCATCTACTGTGTGCCAGGCCCTAGGCTGCAGAGAACGAGGCTATCTGCCCTCACAGAGCTCTGGGTCCCCCACTGAGCTCCAGGGACACACAAATAGGGGTCCTGTGGGCCCGGAGATTTCTACTCCCTCCCTCCCCAGCTGGACTGTCCTTGCAGCTGAGCCCCATCCCAGCCCAGCTGACACTCACTCATACAGCACACACGAGGAAGTACTTTTACCAACATCCTTCCATGAGAACCATTTCCCAACAAGACCGGGTAGCAGAGTTCCTGGAAGTCAAGGTGTTGTCTGAGAAACACCATGAAATGCTGGTCCTTTAATTCTACCAGCAGGAGGAGGAGTATTTCCATTAGGAAACGTGACAGTGCTCTAGTAGGTAGGCCTCTGCTTCACAAAACAGAATGATTCATACAGGTTTTTGAGAAAGTATTTCAGCAGGAAGAAAATAATCCAAGCACAGTTACCAGATATAATATTAAAAATGAATCTAGTAGGCTGAGCAAAATGGTTGAAAAGCTTATGAGTGAAAGTTTTAAAAAACAGAAAATACCATCCTTTGGGTAGTTTTCCTGCTATGTGAGAAAAATAATTGCTTCTGTTCTATTTTAGGGCAGGATGGCTCACTTTGGTGTCTTTATACCTCAAAAGGACCAGAAGTCTGAGGACCCAGTCTCACCCTGACCACGAGTTGTACGTGCCTCTGGGCTTCCGTTTCTCCACCTGATAGTTGGGTAAGGTCATGTCTAAAATCCTGACTCTGCTGGTGTACCAAGCAAATGTCAGTGTTAGCTACAAAGGTGTGGCTGCTATTACCCGCAGAGGACAGAGAGGGCTCCTGAGTCACTGAGCCTGAAGAAGTCTTACACCTTCGCAGCCTTAACAACGGCTGCTAACTAAGTCATCTCATGGCAAGTTGTTTGTTCTTCAAGTATACCTCATTAGTCATCACCTTCCGCATTTTGGTAAGATCAGGCAGTTAATGTCACAAGTCAGAGTTTGGATGATTACACACATACCACATTTGCTTGCAAAATGTCTTGTTTTTTTCCTCTAATATTTCCACTCTGCAGGGATGCTAGGAAGGGGCATGGGGAGGAGGTGAGGGAGCTGTGGGTGGTGAGGAGCCTGGATCCAACCACCTTCCATAGCCTGTGAGATTCTTACCCAACCTACTGAGCCCCAGTGCTGTACTCAGGGCTCCCTGTGAGCTGTGCACACGGCTGCCTGAAACGTAGATCAAACTTTCCATTCCCCTAGTAATGCTGCCATGTTTAGAGCTAGTCAAGGAAGAGAACCTTGGGAATGACAAGGAGAGTGTTTGTCAACAGGAGATGAAAAGGTGGCCTTCATGTGGGATTTCCTTTCCCTGTAGGTTGCAGGTTAGACCCTGAAGGACGCAGGGCCAGGAGGACCAGTGGGGCTGAGTATTAGCCCTTCTCCATGTCCCATGGGTGGTGGGTGGGAAGAGGGTGGTGCCAACCACCAGCCAAACCTGGAGAAGTGGGAGGCAGGATGTGGAAGAGGCAGCCTGTGTGTGGGCGAGGTGAGAAGGGAAGTGGGGGGTGTGTGGGGGAGGGAGGGGATGGCCTCATAGTCCCAGATTCCAATGCCAACTCTGCCCTGGGGGCAGTCATGGGACCCAGGGCAGTCCCTTCCCTGGCTAATGGTATCATTTTCTTTCTCCCTGTGTAATTGCGAAGATGAAAAGGAGGACGTGTGTGGAAGGAGCAGCATGTGACTGGCAGAGATTAGGCGATTAATGTAAGTGGCTGGTGCTGTGGTTCCTAATGGCAGCTGGGCAGTTAGACTGGTTCTGGCCCCAGTTTCTACACGTACTCTTCTTAAGAGATGCCTGGTATTGGCTCCATGGTGGCCAAGTTCACAAACAGCCACTCAGTGCACATGTGCTGGGAATCTGTATTAGGAACCATGGGCCTCGAGGGGTGGAAGACCCAGTCACAGAACTTGGAGTCAGGCGGAAGACAGGCATGCAAAAGAGCAATTACACAGTTACGCATAAGAAAAACCATAGAAGTGTGGGCAAAATACATTTTTCAGAGGTGAGCATGGGGGATGAGGGAGATAGGCTGGGGGAGTTTAACACAAGTGGGGTTTTGAAGGAAAAATAGGAGTTTGTCAGGCTGTCAAGGTGTCTGAAGGTGGGGAGCCCAGAACAAGAGGAATGAGTTTCACCCGTTCAGAGGATACTATGGGAGCAGAGTGAGATGTGGCCCCGGAGCAGTGGGGAGATGAGGCTGAGAAGAGCATGTATGGCTGCATCGCAAACAGTCTATCATGATCCCGAGGGCAGTGGGGCGTCACTGAGCACTTTTCAGCAATGACACGGTCAAATGTGAATTTTAGACAGTTCTCCCTGACAGCCTAGACTAGATCTGGGGCGAGGGGAAGAACAAAACAGTGTGTGGGTTAAACATTTTCTTTGATGTTGACCTTGATCTTGAAATGCACTTCTAGGGAACCACACAATCAAATCAGAAAGTACTATACAAATATTAGTTGTTGTCCATGATAATGCCATCAATGAACATGGTCAGAGAGATTTTCTCTACAGCTGATATACAGCTCTGCTTCCACGTCTGCAGACTCAGGGGCTTAAAGGAAACCTTGCAGAAAGAGTCTCCTGTGCCGTCCCTAACACTGCCCCTTTCCCCAAAGGCCCAGTAGGGCAGCCCACGTAGTGTGGTGAGTGCTGACTCACCAGGGGGCCCTGAGAGGGTGGCCCAAGGGTAGGCTGGGAAAGCCTCACATCAGGTGCCCTGGAGGCCCTGCTGTTAGGAGCTGAATAGAGACCAGACTCCAGTGCTGTCTCAGAGCCTGAGCGCATGGCTGACCCACAGACTATCCAGCATCTGAACACTTCCAGGTCTGGGCAACTCACCACTTCTGGTCTGCTCTGCTCTGCTGTGTTAACCCCCTGCCTTCCTCTAACTATCTCCCGTCCCTGACATACACACATCAGCCCTGGATCTGCCCTCCAGAACTCTGCAGAACAAATTTAAGCCTTTTTGTATGACACCTATTCGCTGTCTTTGAGAATGATCCTGTCCTGTGGGAGTGATGGTTGCCTGGCAACCTCCACAAGGGGTGCCTACAGCCCTAAAGGGCTTTGGAGCTCAAGGAAACTACCTGGCATGCACCCCTCTGTGCCCTGGTATTTGCATCATGGCAAAACTGGGTTAATATACTATCAAGGAGAGCCTTGGCAGGGCAGAGAATTTAGACAAAGGCTGTCAGAGGGTGGTGAGGGGAGCAGGGGTTTGCCTTGGGCTCTAGGGGTGGTGTGGGGGGAAGGGCATTTCCCTCTTCCCCACCCACTGACTAAAATGCCTGCCACCCAGATGTGCCACCTCCTGGGCAGCAAACAGTGCCAGTCCCTGAGGAACCACACAGAGCCTCCTGTCTAGTTGGCTGGCTCTTTTTAGAAGAAAATATCAAAGAGGATCCAAAAAATTAGCAGTGGGAGAGACCTGGGTCTACATACCAGGCCTCTGAGGACAAAAGGGGGGTTGTGAATTGCTCAAGGCCAAGGTCTTTGTTCCAATCAGGGATGCTGGAGGACAAGAGCCAGGCGTTCTGGCTTTCAGGGCATCACAGCTCCCCACACCTGCTAAGGGGAGGGACAAGACTGTCTATGTCTTCTTCTCCTCTGGGATCCCAGGGCCTGGTAGAGTAGGAGTTCGGTGAATGAATGAGTGAATGAGCTGAGTTTTGGGATCCTTTACTCAGCTGTTCATCCAGACGTGCTTCCCCTAGAGAAAGCAGTATGGATCTGCAGAATGGCTGGGTCTGAATCCCAGCTCTGTCACTTACCGGCTGTGTGACTTTGGTCAAGTTACTTAACCTCTCTGTGGCTCACTTTTCTCATCTGTAAATTAAGGGTAGCACAGTACCTGGCTTATAGAGATGAGATAAAGGTTAAATGAATTGACACTGAGTATGCAAAGCCCTTAAAATGGTACCTGGAACAGAGCAAGCTTTTTTATTTTTTTAAAGGTTTGTGACTATTATTTTTTCCCTTCCTCTAATTTCCAGCAGACATCTTGCTTCTCTGCCTGAAGTCTGGGTTTCTCCTTTTCTTATGAAAGCCCAAGCACACAGATGCATGATGCCAGGTGTCCGTGGGTGGGGAAGGACGAGGCCATTTGAGAAGCTGCCAGCAGGGAAGCAGAGGCCCTGAGAGAGAGTAGGGGCTGAGGTCTGTGGTTCCCAGGCAACGGCCCAACCTTGCCTCCTGATCCTGCTCTGGGAGGTGGTCCAGCCTCCAAGGGGATGGCTGCATGGTGAGTGTACCTGGGGAGGGCTCAGCTCCACCAAGATCCCTGTATCTCCCAAGCAGAAACTGCAGAGGCCATCTGGGTTGGAAGGAGGGGTAGATAAGAAGTGTTTCACTGGCACCTGGGCCAAACTCTGCTGGGTGACTTAGTGTCCTGGAGTAGGCAGGACCCATACACCTGGCTAGGGACTGGAGGTGGAATTAAGCAGGTTGGAGAAACTAAAGAAAGGCAGTGTTGCTTGCAGACCTGAGCTTGGGACTCAGAATCAGGCCCTGTGAGCTTGTAAATGAGAAGGTAGCATCATGGGGGCCTCTTTCTGTGGGTATAGGTACCAGCTGATGCTGCCTGTGTTGCTACCTGGCTTGGCCGGAAGGCCCCTCATTTCCCAGGAATCCTGCTGCCAAAGAGTACCATGTGTCTCCTAAATGAATGAATACTTATTCCCACTGGCCCTCAAATCTTGCTCCTGCAGCCTTCACCATTTCAGCAGATGGCAACTCCACTCCTCTAGGTGCTCAGACCAAAGGCTCGGAGTCATTCTTGACCACCTCCCATCTACTGTGTGAGTCTCTGTACTCCGGCATTGGTACCTTCTAGCTCCTCCACTGCTCCCACCCCACTGTCAACCTCCATCGCCTCTCATTTGGGCTTCAGCACAGCCCCCTAACTGATCTTCCAGCATCTGCCTTTTACTCCCTATTGTCTGTTCCCTACTGATAGCCAGAGGGAGCCTGTTAAAACATCAGACAGACCATCACTCCTCTACTCAAAAGCCTTCACTAGCTCCCTATTTCCCTGAGTCTAAGGCCAAAGCCTGTCCTCAGCCTTCAAGGCTTCCCTGGTCTGGCTCCCACCTGTCAGGCCTCACTGCCACCCCCTTGCTCGGCTCCAGCCACGCGGGCCTCCTGGTTGTTCCTCACTTGTGCCAGGCAGCTCCCGTCAGAGGGCCTCTGCACTTGCTGCTCCGTTGCTAGCACGGGCTCCCTCTCTCGTCCCTCCTGCCCTGCTTACATATCACCCGAGCAAGGCCTCCCCTGACCACCCTTTCCAACTGCACTCCACCACTCTCCCCTGCTTGGTGTTTCTCCTTAGCACTCACGAGCTTCTAAAATCCCTCTGTAACTTACTGCTGTGTTTGGTTAAGTCTCCCCAGCTTGGGCTGTGCCCACAAGCATAGGGTTTGTCATGTTTTGTTCACTGATACTCAAAATCTTGGACAGCAGGATGTGGGCACTCTCCAGTCAGGACAGAATCCACAGATAACACAGTGACTGGCAGGCTGCACCCAGGGGCACGGCTGGTCCCGGAACCTGGGCTACGGGCATGGCTGTACCTGCTTGATGGCGAGGTTGACCAGGTCATAGCGGTAGGACTGGCGTACAGGCAAGCAGACGCTGTAGATTGCGTGCAGGGAGGCGCAGAAGAAGCTGAGCAGGCCTATCTGCTTCCGGTGCTGCAGCCAGTGGTCCAGCCAGTCAGGGAAACGCTGGTACTTGGTGCCACGCCACAGCTGCAGGATGGCTGCCAGCACGCCGGGCAGGTAGACCAGCGACAGCAGCACATAGGCCACGCACGGCAGTGTGGTGTTGACCACGGACAGTGGGAGCTTGTAGAACTTATTCTTGCCCTCTTGCACGTAGGGCTGCAGCACATCCCGGACAAAGTTGTAGCCGTAGAAGAAGATGAAGAGCCCCAGGGCCAGGATGGTGGGCACCTTCCAGCCCGGAAGGAGGCGCAGAGGCATGGCCTCCACCTCCCGGGCTGAGGCCAGGGACCCCATGTCCATGGGTGTGAAGCCCATGGCATGTGCCAGCTCTGAGACAGTGCGCTTGGCTTCTGGCTGGTCGCTGCAGATGGGCACCTGTGGGAGGAAGAAGCAGGGGAATCAGACAGGCTCACAGGCCAGAGAGGTGAGCAGGGCTGCAGAGAGCATTAGAGCCAAACTCCGCACTGAGCAGCTGAGAAAACTGAGGTCCAGCGAGCTGCCAGTTAATGGTACAGCTGGGAGCGGGGGTGGCTCTCTCAGGCCTGGGGTCTTTCCTCGGCCCCTTGTAGCCACCCAGTCTCTGGCCCAGCAATGCTCATTATTCAAGGAGAGCAGCTGGGGCTCACCTAGCAGTGAGTGTTTTGTCCAGTTTATTACCACCAGCCTCCACAAGCAAAATGCCCACCTAGGCAGCCACCACAGCCCCTTAGAATAGGTGCTTCGAGGACTGTGGTTTGCCCTGGGGGTCGCTCAGCAATTGGGCCTCGCATAGGGCCCAGAATGTGCAACTATGGGTGCAGCTCTATCCCTCAGTCCAGAAGTGTCCCTTCCAATCATGTCCCTCGGCCCCCTACAGCCCCCTATGGTGCTCAGCCAACACACAAGGCCTTCCACAAGCCAGCCCAAGTCTCACAGCCCACCGTTCCCCACCATGAGCTCTCATGCAGGCACATTGGTGTCCTCAGGTCCTCAAACACTCCATGGGCCTTCCTGGCCCTGCTGCAGTCACTCTTGTCTACCAACATTGACCCAGCACTGTGTACTGGGCTTTACATGTGTAATCCCTCAGCCTTGCCACAAGCCTTCAGGTAGGTACTACTGTCCTCGTTTTTCAGGTGAGGAAACTGAGGTCTGTGCTTTTGCAGGTTGTCCCCTCAGCCTGGAAGGCCCTGCGGCTCACTGTGCCTAACAATATGAGGTGGGCTAAGGCCAAGGTCGGCCTCAAAGTCTTCTCCAGCCAGCCGCTAGCTCGGTTCCCTTCTCGTCCTGCCACCCAACACTCACCCACTGTTCCTGGCCTGTCCACATACGGGAGTCCCTGCAGACAGGAGTGGCCAGGCACCTGCATGCTCCCCCACAGCTGCATGGGGCTGTGCAGAGGAGGCCCTGGGCTGGACTCATTGGTAGAAGTTCTCACACACTTGTAGAACCAGGCTTCTTCCTCCAGGAAAATGCTTGGCCTCTTGGCATTAAAAACCACCTTGTCTTAAGACAGCTCCTCCTGCCAAGAACTGCACGCAGCGTTGGCCATTCTCTGGAGCCATTTTCCACCCCCAGAAAAACCTGTGAAATCCACTCCGTGGATCTGAGAAATCCACTTGGTTCTTGGAAGACCTTGGAATAAATGAGATAAAGTTTGGGACATACACATACACACTTCCTCAGGGCCTGGCGCATACGTGTGTTCCTTTCCTCCTTCTGAGTCCATTTCTAAAAGCAAAGCAGCCTCTCCCTTCTTGACTCTAAATATAAAAAGAAAGCCATCAACCTTTTCTTCCTTGCTCCCTAGATAACCAAGTTACCGTAGAAGAAGGAATATGAGACTTAGCATAAGTAAGTTCATCAACATCTCTGAGCCTCAGTTTCCTCCTCCATAAAATGGAGCTTGGCAGTGATGTAAGATGAGCTGAGACAATGACTATAAAGAGCCTAGCCCCCGAAGGGCCCTCACGGAAAGTTAGCCATTGATATTTATTGTTATGATGGTCGTTATTTCCCCAGCACCTACCTACCTGTTCCCATCCCTCGGGCCAGCCTGCAGGGTCCAGGCAGAGATGACATTGAAGGCCTTGACCACTGTGCAGGTGGGGAAGAGGGAGGCCAGGTACTCGGCATTGGACTCACGGTGCTGCAGGTGCTCCTGCTCTGTGGGGTTGCTCACGTCCACCAGGATCTTGCCGGCCAGCTGGTCACTGAGGCCGCACAGCGAGGAGTAGTGCTCCCGGAACACGGCCACAAAGATGACCTCAGGGGAGCCTACTGCTTCCTCTTGGAAAGTCACTTGTGTTGCAGAGGGGAACAGGCCGGCTGTGCGTTTGGGGTTGCGGCTTCCAACCACCACGCTGAAGCCGGAGTCCACCAGGCGTGTGGCCAGGGAGCGGGCAAAGTCTCCGCTGCCCAGGATGCCCACTTTGGCAGCCTCACTGGGAGCCTCTGCAAGACTGCAGTCACTGTCCACCAGGTGACGGCTAATCAGCGGTTTGTCCATCTCTCCCGACATTTTGGTGGCTGAAGGAGAAAACAGGAACTAGTCAGTGCAGGGCTGCTAGACTGCCCTTCCTACCATCTGTCTCTTGTTCATCGTAACTGCATGGTGGTCAAACATTCACCTGACAGGCCTTCATGAGTGCTAACATGTGCTACCACATGGGGACAAGCTGAATGAGACCTGGCCCTTCTCGAGGAGGGCACAGATCCAGAAAGAGGAGGGGGACGGACCTCTGCCCTCCACCCTTTGTTCTTCCTAAATTATTTCTTCAGGACAAATCTGGAAGAGTAAGAATGCTCAGAAAGAAGGGTATGGAATTTCCATGATCAATACTATGCAATACCATACTTATTTTCAGAAGGATTACCTGGACCAGTAGTGACCACTGAACCCCAACCTCATCATCGCTGGGTGTCACCTTTGATTACTAGGACAGGCAGGCATGTTCCTCTGCTTATTTACATTTTGCATTTCGGAATGGTACCTCTGATGCTCTTCCTTAAGTAGATGTTAAGCAGCCTGAAGGCAGGGACCTCATCTTATTTCACTTTGGATCTCATTATATTTCACAGGGCTGGCAAAGAGCTGGTGCTCAGTACTTGCTGAATGAATGAATGCAGACTGAAATCCCACTCTCTAAGGGTAGGGCTGGGGTGGGTCATGACATAAATGGGACCCTGAGATTGAGTGGGTGCCCTGTGAGCTCCTTCAGTGAGCCTGAGGTATAAACAGACAGGGAGGAAACCCTAGACTGGGACCAGGAATTTACAGTAAATTTATTGGGAAAATTATATTTTAATTGTCACCAAGATCTAACTGAAATTTGCTATTTATTTTATGCATGAATGTAAGCAGCAAACCACAGTAGCATTATCAGTACCTGTGAGTTTGTCGCCCATACTGACCAATGTCAAATCACAAATTTAATTGTGAAAGAGTTCTTCAAAAACTCATCACTAATTTAAAATCATGGTAGATAGGAGCACTTAAATATATAAAGCAAATACTAGCCGATCTAAAGGGAGAAATGAACAGGAATACAATAACAGTAGGGAACATCAATACCCTACTTTCAACAATGGATAGACCATCCAGACAGAAAGTCAGTATGGAAACATAGGACTTGAACTATACTTCAGACTGAATGGACCTAATAGATTATATATATATGTAAGAAAACATTCTATCCAACAGCACCAGAATATACATTCTCTTCATGTGTACATGGAACATTCTCCAGGATAGATCGATCATATGTTAGGTCATAAAACAAGTCTTAACAAATTTAAGGTTGAAATCATATTAGTATCTTTTCTGACCACAACAGTATGAAACTAGAAATCAATAATAGGAGGAAAACTGGAAAATTCACAAATATGTGGAAATTAAACAACATACTCCTAAACAACCAATGAACCAAAGACGAAAACAAAGGGAAATTTTATATATAAATCTACATATAATCTATATAGCAGATATATATCTTGAAACAAATGAAAATGGAAATACAACATACCAAAATTTATGTGATGCAGCAAAAGAAGCTCTAAGAGCGACATTGAATGCCTACATGAAAGAAAAAATCTTAAACAAACTAACTTTATACCTCAGGGAACTAGAGAAAGAACAAATTAAGTCCAAAGTAAGCAGAAAGAAGGAATAAAAAGATCAGAGTGGAAATAAATGAACTATAAGCTAAAAAACAATAGATAAAAATCAACAAAACTAAGACTTGGTTTTTGAAAAGATAAATAAAATTGACAAATCTTTAGCTAAACTAAGAAAAAAGAAAATAACTAAATAAAAAATAAAAGGAGAAATTACAACTGATACAATAGAAATACAAAGGATCATAAGAGAATATTATGAATAATTAATTATATGCCAACAAATTGGATAATTCAGAATGGATAAATTCCTAAAAACATACAATCTATCAAGACTGGATCATGAAGAAATAGAAAATCTGACAGGCCAATAATGAGTAAGGCGATTGAATCAGTAATTTAAAATCTCCCAGCAAAAAAAATCCCAGGACTGGATGGTTTCCACTGATGAATTCTACAAAACATTTGAAGAGGAATTTATGCCAGTCCTTTTCCAACTATTCCAAGAAATGGAACAGAAGAGAACACTTCCAAGCTCATTTTGAGGCCAGCATTAAATTGTTACCAAAAATGAGGAAAGTGCAAGAAAAGAAAATTACAGGTCAATAAATATTCCTGATGAACACAGATGCAAAAATCCTCAACAAAATACTAGCTAACTGAATTAAACAGCATATTAAAAGGATCCTACACTATGATAAAATGGGATTTATCTCTGGAATGCAAGGATGGTTCAACATACACAAACCAATAAATGTGATATACTACATTAACAAAATGAGGGGTAAAAATCATATGACCATCTCAATAGGTCAGGAAAAAAGCATTTGAAAAAATTTAACATCCTTTCATGATACAAAAAACTCTCAAGAAATTATGTATAAAAGGAATGTACTTTGACATAATAGAGACCATATATGACAAGTCCATATGTAACATCACACTGTATAGTAAAAAGCTGAAAGCTTTTCATTTAAGATCAGGAACAAGACAAAGATGCCCATTCTTGCCACTTCTATTCAACGCAGTACTAGAAGTCCTAGCCACAGGAATCAACCCAGAAAAAAAAAAAAAAGCATTCAAATTGGAAAAGAAGTAAAACTGTCACTAGTCGCAGATGATATAATCTTATATATGGAAAACCCTAAAGACTCCACCAAAAAACTGTCCAAACTAAGAAGCTAATTCAGGGCTGGCTGAGTGGCTCAGATGGTTAAGAGCTCGCTCAAGGGTTTGAGCTCTGAGCAACAGCAGTTCGAGTCTAGCCCGAGCTGAGTTGCCGCTGTGCTACCAACAGGTGGCAGGATGGCTCAGCTAAAAAAAAAAAAAGAAGCTAATTTAGTCAAGTTACAGGATACAAAAATCAATATACAAAAATGAGTTGCAGTTCTATACACTAATAATGAACTATCTGAAAAAGAAATTTTTAAAAATCGCATTCACAATACCATCAAAAAGAATAAAATACTTAGGAATAAATTTAACCAAGGAGGGGA
Source organism: Hipposideros armiger (assembly GCF_001890085.2). Taxonomy (NCBI): domain Eukaryota; kingdom Metazoa; phylum Chordata; class Mammalia; order Chiroptera; family Hipposideridae; genus Hipposideros; species Hipposideros armiger. Next base: position 320,591 of record NW_017732183.1, on the reverse strand, counting down.
AAGGTCTGCACACTAAAAACTATGAAACATTGATGAGAGAAACTGAAGACAACATAAATAAATAGAAAGATATCCATGTTCATGGATCAGAAGAATTACATGTCCATACTACCCAAAGAGATCTACAGATTCAAAGCAATCTCTATCAAAATTCCAATGGCACTTTTCATAAATAGAGAAAATAATCTTAAGATTTGTATGGAACCACAAAAGACCCCAAAAAGCTAAAGCAATCTTGAGCAAGTACAAAGCCGGAGTCATAACACTTACTGATTTCAAACTGTATTACAAAGCTATGGTAATCAAAATATTGGATTGTCGGAAAAGTCATGACGCGTTTTTGAAATGAAAAACATAGAAAAAATACGTCATGACTTTTTCGACAACCCAATAGTATGGTACTGCCATAGAAACAGACACATAGACTAATGGAGCAGAATGGTGCCCAGAAATAAACCCACATGTATATGGTCAACTAATCTTTGACAATGATGCCAAGAGTACGCAATGGGGAAAGGACATTCTCTTCGATAAATGGTGTAGGGAATACTGGATATCCTCATGCAAATGAATGAAATTGGACCTTTATCTTACACCATACACAAAAATCAATTCAAAATGAAAGAAAGACTTAAATGTAATACCTGAAACTATATAACTCCTAGAGGAAAACGTAGGGAAAATCTCCTTGACATTGGTCTTGACAATGATTTTTTTTTGGATTTGACACCAAAAGTATAGGCAAGAAAAACAAGTGGGACTACATCAATCTAAAACATTTTTGCATAGCAAAGGAAACAATCAATACTAAAAGGCAACTTACGGAATAGGAGAAAATATTTGTAGACCATATATCTGATAAGGGTATATTTGATATACTCAGGTATACACACACACACACACACACACACACACACACACACACACACACGCACCAGGGGTGCCAAAAATATGTATACAAGTGGACACTTTGGTCAACATTGCTCAAAGCAGTAGTCTGCCATAATCAGAAGTGTCTGGATGCTGATGGTAACCACTTTGAGCACCGCTTGTAATTGAAGAAGTCAAACATGACTTGTCTTCATCTTTTGTTATTGGCATATATTGAGTATTACAATTTTAATAGTTTTTTTCCTTTTTTAAAACGTGTATACATTTTTTGGCACCGTGTGTGTGTGTGTGTGTGTGTGTGTGTGTGTGTGTGTATTATATAATGATAATATACAAAAAATATAAGAAATTCATACAACTCAATAGTAAAAAAGACAAAAAATCCAATTAAAACATGGGCAAAGGACCTTAATAAACATTTTCCCAAAGAAGACATATAAATAAATGGCTAACAGGTACATGAAAAGATGCTCAATATCACTAATCATGGTGATTAGGATGATTATTATCACTCCGGTTAGGATGACTATTATCAAAAAGTCAAAAGATAATAAGTGTTGGCAAGGATGTGGAAAAAGGGACCCCGTTTTGTTGTTGTATATTGTTGATGGAAATGTAAAGAAGTCTCTCCTTCATCTTTGCTCGCTCTCTGCTCTCTCCCTCCCATCTCCTGAGTAACTGCTATGTGCTAAACATTCTTAAGAGTATAACTAGGAGTAAAATGTGGTTCCCACGTTTTTCAGATGGTTTACAGTCGGGTTTACAATGGTATATGTGTGTGTGTGGGGACGGGGGGCGGTTAAGGTGCACTCACCCAGGACTGGACAAAGGGCAGCAAGGGATGGAGCACAGGGGTGGCCCAGGCATGCTGGGGCTCCTGCCCAGGAGGCAGACACCACTTCTGGAGGGGGAGCCAGGCAGGGCTTCATGGCACACATGGCATCTGCTGGTCCTTGAAGAACCCAAATGGTTTACAGCCTCAGAGCAAAACCCAACCACCGAAAGGAGAAAAGGCAGTGAGACCCAGACTTTGAATGCTGTCTATGCTTAACCCCAGACTTAGCAGCATGATGGGGGAAGGTACTATTTGGGACTGGCTCTCAAGGCTCATTGCACAGAACCCGACTCGGTATTTGCTTCCTTTTGAGGAGCTGAGACGGAAGCAACTGCAGCAAAGGGAAATCACGGGCAGAGGCTGGGCGGACATGGCTTGGCCCTGAACTGACCCTGGGACATGTGAGCATCACTGAGCCTCTCTCTGGGTGGCTTCTCTAACACCTGATTCTCGCTGAGCTCCACCCAGCCTGTCCGTCTAGGAATCGATTACATGTCCCCAACTTGTGGTCCTAAGAGGCCCTGCTTTCAGCTGCAGGATGGATGGAAACGAAATGTAAAGCACCTCTGAAGCACTTCTTGCCACCAAAATTCACTCCTTAGGACAGAAACCCTCCAGGTTGTAATGCGTCCTGATGCACTGATGTGTATTGTACATTAATTAATATTCCTAGTAGCATTATTCATAATACCCAAAAGTGGAAACGACCCCTAGAGGCGTTCTTTCCTCTGCAGTTCTGATGCAGAAACTGTGACCCATTGTGGGCTGGGTTAAATCATAACCAGGCCCATCACTTACCAGCTGGATGCCTTTGAGCCTTAGTCTCCTCACCTTTAAAATGGGGACAGCAATTGTACCTTTTTAGCCTTGTTCTTTTACATTTATATTTGTTTATATATGATTTATTCTGTATAGAACACTATAGTGCACAAATTATAACATTTATATTTGTTTAAATATGACTTAAGGATGAAATGGGTTGTTGTAAGGATGAAATTAGTTAATACGTACAAGAATTCAGAGGCATCTTTTCTGACGGGTGCATGTGTGAGTGTGTGCGTGCCTGTGTGTGCTGTTGTCTGAGGTGCTTCCTGAGATGCATTGGTCACGTCTCAAAATCCTTCTGTCCTCCCAGTGCCCAGCACAAGGCCAGCACAAGGACGGGACAGGTAGTACAAGTTCTGGAGGCCCTCGAGGTCCAGCAGGGCCCCTGACGCCCATCCATGTGGCCTGAAGGTAAGAGTGACAAATCCTGGCTGGGCCATGGCTCCTCGGTTGTTCTATTTACAGATCTGGGGAAGGGAGCAGAAGGGGATCAAATTGCAGCTGGGTGAGCCGAGGCCTGCAGTCTGCACCCAGTCCTGCCCAACTCTCCCTCCCAAGCTTCCTGCAAAACAACCAGGGAGGCTCAGGTGTGCAGGAGTGGGCACAAACCACAGGGGCCCTTCTGGGTCTCTGCGCAGGCTCACTGGTCTTCTCCCACTTCCTGGCAGAGCCATGGCATGAGCTGCTTGTGGCTGGGAACCACGCCTGACCCACAGGCCTGCCTGCCAACTCCTGCCTGCTCCCAGGCAGGCCAGTAACGGTGGGCAGTCAGGACAGGGACAGCCCTGTAGCCTCTTCTGCATGGGCAGCAGACAACTCTTCAGATTCAAGCGGCTTGCAAATATTTAAGTCCCTGGAGCAGGCTGTGGCCACAAAGGAGTCACCACAAAGTCGAATGTGGGTGGGGGCAGAGGGTGGCTGGCTGTGGCACCCTGCAGCTCTATGGGGAAGGGGTGGCCTGCAGGTGGGTTGCCTTCAGCCCCCTCCCAGGCAGAGGCTGCCTGAGCTAACCTTTCTGGCCTTGGCTGGCCTCTGGCACTGAGGGGAATATGGCATAGTTTCTGTCCTCGCATGACCCAGTTATCTTCAAACTTTATTTTTAAATTTTATCAGGTCAGTTAAATTAAATTTTTTTGGGGGGACACATTCCTATTACTGCTATGTTTATTTATAAGCTAAATATATTTTTAAATGTTATAATTTGTGCAGTATAATGTTATATACAAAATAAATCATATAAAAACAAATATAAATGTAAAAGGATAAGGCTAAAATTTAAATCCAAATAGAAGCTCTAAGTTTTCTTATTTCCTGGGGGGTTCACACCCTCCTGGAGACCTGTGCCCAAAGTGAGTGCCAGGCGCAACAGGAAATTGAACAAGGTCTCCTGAGAAGAGGGCACTGACTTCAGATGGGGGAGCTGGGCAGTTTCCTGCAGGAGATGGGTCTGAGCTGAGCCTTGAAGGATATGAAAGTGAACCCATAAAAAGCATGCCAGAAAGAGGGGTCTGGGGGAAGGAAACGGCAGTGTGCAGGGACCCACCAACAACTCGCGTGCCTGGGGCAAACTAATATGTGCCCACAGCCAGCACCAGGGACTTAGCAAGCCATAAATGAAAACACAAATGCTTACACACAACTCTTTTTTTAAGCCTAAAAAGTGTATAAGTGGAAGGAATACAGAACTGAGAGGCTGAAACTCTGGGTTATATCCTGATAATCTCCTCACCTGGAGACACTGCAAGTGCCATCCTCTCTCTAGCCTCAGTTTCCTCATCCACGAAATGAGAATGCCCATAGCTGTCCAGCTGCCCTCAATGGGCACAGGGTAGTTGAGGGCTGTACACACCGGGGCATTGCTTTGTGGCTGGGAACTCTCTGGAAGTTCCTGCCTGGTGGCTCCCGTGCTCATCCACCTTCCCCACCCTCCCAGCAACTTTGGGAGGACAGAGATCACCGTATTTTGTACCATGGCTCTACCTCTGGCACCCAGCACCGTCCTGGCACACTGTAGGGGTTCCATGCATATTTCTGACTGAAGGCACACATCCCTGGAGCTTACAACTTCAAAACTTACACTATCCTTTGGGGGCAGAAATCCTTCCAAAATGCAGTGCATATTTCAAGAGAAGGCAGTCGAATCCTCACCCAGAACCCAGGGATCACACCGGGCTGCAAGAGGGGATGTTCTTGGATCTCATCTTGGGTTCTGTATTTGTGTGTGTGTGTGTGAAATACACATTTTTTAGAATTAGTTTCAGCTGTACAACACAGTGCACTAGTTATACTTTTTACCCCTCGAAGTGACAACCCTCCTCCCCCAATCCGCCACCCCACTTCCCCCCAATATCATACATATCTATTACAATTCCCTTGCCTCCACTCCCACACTATACTCCAC
>NW_017732183.1:291309-314594 GCF_001890085.2 Hipposideros armiger | reverse complement strand
TCATTGGCAAATATCTTCTCCCATTCAGTAGGCTGCCTTTTTGTTTTATTGATGATTTCCTTTGCTGTGAAAAAACTTTTAAGTTTGATGTAATCTCTTGGGTTCTGTTTTTATAGAACTGTTTATAAGTTTATATCCTCCTTCATTGTCAGGACATTCAGCACAGCTATCTGCCTGCTTGCCTCTTAAAGCTCCCCTCCCCCAGGTCCTGCTTATTTGCTGTGGACAAGAAATAAAGACAGCCCACCACTGAGAAAGTAAAATGACAACCCACAGAATGGGAGAAAAAGTGGCAAATCATGTATCTGATAAGGGACTTGTTTCTAAATGTATAAAGAGCTCTTACAACTCAATATTAAAAAAGACAACCTATATAAAAATGGGCAAAGGACTTGAATAGACATTTCTTGAAAGAAGACAGAAATTGTCAAAAAAACACATGAGAAGATGTTCAACATTATTCGTCTCCAGGGAAATGCAAATCAAAACCATGAGATACCACTTCACACCCACTAGGATACTATAATAAAAAAGAGAGATAATATTATAGCAAGAGTTGGTGAGGATGTAGAGAAGTCGGAACCCTCATCCACTGCTGGTAGAAATGTAAAACGGTACAGCCACTAAGGAAAGGAGTCTGGCAGTGCCTCAAAGGGTTAAACATAGAGTTTCTATGTGACCCAGCAATTCCACTCCTAGGTGTGTACCCAAGAGAAATGAAAACATATGTCCACACAAAAATGTGTACATCAATATTGCTAGTGGCATTATTCATAATACTCTAAAATGGAAACAACCCAATGTCCATCAGTTCATGAATGGATAAACAAAAGGTGGTATATCCATACGATGGAATAATATCCAGCAATAAAAAGAAATGAATTACTGATACACGTTACGACAGGGATGAACCTTGAAAACGTTATGCTAAGTGGAAAAAAGTCAGTCTCAAAAGGCCACATATTGTATGATTTCATTTATATAAAATGTCCAGAATGGGAAATCCATAGAGACAGAAAGTAGGTTAGTGCTTTCCAAGGAACAGGGGATGCGGGAGGAGTTGTTCAGGGAAAGCAGGGAGTGACTGCTCCTTGGTACAGGGTTTCTTTTTGGAGTGATGAAAGTGTTCTAAAATTGATTGTGGTGATGGTTGTACAACTTTGTGAATACACTAAAAACCACAGGATTATATACTTTAAATAGGTCAATTATATGTGAATTATAACTCAATAAAGTTATGAAAAAAAGGAAATTGAACTACTGTAGTCTGTTATTAACATGTGTAAACTAAGAGTAAACATGCTTTGAGTGAGAGCTTAAGGACTCTTCATGAGCTTAATGCATGGATTTTCTGACATTGATGGTGGTTCTGTAACCTACCTTCCAAAGTTATTTCCTAGTTGTTTTCCACATATTTGAGGCTTCGAAGCCCCATGACCTCCATTTAAGTGAGGCTTATGTAATTGCCACTATTAACTGGTGCCACAGGCTAAACAGTCTTCTGGGCGTCTGAGTGGCCCTTGAAGCTTTTGCTCACACAGCTACTTCTGTGCGCTTCAACCCTCGTAAGCCTACAACGATTCCAGGGCCACATGGGAAGGCTTGCAGGGAAGCTTGCCGAGGTCTGAGGCCCACACTACCAGCTCCAGGGATGGGTCAGCAAACAAGGCAGATGTGTTCTGGCGAGAGGCTGCTGGGAAGCATCATCTGCTGTTTAGCCAAAAGGCTGAGGGTTTACATGAGGACATTTAGCTGGAAACCAGCACACAGCTGCAAAGCTGCTAGGTGGGGCCGTAGGTCTGATTCAGTCCCCCTTCCCCACCAAACTCATCTCCTCCTTAATTAGTCAGAGAATCAACCCCTGAGAGCCATCATTGGTCACGGGGAGCTTGCCCAGCCAGGCCAGGATGGCTCCCTGCAATGCAGCCACAGAATGTGGGCTTGGGGAAACATCTGGATGTTCTGGATTTACTTAGTATCAGTTGCCTAGTAAACTGCGTGGTGGGCCAGCAAGCACACAGGCTCGGAGGCAGCCCCACCACTTCTCACCAAGTCATGTTACCTTTCTGGGCCTCAGTTTCCCCATCTGTACAATGGAATGATGTTACTTTAATGAGGTGTAGTGAGGATTACATGAGATAAGCCAAATGCCATGGTCCGAGCCTATTAATTTCACTCCTTTTTCATTTTGTTCCTCTATGCCTAAAATTTTAAAAAACCTTTTGTCTGTGTAGAGCAGAAATAGGAGCACCTAAACCAACACATGGTGTTCTGTGCTGAATGAAAAAACTTACTCTTAAAATTTTCTACAAATGTGCTGAGATAATGACCTGGAGGTATGCACCTATTTCTCACCAAGACAATTCGAAAAAATGACTTGCTGCTGTCTGGGACTCAGGGAGTAGGAAGAGGGGGATGGAGGAACAGGTAGGGGGACATAGTAGGGAGAGGCAAGTAGTCAGGGATAGGGCACCAGCATGGTTTGCGATTCGGTCTCAGGCTCCCTGAGCCCTCCAGGGACTGCTAGTCCCAGCATCCAGCCCTTGCCAATGACAGTCCTTATGCTATTGGGGCCCCCAGGCCACACTTCCTCGCCAAGATTCTCAGCTCCTGGATCAAACCCACACCAGCTACTGCTCTACCTCCACACCCCTCGAGAGCAGACAGCCCCTTTTCCACTGACAATATTTCTCTTTCTGGTCTGTCTCCTCTCTGGACTCCAAACTTCGCCAAGGCAGGAGCTGAGTTGAACTCACTTTTGCAACCTCAGCACTTAGCCCAGCGCCTGGCAACCATTAGGTCAAAGTTGAGCTGCACTGGAGTCATCTGGAGGGCTTGTTTTAATGTGTTGCTGGGCTCCACCCCCAGAATCTCTAATGCTGCTGGTCTCAGGACCACACTTTGAAAACCACTGCAGTAAATAGATGCTCAATAAAGGCCTGTGCCAGAAGTGAATGCATTAACGAATCATTTGCATGTGAGAAATACTCCAGATGAGACTGTTTTCCTGGGTTCTTACACTCAGGTTTCTCCCAGTGTACCTCCTCCTAAAGCCCACCCTGACCTTCAGGACCCCTGGCATCAGTGCTTTCCCTACTCCTCTAGGTCTTGAGGGTCAGAGCTGGGTCCTTCTGGTGAGAAGGCAGTCAGGGCCACAGCGGCCTTCTTCACTGAGCCAATAAGGCAGTGCTCCCACAGCCCCTCCCTTCCAGTGCAGGGATCACCATGCCTATTGCAGACTGAGGGAGAAAAGTGGTACTGGGGGACCACACAGACCTTGGGGACTCAGGAGCACCCAACACCCCAACTAGGGAGAGCTTCACTGAGGATCAAGTTTCCTGGATAACCAAGAATTCAGATGGCCTGACTCCACATCCAGGACTCTCTTTCATGACCACAATTTGACAGCTGGGCCTGGAAGAACTGGTCATTGGAACAAGGCATTATTACCCACTGACATCACATAGGCAGAGCGGTGGTCAGTGCTGGTTGGGAGCGGGAAGGAAAGAGGAAGGCCCAGTGGTCATCACCAAGGCCGGGGGCCTGAAGCAGGGAAGATGCTGAAGGCCATGGTCCCCATGCTGCACATATCCCCAGGGGCAACATTTACATCGTAATCCATGTGAATACACCCTCTGGACTTGTGCAGTGCACAGCCTGTGCAGTTTTATGCAATAGTTGATCCTGACAACCGCCATCCTAAAAATTTCCTCATTCATTATTCCCTGCATACCTACTATGGACCTAACATGGAACAAGGCACCAGGGCTCTGCAGGTGGCCAGAAGATGGCCTGTCCTCTTGGGGCTCTTAGAGGAAAGGCTGGCCACACACTGCAGTAAGGAGAAAAGTGCTTGAATGAGGGCATGCCTAGGGCTGTGGGAGCCTGGGAAGAGTGGCTGACATCTGCCCAGTGGGGTCAGGGAGCTGGCATGCGAGAGCAGCCCTTTCCCTCTGGGATGGTTAATCCAGCCAGGCTGGAGGCTATCAGGCGGCAGCAGCTGAATGTGCAGCCTCAGTGTCTGGGGCTGGGTGGCTTCTTGCTTTCCAGGGACACGTGGAGCTGTAAACCCTGGGGCCAGATGGGTCTTGTGGGCTGTAGCTGCCTCCCACCCTCTCCTCTGGTCATAGTGTAGGTTTGCAGGATCAGGGGTAAAGGCCCTGCTCCTGAGCAGGGGGGGGTGGCCTGGGGGCAGGGAAAAGGGCAGAGGCAGCCAAGACACACACAGGCAGTTCCAGGGCTTCTGCCAAGGAGCTCTGCCTGCCTCACGTGGTCAGATTGCTGGGCTTGAGGCGGCATGCTGCTTCTGCTTTGCCCAGCTGATGAGCCAGCTTTTCCAGGAAGCCTCTGAGGGGGAAAGGAGGGCCCTCCCCTGACACTCAGTGGCCTCCTTGGGTCACTGGATGTCAGCCTGTACTCTCACTGCTGTGCAACTACTTCCCAATCACGACCAGCTCTGCCACAGGCCAGCTCCATGCAGAACTCGGACTTTTGTTGATTCCCCGAGAGCTCAAAAGGCTGATGCAGGCGGCCCCAGGAGCACCTTCGGCTTCCTCCTGGGCTCTTGCACTCTGGGATTCAGTCCGCACTCTGTCCGTTACCACTGACTGCACACACTGGTTCACTTGTCTATGGCCCTACCAGACTAGGGACCGCTTCTTACTCATTTCCATGTCTCTAGCACTTAGCCTGGGCCTGGCACCAACTAGGTACTCAATTTACAGGTGTGGCCTGAAAGACTTCACTGTTAGACTCTGCCTGAGGGCAGGGTGTGCCTGCGAGTCCTGCTTGGCCTTTCTCCCCAAGGCCTAGCTTGGGCCCTCCTGTACCCAGTGGTGATTAAATACCACTGGTTTCTAATCCCTATTGCAGCCTGGCCATACTGTTAGACCTGGCCAGGCATCTCTTTACTTGATAAACGCAATAATACAGAAGACTAAAGCACGGATATATTTAAACACTGCAAATAAATAGAAAACACATAAAGAGGCGTATGCAGCTCTGGCCAGAGTGGAAAATCAAACACTATATCTGAGACACATCAGGGTAGAGCCTGGTTGTGGGCACCCACGGAAGGACGCTGCGTCAATGGCTCCAGGGCCCACAGGCTTCTGAGCCAAGGTGTAGTAGCCATTTGGAGGGGTCAGCCCACTCTCTACTAGGCAGGGGTGTCCACGGGCAGCGGCGGCCCAGCTGCGGCCACTGGTAGATGGCCTCCTTAGCCTCTCCCTGCCTGGTCTGAGGGCTTGTCTGTGGCCACCCTACCCAGGCTTCGTGCTTTTCCAAAGGTCATAGACTTAATCTTTTTGACTGGCAAGTCCCTTCCCTCCAACTGATGAAATTCAAGGTCCAGCAGAAGGGCCACCTTCTCTGTGAAGCCCTCATCCTGCCTTGTCTTCAAAGCAGGGTTAATCCCCCACCTCCGGTCCCATTGGCTCTCTGCAGCACAGGTAACAGGATGGAACTGGCGTACAATGGTAGATGCTTTCCCTTAGAGGTCCATGAGGTGGATGGCGGGGGGGTGGGGGGGTCCCTAGCCCCCAAAATCTCCATCACCCCTCCCCTATGTGCTAATGTTAATATTAAAACTACCGTATTTGCCGGCGTATAAGACGATTTTTTGGCCCTGAAAAATATGCCTCCAAGTGGGGGGTCGTCTTATACGCCAGGTACACTTCAGATAGACTGCCCATAGTGCTTGCCCCGTGCCATAGTGGCCTCCCGATGCCCGCCCACTTCATTCCACATACCGTTCAGGCATCAGCAGCGCTGCTGGGTGTATGCTCGGCTGTTATGCGATTTTGCTGTTATGCGATTTTACCACACTCGCAAAATCGCACACAGCCGACCATATAACAAACTCTGTATTTTGAGTGGAAATGTTAGGGGGTCGTCTTATACGCCGAGTCGTCTTATACACCGGCAAATACGGTAATAACTTTTCATATGAATAACTCCCATTTCCCAGTCAGGTAAAATGAATTACAGTTTCTGTAAAATCTTTCCCATTTTACGGATCTGAAATAAACAGTGTCAGTAAAAATCAGGCCATTTACTATGCAAATAGAAGCCAGGTGGCTTTCAGGCAAGTGCCCTAGTTCCCCCTTCCATGTAGAAATCCTTGGCCTCCCCAGGGCTGTGAAGGTCCGCCTTCCCCTACAGAGAGGCAGCTGGCAAGTCACAACCCAGCACCCAGCAAGGGTATGGCACATGACACATCTGCAATTATGAATCACACGAAGAGCAGTTACTGTGAGGCAAGGCCAGACTCACACCAGAGATCCTGACTGTGGACTTGTATACACGGGGTTTGACTTGTAGAAAGCTATCATTACTTCCATTTTGCAGATGGGAAAACTGAGGCCCAGTTGGGACTTCTTTAAGGCCCCAAGTTGGCTCTTGCCCTAATCCCATCCAGTCCCTACATTTAAGCTGCCTCCAGAGTGGTGAGGGCAGGCACCTCATTGTCGTGGGCATGAGTAATCACAGCTAGTCACCTGGTCCACGTTGGGGGTCTCTGGTGGTCTGCTCCCTTTTTCTCGGCTTTCCCTCTGTCTTACTGGTTGCACGAACCCATGCTTTCCAGCCTCTCATTCTCAGGATGTTTCTGCAAATCCAGGGCCACTCTCTATCCTAGATTCCAAACCACAGCAGCACAGGCCCCAGTACACCCCTCCCTCTCAAGCTGAGGGGTCCAGGAGGCAAGAAGAAGCCTTCACCTGAGTCCTCCTCCCCACCCCAGTCCCCACAACTGATTTGAGGGGAGACAGGATAGAGAATGCTGGGCTCAAATCAGGGTTTAAAAGCTGGGTTATAGCCACACACATCTTAATTGGTGCATTTCTATTTTATCTGTGGGTATGTTCCTTTTCTGATGGACTCTCACAAACATTTTACTGATACATTTCTTGTAATGCTGCCTGGAATCGTTATTTAGACATCATAAAAAAATCATTATATTTTTAAAAGGAAGACTGAGAAGTTCCTACAAAAGAGACTGCAAAAAGCTCAAGCACACACACAAATACACACATACAAACCGATCCCCACAATACACATACGTGCAAGTTTGGTCTTACAGAAAAGAGAAGTTTATTACCAATCTGTTTTGCAAAATAGAAGTGAGTGAATAATTTAGAGGGTTTTTTACAAACATCTAGGTTTTCTAATCATTCTAGAAAAATCCGGTTCGATTACTTACAGCAGCAGTTCTGTGATAAACCAACCCAGAAATGGTTACCAATAAATAAAATGTACAATTCCCAATGGGCCTGCCTTCTACAGAAATGAATCATACACATTCACATCTGTTTTAACACACCACACCCTACAACGCCGTGGCTCTCACTAATGGAAGGCACGGTGTGTGATAAATCCTTGAACCCTTTACTTTGAAAAGGCTCCTGACTTCATGTGTAGATGATAAAATATTTCCCATTTTATTTTGGCAAGAACTTAATTATATTGTGCTCTTTGCCACCAATCCCAAAACAGCAGCACCTGAAATGAGGCTGTGCAGCTCTGGTCCTTGGGATCCCCGAAACAACGGGGAACACGTGAGCAGGCCAGGGGTCGGCGGGGCTGGTGAGAGAGGTTCGCACGCTCCCATGCCATCTAGGATCTGTGCCCTAACCAGACTTACCAACAACAGGCTGGCACAACATCTGGCCGACGCAAGGGTCTGAAGCACTAGGGCTTGACATCGCCACTGTGATCCTGGGTCTCCCTCAGACCTGTGGGCAGCTTGACTTTGGTTTTGAAGGCAGGACTCCGGCTAACCCTCATAAAGCAAGGGATCTGCCGGGGCCTTGGACAGCCAGGAGGCCGACTTCTCAGCCTGCACTCCAGCCCCTGGCTCAGGGAGTGGTGACTGATGACCGGTTACAGAGCATACTGTGAGAGAGCAGTTCTGGCTCGATACTTCCTGTTTGGGGAAGAAACCTCACTGGTGATAATTAGTGGCTCAGACTCAAGTCTCTCTGCTACAGGAACTAAGGCAGGACAGCCAGCAGAACCCAGGATGCATAAAAATGAATAAATGTCATCCATGGCAGAGCAGACTGCCTCAGCATTGGGAGAGAGAGGGAGAGGGAGAGGGAGAGGGAGAGGAAGAGGGAGAGAGAGAGAGGTTTATGCTTCAGGATACAAAGCCAAACATAATGGCTGCAGAAAGTGGCAATTTATCAATTGCTATGGGAGTAATTTATTGCAATCACCGTGGCTGTCACTGGCTTAATGATAACTCTCTGCATTTTGTGCCAACAAAGGCTTTCTGGTTGTCTTTACTTGCTAGTCAGTGCCCACAGTGGGGACAAAGACAGACAGAAGGGCCCACAGACAGAAGACAGCACTGTCACAGAGCAAAGCATGGACGGGTGTGTGCCTGCCTGCCTGCTGCTGAGGGCTTTCCCAGTTGACTGGAGGCCACACTGACCGCACAAAGGGACGCCAGAGGTTTGGAGGCTTCTGTATCATTGAGGTAAATCATGCCAAGTCTAGTCTCAGAACAAGTATATTTGATTGTTTCCCACTTGTTTGAAAGCTGGTCATCTTGGAAAATGCTAGCTCTGAGTAACCCTGGGCATTTGTTAACCAGAATATATGCCACAGGCTCCAGGCAGCTTTACTCTGTTATTATGTCAACAGAACAGGGCCCACATGGTTCTCTGACTCCAAGCTGTGGCCCCTCTCTTGTCTTTTCTGCCACAGAGAAACCTCCTTTGGGCAGGGAGATTCTTCTGCCTCCGTGGAGCCCAGCAGTGTCCAGCACGTACAGACGGCCTCTTTCCCCCTTAGCTCGCCTCCTTCCAGTCCTTGCTGCTCCCCACTTCTGCCAACTCTGAGACCTCCACCTGCAGTCTTGACATCCTCCTGGCTATCCAAATCCCGCTTTCCTGAAGAGCCAGCCCAAGCCCTTGGGCACTTAGGCCCCTCCCAGCCCCCGTAGCCCCACAACCGTCTCTCCTCGCTCTAAATTCAGAGCAGCAGCTGTGTTTGCTAGTGGATCTAGTTAGACAGACCTGGGTGTGAATTCAGGTTCCGCCATGTACCAGCAGTGTGAACTTGGGCAGGATACTTTCTGTTGTGATGATTAAGTCAAACAGTGCAAGTGAAAACCCCCAAACCCACACCTTAGAACTGCTCTTGTTTACAGATTTCCTGTGTTCTGCTCTGGACCTGGACTCTTCTCCCTGCTGCCTCGTGGTGTCTGGTATCATCATTCAGCTTCCCAATTAGACTCTAAGCTCCTGGAGGGCCGGGACCTGTGTGGCCTCCACCCATGTAGACACACAGCCCCACACAGTGTCTGCTCAGTAGATGCCTGTTGGGCCAATAGGGCTCAGGCAGTAAACACCAGATCACTCATTCTTCCTAGCAATGCTTCTGGGTGGTCTGATCCCCTTGTAGAAGTGCGCTGTCAGGAAACCACACTTTCTTATGAAAGCAAACCTTCCAGGCGTGAGTGGACAGGAACTCCAAGAGCACACCCATGGTCCCTGGAGGTATCCAGGTCAGCTATGACTCCCTCTCCCCTGGGGTTCTCAATGAGCCCTTAGCTACACCCTGAAGTCCCCCCAATCTTAGAAACCCCCTCACCACACACAGCCATGCCAGATCAGAATGTTCAACAAGAGTTGTAGCAAAGGTTACAGGCTGACAAAAAGCGGCCATGCCAGGGCCGGCCAAGTGGCTCAGTTGGTTAAGAACTTGCTCAAGAGTGCGAGCACTGAACAACAGGGTTACCGGTTTGATTCCCACCCGAGCTGAGCTGCCACTGAGCTGCCAACAGGTGGCAGGATGGCTCAGCTAAAATTAAAAAAAAAAGCGGCCATGCCAGATCTCACAAGAGCAGAGCACTGTCAGGTCTCCAACTTCCAGGAAGGCCAGGAGGGAGGGGCTTTCCTGATGGAAGCATCCGAACCCCCATTACAACCTTTGGCTGCCTGGGCTCAGCACTGCGCTGTTTCCTTCCCTTCCAGTTCAGAGTGCCACTATATTTCTGGCCATCCTGGAGTTTCTCCACAGACCAGCCACAAAGGGCCTGGTCTTACCTCCTGCAGCTGCTCAGCCCCACACCTAGGTGGTGGCTGATTTGCCAGACTGACCCCCCCCCCCGCACTCCACTGTGTCAAATGCATTACTAACCTGCGTACAGGCCTGGCTGGCCATCCAGAACGCATCAGCACTGGCCTTCAGACTCCAGAAGGCTGCTCTGGTGACTCTGCAGGCCCTGCATTTGGCAGACTATCCCTGGAGGGCCCACCTCAGAGCCACCTGAAGCTCCTTTGACATTCTCCAGCTATGTGCCCTGAGTGATTCACCTCCAGAGGAACCCTCACTCTGACTACAGGGCATGCTGTCACTCTCCCAAGCCAATAGTAAAAGCACAAGCCTACCCTCCCCACAGCCCGACAGCCACACCACAAGCATCAGCTGCTATAGTAACAGGAAGGGTCATTCCATCACAGACACCAGTACACCAGCTTTGGGAAACCGACTGTCTACACGTAAACTGAACCGGCCTACCCCACCATGGAAAGCTTAGTAGGCCCATTCTCCAGCCCCCAAATTCCTTTGCATTTACCTGTGACTGACTGTATAATCTTGGGGCTATTATCTTTCTTTTACAGTTTCATTTCCTAATCTGATAGCTCCAGAAAGCTTAAAAATGTACTGTTTGCTTAGATCCCACATGGCTCTCATGAAGCAGAAGAGGGAGACAAGAATAAGTAATTGCCTGATTGCAGGACAATTAGTGCTCACCTGTTACACATTCTCCCAAGGTGATAATGGTGATTTATGAGGACAGCCTGATTGGGAAGAGTTGAGCATTAGGTAATTCTCCAGTGACAGTATTCCACACCCAAGGAGGAACGCATGCTGCCCTGGGTTGAAGTGACAATTCACTTCACGGTCCCACATAAATCAGCAGTCACCAATCCAGCCCTGACAGCAGGCCGTGGTCAGTACCTCCAGCTCAGCAGGAAGCCATCTCTGGTTTTGTACCCTGGCTCATGTTAGCCATGGGACCTGGGCCTCAGTGATACCGAGTTCCCTCACTTGTATTCAGAAATAAGTGGAGGACATGGGCTTTTTGCAGGGTTATAAATGACAAACACCACTCCTCCTGCCAGAAGTGGGACTCAGCTGGTCTTGAGTACCTGGCACTAAGTGGGTGCTCAGTAAATGTTTCTTGAATACATAAATGACGAGACAGAATTTGGACTAACATATGTAGTCAGTAGTTAGGAGACTCAAGCTTGGGGTTGAAAGAATAGAGTCTCGTGTGTTCTTGGGAAAGTTACATGGTTGGGAGAACAACCTTATCTACCTCTTAAGAGTCGGAAGGTTCAAATGTGCTCACACATATAACATGCTTGGCCCAGGACTTGGCATGTGGGAAGCTGAGTGTTCAGTGATGATGACGACTGTCACTTCAGGTGTGATCGAAGTGGTGCCCATGGTATGCCGAGGATGTGCAGGGCTAACATGCAGGGGCCTGGGATCAGTAGCAGGTCAGGCTGGACAGGCAGGTGGGCCCAGGTGCACCCAGGTGCAGGGGGCAGAGAGGAGGAAGTGAGATTTCTGTAGTCAAACATTTGAAAACCACTTAGAATAGCCTATCCCTAGCCCTCTCCAAGTTCTGTAATCTCTAGTCTCCTGGAATAGGACGGGGTTGGTGAGGGTAGGATAAGAGTGAAAAAAAAAAAGGCACTCACTCCTCCAAACCCCAGGAGGAAGGAAAAGAGATAGCCTGGCTGTAGATTTTCCTAACTGCTTAAACTGGCAAGCTTCCTTTTTTAAATCAAGAGGCTGCTCCTGGTCCAGATGCTAGAAAGCAATTTCATGGAGTGCTTAACTTTCGCAGCTCAGACTGCCCAGCTCAGGAAGACCTGGCCACGATGCTTGGTGGGGAGGGAAAAAAGGGGTGGCGCCTGGATAGCACTGCACAGCCTGCCCTGCCACCAGGTTACCTAAACATCACCCCAGCCTGCTGAGGTCTGATGAAGCAGGAGGCACAGACTTCTCTTAGTGTGGGAGTCACAGGCTAGGACACTGAGCAGGGAGTCCTGAGGCTGGGCCTGAGGCCAGCTCTGCAACAGAAAAGGGGACCATGGAGGCCACTCTCTGGGCTTTAGTACCTTCTCTAGTGAACTGAGGGGTTCATACTAGGAAAGCAGTGAGCCTGGGAAGTCCCCAGCTGATGAACACTCAAACCCTGGGGGTAGGGATCTGATATTTATTGCACTCCTAAAAATTGAGCCCTTCACACAATTGATCCTCCAGTCAGACATCATAGTCCCTGTTTTATAGGGATATCAGGTGCAAAGCCCTTAGCAAGATTTTACAGATGAAGAAACAGGTTCAGAGAGCTGAGGAGTCGGCCAAGATCACAAGGCAAAGAGCTGTGGGGATGCAGACTCGGGTCCATCTAAATCCAAAGCCAGGCACTCTTCCCTACAGTCAGTCAGTTCAGCAGCCTCCCTCCTCCACTGTTTACGTGTGCAGCTTCCGCTTCAGTCATTTGCTTTCACTTTTTAATTACCTGAAGCCCTGCCCAATACTCGAGTAAGTCCAAAGAGGGAAGAGCCATGGGGCAAGGACAAGAAGCACGAAGGGAAAAGGATTCACCAGCTCGACATCCCAGCGTGACCAGGCCAGGTCCTGGGGAGTTCAGCAGGCTTGGGACTGGCTGTCAAACCCCCTTGTTCCCTGATGGCTCCCAGTATCACCCCATGCCAGCTCTCGGCCTTCCTCCCAGGTTGCCTGGCTGAGGCCACCTGTACACCATTCAAGGCCTCCTTCAGGAAATCTTCTCTACCCCAGTGACGTCCCCTGCCCCACTAAGTCCACTCATCTATCAGATACTGATTAGGCACCTGCTCCGTGACAGCCCCTCTGCAGGCCACTGTGGATAGAGATGGACATAGAGATGAGTAAGACAGGTCCCAGGCCTCCAGGTACTCCTAGCTGGATGCCAGGCGATGGGCGGTGTCACTCTGTGGGTGAGACCTTGGGCATCTCTATTTTTAAATGAAGCAGCACATCCAAGTGAGGCCCTTTGGTCTTGTAGATATTCTGGTCCCCAGCACTTGAATTCTTTGGGCTGCCACCATCCTTTGAGAACTTGACCTCTTTCCCACTAGTAGGCTCCTCTGGGTTCCCAAGTCAGATAAAACTACAGATCTTCTGCGACTTGCTACCTGTATACCTTTGCAAAATGCCCGTGTTATCTGAGGCTCAGTTTCTCCATCTTTAGATAATAACGGTGTCTTTCTGTCCTGAGGATTAATTGGAATACTGTGTGCAAAGCAAGTTGCCTGGCACAGATAAATAAATGTGTCCGCTTTATATCATCACTGCACTCTGATCGACAGAAGATCGACAGAAATACTTCCCTTGGGTTATTTCTAGAACCCCATTTCTCAAGCCTGTCTCAGAGGCGGCCCTGTACACCTGGGAGGCCTCTTGGTGCCCTCTGCCAGTGCTCAAGCGGGAAATGCCTTCATTTTCCTCGCGGATTCCGCTTCCTAGCTCCCCAACTACCTATTAGCTTAGCGTACCCTTCCCTTTACTCAGGGCGACCAAAGTTCCAACCACACCTCTTTGGGCAGCCTGCCCCAAATTTCGGGTAAATACGCAGAAGTAAGTTTGCCAGGAAAGAGCTCCGCGGGGCAGAGGCCCGCACAGCCTCTTCCCTACCAAGGTCGGGCGACCCCGCCCCCGCCGGGCCGGAGCTGCGAAGGGGCTGGGGCTGGGAGGCTCGGCGAGGATGACCCAGCCCACTGCTCCCCGCCCTCCCAGGGACGGGCGGGCCGGAGTTGCCGGCACTGGGGACCTGTAAGCTAGGCGGGTCTGCGGGAGGGACGTTCAGGATGTATCCCGGGTTCGATGCCAGCTCCCTGCGAGTCCAGCTCGCCCCAGTCCCGCCCCCGGCGCAGGGCGCACCCGGCCCTGCCCAGCCCAACGGCGCACGCGGCGAGCGTCCCTAGAGAAAGAAGGAAGACGCGCGGAGTCGGGACCGAGGACCTGGACGCTCTGCCGCCGGGCGCACGTGGCTGGGCACCAGCAGCCGTGGTCGCCTGCAGACGTGTGGCGGCGCCTGGCTGCCGCGCGGCAATGGCACAAGAGGGCAACGGGGCAAGACGCAGCCCACTGACCCGCAGAGATCCAGGAGAGGGATCACTCACCTCTCCGGCCCGCCTCTCGGAACACCGGCGGCGGCTGAAGGTTCCGCGTCGGAGGCAGCGGCCGGCTCCGAGGCTCCACCTCCTGCCCCCGCGCCCCGCCCGCCTGCCCACGGGACCCGCCCTGCGGGGGAGGTGGCTGCCCGCCAGGCTGCTGCCGCTTATCCGGCTCCGCCACCTCCCCTCAGGAGACAATCGCAAAGCCGCAGGGTCCTCTATCCCCGCCAAAGACAGCATCAGTAACCCACGACCCTCCACCCCTGGCCCACGATTCGGAGCCAGTCCCGCAGCTTTCTGACCTGCACCCCTCGTCTCCACCCACCGTTAAAGAGTGCGGAACTCCGGGGCCGACTCTTAGGACACGGAAGGCATGGAGGCCAGGGTGACTTCTGAGACCTGCTTCCTTAATATGAGGCACATCAAGTCCATGTCCATTTTATAACCGGTGACGTTAAGTGGCAGGCACCGATGGTAAGAGGCCAAGGCGCCAGATTGGATCTGGTTTCCTTCTTTGGTGCAATGGAAGCAGGCAGCAGCGGCCCCTCAACAAGCCTGCATCCGGGCCTTTGTGGTCCTGTCACATTTCTGTCCCTTGAGGACCCTTAGGGCAGACCTTTGACCTTTCCCAATAGTCTTCAGGCTTCAAGGCTCTTGGGCCTTCAGGTGCTGCTGGGGATGCTGGAACTTGCTTCTCTGTCTAGGCTTCCTAGACTCCAAACCACCACCCTGCCTCTGAGAGATGGCCTCCAACTGCTGGCTGCCCTCACTTTCCCCTTGCTGATGGCATCACGGCATCACAGGCATCACAGCTGAAGGCAGTGAGGGGAGAATATCTTTTGGGTAGCCTCCTAGAGGTGTGTGGGTTCATTTGAAGCCCTGTCTTACCCA
This sequence comes from Hipposideros armiger, assembly GCF_001890085.2. NCBI lineage: Eukaryota > Metazoa > Chordata > Mammalia > Chiroptera > Hipposideridae > Hipposideros > Hipposideros armiger. The sequence goes on along the minus strand of NW_017732183.1, from coordinate 299,517 downwards.
AGAACTCACATCACCTGCTACTAACTGACAGTTATTCCCCTCCATTTGCAGGTCAGGACATGGGGGCTCTGATGGTTAAGTTAGGCACCAATGTCACTCCAGTTTTGGTTGGCTGACTGGGGATTACTTGACCTGTGGGACTTTTTCTGGAATATTCCTGGGGGGCATATTCTACCAACCCCTGATAAACAGCTTCAAATTACTCCAGAAAGCCACACTGCATTGGAGAGATAAACCCTGACAGGGGTTATCTTAACCCTGAGGCCAGAGACAAGCGGCTATGCCTTAGTAATGGCCCCACAATTGGACCCCAAAGAGCATGGTGGGGGGTGAAGGGTAGAGTTCTGACAGCCTGGTAGTGGGAATGCTGCTGTGAGGGGCCTCTCCTCCACGCCCCCACCAAGACCCACCCATGAGTATCTTGTGCTTTTTCACCGCCGTGAGTTTAAATATCTGTCCAAAATATCCTTTCCCTAGCTCTCTGTTTTGCCTGGCCCCATGGCCCAGATCCTCTCCTGCTTTCTTTAGAGACCCTCCTTCCCCAGGGCAATACCCTCTCTGAGCTCCTGTGGCAGTTCTAAGTCTTCTATCCATTCAACACTCAGGGAACTCCACCAAGCCGCACAATGTTCCGAGATCTGGAGACACTGTTGTCCATTGCCTGGCCCCTGCCCTTGGACAATGAGTTTCCTTTGCAGTGAGTTGTAAGCTTTAGGAAGACAGGAACCAGTTCCTCATCCCCTTTGGTGCACCTAACATAGTACCCTGCATGTAGTAGGTGCTCCCCAAATAGGTGCTCTGGCTGATGGGGATCTCTGAGCATCCTCCTGCAACTACAATGGGCAGCGCAAGGAGATTCAGCTTGGGAAATGGAGATGCTAACAGGTCTTGCAACATTCTTGGGAGGATCCTTGGAGCTATCCAGCATTCTTTCAAAGAGACCAGGTGGATATTATTGTGGGGTTCCCCATGAGCTGGAGAGATCTGAGGGTTGGACTGGCAGAGGTCTGTGGTCGAAAAAGGGGTTCTACAGAAGGTAACCTCATAGGGTGATCTGATCATAAATTCCTAACTGGGCAGGTCATGGTGAGTAGCCACACCCCAGGCATATAACTTTAGTAAAAGGTTTATCTTTGCCTTAAGCAGACCTGTCCTTTGTTCTTGTGCATGTAAGTTAACACGCCTTTGAAATAAACTACCCTCAAGAGAGCACAGAATCTTGTTAACTATCCTGTAACCCAATCCCTGTCTTCCTCTCTCCTACCTCCGGGTAATCTTCCTTACATCCCCTCCTTAATTCCAAATGCATAAAAGAAACTGCAAACTGTCCTTCTCCAAAGTGTTTGAGCTCTTGCTCCCCAGCATATATTGTCAGTTTGGGCTCAAATAAACTCTTATAGAAATTCTCTACGTGTTTGGACGTTCCTTACATTGACAGGTCTACAGAGAAATGTCCTAAGAGGAGCATGAATTTCTGCAGGGGAACATGGAGGGGCCTGAAAAGTATGGGAAGTAGGTAGGTGGACAACGTGCTGAACCCCAAGCACCTTGATGGACAGAGCACCACCATGCTATTGGCCTTTGGTACTTTGCTCATCTGTCTCCCTCTGGACTGGGAGTGCCTTGAGTGGAAGCTTGTTTCAACTGGCATGGGGTCTGGTGTGGGTGAGAGCTCAATAAATGTTTCCTCAATACCTTTGGGTCTAAACTCCCAGAAGCAGATGAGCCCTCTGACTCAGGAGGGAGAGCAGTGTTGGTTGAACACCTCCTTTGTGCTAGACTCATGTCTGTGGCCAGGCCAAGAACAGAGCAGTCAGAGCCATGTTTTCATGACATTAGGCAGATTGTGTTATTCCTCCATTCAAAACCCTCCCTTGGTCTACCTGGTCTCTCAAAGTCAAAGAAAGTCCTTGCAATGGCTGACAAGGCCCAGTGTGATCTGCCTGCTCTCCCACCTCATCTCTCATTAGGGCTCTGCTCTCTGCTCACTCACTGCTGCCATGTTGGCCTCTCCCTTTTCCTCATTCCCTCTGCTGGACCTTAGGCATTCCCAGAGCCCTCCCCGCCGCTCTCCTTTAGGTCCTTGCTGAAATACCGTCATCTCCATGAAACCCACCCTGATTGTCTCCATCTCTCATCCATGTATCCTCTCCTACTTTTTTTTTGCATATCTTTTATGTCCTAACACACTATAAAACACACTTTCTCTTGGGGATGATAAAAAGGGGTTTTATGGAAAGTAACCTCACAGGGGATCTGCTCATAAATTCCTAACTGGGCAGGTCATGGTGGGTAGTCACACCCCAGGCCTATAACTTCTTTAGTAAAAGGCTTGTGTTTGCCTCATGTAAGTCCTGTCCATTGTTTCTGTGCATCTAGGTTAATAAATCTTTGCAATAAGCTGTAACCACCCTCAAGAGAGCACATGACCTTGTTAACTATCCTGTGACTCTATCCCCACAGTTGCTTTCTCCCACTGTAATCTTCCTTACATTCCCACTTTAATTCCAAATTCATAAAAGAAGTTGCAAACTGTTATTCTTGGGAGCATTTGAGGTTTTGCTCCTGGGAATATGTCATCAGTTTGGCTCAAATCAACTCACAGAATTATCTATAAGTTTGGAGGTTTCTTATGTCGACACTCCATTTGCTGTTTATTAACTATCTTCACAGAAATGTGAGTTCCTGCAGGGCAGGGAGTTTTAGCTGTCTCACTCACTCCTTTATTTCCAGTGCCTGGCACATAGTAGGTACTCAGTAAGTAGTTAATGGGTGAATGCACTCTCATTCTCACCCCTCTTCACCTCCTTCATCATTTCTGGGGCGCTTCCCCCATGGCTCCCATCAACCTCTGGTCTCCTCTCTCACCTGCCCCAGAGCGAGCAGGCTGGTACAGTGGAGGTGCTCAGTGTACACACTGATGGATGTGTGCACCTGGACTTGCTAAATATTCTCTTTATGGAGCCCATGGCTATCAGCCTCCTGAGATGCCCTTTTTCCTGAAGACAAGGTTAGCCCTTTGGTTAACAGAACAGAAGCATCCTGGACGAGAGTCTAGAGTCATCTTCTACTTGGGTTAGAGAGGAGAGGGCCATTGTTCACTCTCAGCTTCTCAGTTTGATGCAACATTTATAGGCTGGGACAGAGCACATCCATTTGACATACAAATATTCTAATTGACTATTAAAACGAGATGGCCAGGAGGAGCCACGTGCCCCGATGTACTCTGACAGCCCTGGCTGGGAGCCAGCCCGCCGGGATCTAGTCCTGCCCAGGCTGGGCTAGCAGTCCCAGGGACAGTGCTCCTCACCTGTCCTGCCTCTCCACTCACCCAGGTGAGACTCCTCCAGACTTGGGCACAGGTAGCTGCTCCCCTATGTGAGTGAGTGAGTGGGGCTGCAATTTGTTGATATAAGAACATACAAACCTAGAGAGAATTTATATGAATTTATTTGAGCCAAGCTGATAACAATTGCCAGGAAGCAAAACCTCAACAGATTTAGAAAATGCTCTAGAGAATGGCAACTTATTTTATACATTAGAATAAAAGGAGGAGATGTAAGAAGGGTTACATGAAATCCATTGGCGGTAGATGAAGAGGAGCAGGAGAAAGCAAGCAGAGAAATCTCTGGGATTGGATAAAAAATAAAACAGAGAGACACATAACTTCTCTTACATTGGTGGGTACAAGATAGTTAATAATTAACCTTTACAACACTTAGAGATGGTACTCAAGGAACAAGATAACATGAGGGGTCCTGTGGTCTCCTGCTCTGGTGTGGTGGGTGTGCCCTGAGAGGTCTGAAAAAGGAGATGAGTAACATTCCAAGGGTATGTTATCTTAGATGCAAAAAGACAATAGACAGGCTCATTCTGGTAAAGATTGACCTTTGTCCTACAGACCCAGCACATGACTACCCACTGTGACTTGCTTTTAGTTAGGAATTTTTATGATCAGACCATCCTAACTGGTTACTTCCAGTCTACCACGAAGTCATCCCCTGACCCCATCAGGTTTAGTGTGTGACCCCTTTTTTCATCCACAAATTCAAGGTGTGGGTTTCTGAGGGCAATTCACGTAAATGGAGGGATTGTGTCTGCCACTGTGATGACCCAATGGGTAAAGCCATGTCAGAACCACCCAGAGCTGAGGCATCTCGGATGAAGAAAATGGTCTGTGAGGGAGGGGCACTGAATGGGGAGGTAAGCTGGCAAAAGTGTGCTCAGGACCTGGGATTTAAGCTCAGAGACTCTGTTTTCACATGACACCCTATTTCCAGACAAGGCACTGAGATCCTTCACACCTGTCCTGAGTCTCCTTTCACCCCAGAGCATGGTACTCTACTTTGGCATAAGGCTGCCCTTTTTCTGGTCCTCTGTTGAAACATGAACTCTCTTGAGAGGAAAGGTTCTCTGAGCTCAGTGAAATGAGAAGCTGTGTATCCTGGAAGTAAGATCTAAATAGACCAAGAAAAATGCTTCCTGGAATAACAATTTGCAGCTTGTTTTATACATTTGGAATTAAGGAGGGGACACATGAAGATTACCTGAAGGTGGGAGAGAGCAAGGTGGAAACTGATAGTTAGCAAGATAGTTAACAAGATTATGTGCTCTCTTGACCTGGCAACTTGCTTGAGGGGTCTGACAAGAGGCATTTCAAAGGTGTGTTAGCCTAGACACACAAAACAATGGACAGGGCTTGCTTGAGGCAAGAATAACCTTTTACTAAGGAAGTTATAAGCCTTAAACGAGACTATCCCCCATGACATGCTCCATTAGGAATTTATGATCAGACTGTCTTGTGAGATTACTTTCTGTAGAACTCCTCTTTTACACTGTACTTAATAAGTCTTTGTATAGGATCAAGTGTCTTGGCTTGTGACTAGGCTATCAGTGACCAACCGGGATGTAGGAAGCTGGCCCAGCATCTCCAGGGAGCATTTAGTGAGCCCAGGAGCAGGTCCTTTTTGTCTGTCTATGGTGGCATTCCGTTGCCTTTTGGTTGGGGGAGGTTGCAAAAGCACACAACTAGAAAAGTCTGGGTTTTAGCCCCTTGCTCTAAATGTGGTACACATGATGGCCTGGGAGGATTTAAAAATATATATATTTGTAAGAGTTTATTTAAGCTGGCCTGGGAGGTTTTTTAAATTGCTCAGGCCCGCCCCAGAGCTCCTGAATCAGAACCACATTTTAACAAGACCTGCCAGAGACTGTGTGCACATTAAAGTTTGAGAAATGCTGGTGTACAGTACAAATGAGGAAACACACAACTCCCTGAACACCTGGGCCAAGGCAGACGACCTCCACTGGGCTACACTCAACCTCACCGGGTTGCACTTTAATATTATACACACCCTTTGCTTTCTCAGTTGTCTTTGTGAGCCAAATGGCCTGATTTAATCTGCTTCTGAATTTTTATAAATATGGAATATATAACTCTGTCCTTCACAACACTTTATGCCTATTATACAAAGCTCCAATAAAAAACATGACTAATACACTTGCTTATTCCTTTCCAATAACTGATCTTATTTCCCTTTTCACCATGGCTACTAGGATACTCAGACCCATATTCATGAGTTATATTACCCTTATCAAATATATTTAAGTTCTACTTTATTTTCCCATATCCATGATTTTCTGTGTCTAGATTACTATTATTCTTCTTGTTAAGCTTTTCATTATAAGCTGTCTTAAGTTGCTTTTGAAAAAAATCAATTGTGTGAGCAAAATAAATAGGAAACATCCTAGGAGCAAATCTTCTCTTTCCCCTTGGTGGCCATTACCCTTTCATGGCAAGAGCCAGGTCATGGCACATCCTCTGCTGGATTTTTTGTTTTTCAAGAAGAGGATGGAGGGATTGGGAGAAGGCTTGTCCTTCAATTACCTGGAGTTACTGAGAAAAGAAAACTCAACCAGCCAGGGGCCACTTGGGGAGAAATCGTGACAGGATTCTCACACTGTGTCCCTCCTGGCTTCCTCCCCGCACATCAGGGCCCACCTTACCTGATTGGGGGTCCTTCGTGTTAGAGGACTCTCTACAACCTGGGGCAGGGCTCTGTTCACCAGGGCCTTCAGCTGTCATCTCTCCAGGTGATGCTCCTTCAGCCCCTGGGACCGAAGACTGGATGGCCGGTGCTCAGTCAGCGCAGTGTGGGATGTGGAGAGAGTCCGTTGAGGCTGCCCCAGAGCAGGAGTGTCACAGCCTGGCTCAACAGAGGTGGGGTCAATGGCCTCAAAGTTAGATGCAAACACACTGTGATTAGCATACATCCCTCCAGGCCTGGGGACGTGTTCCAATTTGCTCAATTCTGTTTCCTGGATCTTGGTTCAAAGCCGGTTCCCAAGGGGAGGGGAAGGGGAGCAGAGTTTGCCACTCTAAAATATGATGGCTTCCACCATTTTGGTGAGTTACTCCGTGTTCCTGGGTCTCTCCCATGTATACAGGAGGCATACATGTTACTAAACTTTAATTTGCTTTTCTCCTGCTAACCTGTCTCATGTTAATTTGATCTTAGTCCAGCCAGAAGAACCTTGAAGGGTAAATTTCCTTCCCTGACAGGTGAGGGAAGGGAAGTGACACTTGTTGAAGTCCCACCTTGAGGCAAGCACTATGCCATGTTTACATCATCCCCATTAAGCCCACCTAGACCCTGTCAGGTGAATGGGATCAAGCCAATTTTTCAGATGAGGAAAGTGCTTGCTTCCCATCATGGAATGAGGAAATGGCAGAGCTGGGATTTCAGTCAGGTCCTCCTGACTCCCAGATCTTTCCACTACCTGTGCCTTACTAGGTGGAGGGCTCCTGTGGGCAGAGGCTGACATATCTTCAGTGACACTCTTCCCCCTGCCCCTTGTCCCATTAGTGCTAAGGACTGGAGCTGGGTCTGGGCCAGGGCAGAGCAGGAGCAGTCTGCGTGTGTGACCAGATGAACCTGGGGGCCTTTTTTCCCAAATGCTTCTCACAATGCACCCCTTCCCTGCCTAGGTGAGATCCCACCAGCTGTCCACAGCATCTCACGGGTTTATCTACCTGATATTTTTATAGCCTGGAAGAGGGTCTGTGGAATGTCAGGTAGGTCTTCAAGAGTCTGGTTCTATCTTCTGGCATGCTGCCTGATTTCAATGACACACGCTTAAGTGGACCATCATCCTCAGAGCCATCTTCAGGCGTGTGCTGGTCGCTGGCAGCATGTGAGAAGCCAGGGCCCTGCATGAAAAGATAAGGGAGAACAAGGTCAGGAGGCCTGCTATATAAGCCAAGGCCCACAGGGGTACAGTCAGCCAGGCGTGAGGCCTCCAGGGAGGAGGGGAGGCCGGGCCTTGGTCTCTGGAGGACACTGTCAGAAAAGACACACATACTGACCTGGGTTCAAAGGTGGTGTCCCCACTGAACTTTGGTTTCCTCAGCTGCAAGATGAGAGTATATACCTTTTCAGGCGAGTGTGAGAATTAAGTGAGACGTTACCAGGAAAGTGCTGGTAAGCACTTAGTAAGCGCCCGTTAAAGGGCAGTCAGCTAATCTGAGAGGAAAGGAAATGGTGTTCAGGGAGAGGAAGGGAGAACACTGAAAAAGCCAGTTTCTCAGAAATACACCTCCGTACAGGCCCCTCTCCTAACCCTTGGAAGAGCTTTCTTCCTCATCCTGTGTCCTGGCTTAAACTTTCTGAGAGACCCCAGGAACAAGGTCTCCTCTGGCCTCCCCTTGACCCCATGGCCAAGACCCCCTGATGGGCAATGATGCCAGTCGCCCCTCTTCCCTTCTCCTTCCCTGACCCAGTGGTCAGCCTGCTCTGTGGGAACCATGGCATGGGAATCAGGATACCTGGCCATGCCCTAGCGCAGGCTGACCATAGAATCTCTTCTGGCTGGGCCTCTGCTCCTGCCAGCTCAAGGTGTCTGACACCTTAGTGTTTCAAACTTTCCCCATTGCTTTGAGATCACTGGGAACAGGCCCTCCCCTGTGCAAAGTTTGGGAAGCCCTGAAGGGTACAGCAGGGGGGGCTGGGGAAGGAGGGGGCAGATGAAGAGAGGCCTGGTTTGCCTTTGGGTGAGAAGCGAGGCTTTATCTGCTGGTAGCCAGGGCCCAGAAAGATTTTAACAGGCAGGAGTGTGTGTGATAGTAATAGTTAACGTTTTTTGAGGGCTTGCTACATACCAGGCATTGTTCTAAGCATTTTAACTATATTAATTCATTTAATCCTCATA
>NW_017732183.1:249271-289816 GCF_001890085.2 Hipposideros armiger | reverse complement strand
TTAGAGGCAGGCATTGGGTCTCTACATTCCTGCACATCCCACAGGATGTGACCGCCTGTGACCTCCCCTCTCAACCCAAAACTTCTTTTCATTCTAATTATCTACACCTGAAACAAATGGGTGCAAAATACCCAACTAGATCAGACCAGTCACTCGCACCTGCGCAGTACCTCTTGTCAATCACAGGTGCCAATCAAGTGGTCCCACGCTCTTAAGGGAACAGCCCATTCTAGAGAAGGGATAAAAACACCAAGTCCTGGGAAGTCTGCCCTTTTGTTTTTCCTTTTAGGACGCCCTGCTCTTTTGACCGCTTCTTCCTTTTTGAGCCTTTTGAGCCTCGCCTTTGCACGTGGCCTGCTCCATACTCTTTGGAATGTGATTTCTCTTCTAATAACAGGCCCTTGAGCCATTCTCTACTGCTCGGGCCTACTTCTACTCTTTGAAATGTACTATCTCTTCGAATAAACTACTTTTTCAGTACATTACTCCGGCATCTCATTCAATTCTTTGCTCGAGTAGCCAAGGACCTGGACTTTGCCCCGAGAAGGGCCCACTCTCTGACAATGGAGCCAGGGCTGAAACCCCACAGGTCAGTTTCGGTAACCACCCCTATCTGGTGACTGGATGTTCTGAAGAGCCTCTCTCTCTGGCAGCTGTGGGGGACGTGAATCAAAACAGGAAGATAGATTGGGGTGACCGGTTAGCTCTGTTGGTTAGAGCATGGTGCTGATAACACCAAGGTTGCCAGTTTGATCCCCGCGTGAGCCACTGTGAGCGGCACCCTCCCTAAAAGAATCAACTATGCCATTGTAGCATGAAAGCAATGTGTAACTAATGACTATGGTTGTCCCTCAATAAAATAAAATTTTAAAAAAAGGAAGATAGGAGGTTGGGGTGCACTGTGTTTTGAAGTCTACTTAGGAGACACAGTAAATCTGTAAGTCTTGTGTGTTGGGAGACCCTAGCTCAGGCGCAGGGACTATACATTTAATCAGAGTTCAAAAAATAATAATAAAAATAAACAAGAAAAAAAAAAGAAATAATCAGAGTTCAAAGCATTGGCCACAGCAGGCCTCGGGCCTGGGGTTGAAAAGGCTGCAGAAAGGCGAAGTAGCTAAGGTCAAATCTCTTGCCTGCCCAGGAAGCTGTGGCCCACCAGGAAACTGCAGGACCTGTGGCCCACCTACTGACTGACACTTGGACAGAAGGCTTTTGAAGTTACAAGGACCTAGGTTTGAATCCTGAGCCTCAGTTTTCTTATCTGTGAAATGGAGATGATGACAGCAGGAGGAGTAAGCTAAGAGCTGGTGGTACAATTGGGCCTCCAGCACGTGTTAATCCCACCTATACTCCCTCGGTTCCTCTGGTGCCACAATCAATCCCAGCCCATGGATTTCAGAAGCCTGAGGGGATGGAAGGAGAGTGCTAGGACCCAGGGTGCACCTCTGCCCCTTGGCCCCAGCCCTGGCCAGAGGGCCTGATTTGGGAGGCTGCAAGGCCCAGTCTTCCCTCAGCTCTCCCTCACAGTCTTTCTCAGAGTTCCAGAAACCTTCATCCTCCAAGAGTGGGAAGCAGGGACGGGGCCCCTCTTTCCCCCTTTCTGCTCCAGGACCATCTGGCTACTCTGACTCTGGAAGCTGCTCTGTGAGGCCTGGAGCCTCCTTGGCACATTCTCTAGTCCTGCTGAATGCACAGGCATACCAGCTCCTCTGGGTTCTGGTTCCAGCTCTGCCGCAGACACTGTGACCTTGGCTGAGAGCCTTCCCCTCCTTCCCCGGGCCTCTGTTTCCTCAGATGTAAGATGATGAGGGGTTTCACATGCTCTGAGGAGCCTGAGGTCCCTGCAGATGCCTTTGAGGAATGTGGGCCTAGACCAACGGCGGGACTCCAGGCCCTGCCTAGCCCGTATCTAGAGCCCTGTCTATAGGAGAGATCAGGTTGAACAGTCCTGAGTTAGACATCCTGAAAGCACCCTCCAAATCTAAGACCCTATTCTGGTTAACTTAGGGTACTGAGTAGTGGGGAAGGATTGCAGTTGCCAAGCCCTTGCCTTCCCCGGGGAATGGAAACTTTTGGTTGTTCATCCAAAGGCTGTGGGCAGTAGCTCCGAAGGGAGGTTTAGGAGCAGCCGGTGTGTGGGAAGGTAGAGGGGAGGTACAGGCCCGGGGAAGATGGTTTCCCACTGGGGGTGGGGTAGGGACTCTCTGGTTTTCCTCTTGACAGAAAGCCCAGGGGGCCACATCTCTGCTGGTGCCCTTTCCTGGATGCAGAGATGCCTGAATGAAATAATTGGCTACAAGACCCAGGAATACAGTATCCATGCAAATTTATGCAACTGAAGCTGGCCTAAGGCTAGGTGCCCTGGGATGGCAACTGGTGGGGATAGAGTGCCCCCTCTCCCTTTCACTTCTGACTTTGCCTTATGCCTCCTCCACCTCCAAGGACTTCAGAGGGAGAGGCCCGTTGCTGCCTTCCCTCTGCACCATCCTTCTCAGCAGGCTTAAGCAGGAGACAAGCAACTATACAGGGCCTATTGCAGGCTGGTCCCATTTGATAAAAGTGAACTGGCATCTTAAGATGCTTAACCATAGAGCTGGGGGGACTATGGGTGGAGCTGGGCCCCTTATTAACTCTCTAGTCCTGACTTCCTGTTAAACTTTGTGGTAACTTCCAGGGGAGGGATACTAATAAATAGAGATGCCATCTTGGAATTGGGGCCTTTTACATGGGGCGGTCGGTTGGCAAGTGTGCATTCATACACTCCTAGGGTGACCTCTTTTTTTTTTTTTCTTTTCCCGAATAAACCATTCTTTTGGTGGATTTTCTGGAGAGTTATTTTTTGGCCAGTCGACACATCCTATAGAAAGGCAATAAGGGCTTCAAGGGGACACCAAAGAGTCCAGACACAGACCCTCTGTTTCAGGACAATGTCCTCATTCCATAGAAAAGGATAGTGAGACTTGGAGAGGTGCGGTCCATTTCCCCATCACACAGCTAGAAGTGTCAGAGCTGGAATTCAGCCCACAGCTGCCGGATTCTAATTCCATGCCCTGCGCCATGACCACCATCTAAAGTGCTCTGCTACCTAATAACCACTGTGCTATGTGTATACATGTGGGCATGCAGTTGCTTAAAGCTTCCAGACCCTTGCAGTGGGACTCAGGCCCACCTAACATGGTAGCCCTGGGCCATCTCTCCATTCTCAGACCCAGAACCCGGCATTTGGAGGTGCTTGGTACATGTTTTCATGAACGCATGAGAGCACCTCTTTAAGGTAAGTACTTAAAGTCTATTTCAGCTACTGGGGATATTTGTTGCTCTTCCCCTAAGTCAGCCTAGTCTAGACCAGACCACACTCTGTGGGTAGCTGGGGGTAGAAATTTCTGGTTTCAGGAAATGAATGTTCTATTAGCCAGTCATGAGGAAAAACATTAATTCTGGGGTGGGGAGTTCGGGGGCCTTAGAATCAGGCAAGGATGTCCCCTCAGGGCCTGACTGTTCAGGGGCAAGAGTTCTTGCTGGTGGGGGTTGAGCTGCAACTTCCTTCTTCCTCCTCCCCTCCCCCATCCTAGTCCACCCTCCACTTCCAGGGAATTACAGGGGCACAGGCAAGAAGTGAGTGGAGTTGTAAGGTCAGGCTGAGGGCTGTGTGAGCTAAGAGTGCTGGACTTGGGTTGACTACAAGCTTTGAGGGATATTTTACTCGGAGTCACTGTTGGGCCTGCTCGTGCAGTGGGCAGTCAGGGATCCCACTCCCTTTCCAAAGCAAGTGGCACATCCATGGTCCCCAGTGGACAGAGCTGTCCACATAGAAATATCCGAACCTGTCAAGGAGTTTAATGAGTTTATCTGAGCCAAACTGAGGACAATTACTGGGAAGCCAAATCTCAAGGGATTAACAAAATGTTTTGAGAAATGGCAGTTTCACAGCTTATTTTATACATTAGAATCAAAGGAGGAGATGTAAGAAGGGTTGCATGAAATTCATTGGCGGTAGATTAAGGAATTGGGAGGATGCAAAGCAGGGAAATCTCTGGGATTGGATAAAAAGTAAAATGGAGAGACAAATACTTCTTTTACATTGGTGGGCACACAGTAGTTAACAATTAACATTTTAGAGCACCTAGAGATGGTATTCTGGGAGCAAGATAATAATGAGGGGTTCTGTATTCCGTACTGGTGTGGGAGAGCTGTGCCATGAGGGGTCTGGATAAAGGGATCACTATGACATTCCAAGGATATGTTATCTTAGATGCAGAAAGACAATAAACAGGCTCACTTAAGGTCGAGACTGACCTTTGTCAAGGAAGCTACAAGCCAAGGATATAACTACTGGCCATGACCTGCTTTTAGTTAGGAATTTTTATGTTCAGACCATCCTATGTGGTTAATTTCAGTCTCTGAGTTTGTAGGGCCTGCCATGCTGGCCCTACAAACTCAGAGACCGAGCTTGTCAGGTTTAGTATGTGGCCCCTTTTCTGTCCACAGAGCTATGCCCACAGTAGTGGGCATGTGGCTGTCTCATGGGATTATGGGTAATGTGGTGGCCAGACCAGGAGCTGGAGGAAGGGCCTCACTTGAGAGCTCTTGGAGAGAGTTTTCTGGGAAATATTCAGAAATAATGGTGTTAGAGGTGGGGCAGGTATACACTGAGAGGCAATAACTTTGTGGGTACATGGCGGTAGGGGCTTGTGTTATAATGATTTCAGCCTAAAAAGCAAAGGCACTTTCATTTTGGGGTCACAGGCTTATGGGTTTAGAGAACCACATATCCCAGTCTGGTCTCTGGCATGGTGACTCGCCAGGCACTATGTGGGAGGACAACACCCACTGAGGCTGGTGTGGAAGTGACAGAAGGAAAGGCCAGAGCTGGCAGGGGCCAGAGAATCTGGGTGGTGCTGGTGGCAGTGCAGGGTCGCCAGGCCCAGCAGCCAGTCTTTTTACTCTCAACCTCAGAGTCCTGGGATTTCTTCCCAAGCAGCATTTACTAGCTCCCCAGGTGAAATCAGACACAACTTTTCACTTCCCCAGGCTTATCGCAAAGGGACCAGGTACAATTCTGAGTAAAATACGATGCCAAACCCCATAGCAGAGGCCCAAGTCCTTGGCAGAGGGCAAATGAGAGCTGATGGCAGGATGGTGAGCCTGGCTGTGAGGGTAGCACCGGGCTTCTTGCCCAAGCCGGGCAGAGGCGGGGGAGGCCTGAGCACTTAGGCCAGGGTGGAGGCCCAGTCTGTTTCCCCGACCATTAGCCATTAGCGAGGCGAGCAGTTGCTGAAAAATTAACCACAGGCCTGGGGAATGCACTTTGGAGAGGAGCGTCCCCTCAGGTGCTCCAATGCGTGCTGTGGGCTCAAGCGGTGGGTGGGGCTTGGGCAGGGCTGGCTGTCTGGTCTCTGGAAAAGGAGAGAGAGCAGAAAGGCATGGAAACTGCCCCACACATCCTTTCTCAAGAGTGTATTTGTGGCAGTGACTCTGCGTGTTCCCCACTTGTCTCTCAGGTCTAGGAAGCTCTGCCCTCTCACATCGTGGGTGCCCCACCATGGTGCATGCTCTGAGGTCAGGCCCACATTCTCCAGTCAGCCCCCAAAGGCTCTTTCTTGAGGCAGAAGCCTTGTCTCAAACACTCCTGGGCAAAGGTTCTACGTGAGTGGGGCCAGGAGAGCACACTGGGTGAAGGGCCGGAGGGCCATGGTTCTCTCTGCCTGACGCTGGGTCTCCTCACCCACCAGCTGGCCGTCCTGCTGCTGTCGGGCAGCTCCCATCTGCCCACTTTCATTTTCTCTAACATCTTCTAGGAAGGCCGTCCATATGCCCATTTCTCAGCTGAGAACACTGATCTTCTAGCCGTGAGAATCGAATGAAGTGAGGTGGACTGTGCCTTAGGAACAGTTAAGCTCAGTGTAGTGCTGAGTGCAAATCAGGCCTCGACTCTTGTTGCTGTGGGAGATAGCATCTGAGTTGTGGAGTTTCTCCCAGGTTCAAGGTCTATCCTTTCGGTTGACAAATATTCATATTTGAAAGCTTTTGTTAGGGGGTTGATTTGTCAAATGGGTATAAGTCAATGGCTTTTCTAGCTTTTTCACCCTGACCCAGTACATATATACTCAAATATACAATAGATTATAGATTCATAAATGAGACAGAAGTGTTATGAGACGAACTTACCCTTACAATATGTGATAAGATGTGACATTTTGCATTTGATTGTACTCCATTTCATTCTTTTTTATTAAAGAAAAAGCTTATTGACGCAACCCTTTAATAAGCCTGTAAACTGAATTTTGCAAACGCTTACTGGGTCAGGACATGTTGCTGCCAGCGTGTCGTGGTTGCTGTAGTGGTGGGCTGCGGCCTTCTGGAATCCATAAACGGGCCTGTGTGAGAAACAGATGGAAGACTGTCCCAGCCGTGTGCCCTTTTTGAGCGAGTTTCCCATGGTGTGACTGGGGTCAGAGGTATCCACTCTGTACCCTCAGGGAGGCAGGCTTCCCTAAAGGGCCTGGGAGCTTTGGGTTTAGTCAACCTTTTTGTTCCAGTTCCTTATCTGAGCACCAAGAAGGATGTAGCTGATAGCATCTGTGGGCCTTTCCAGCTTGGATATTCTGAGATTGTTCCAACTTGATCTAGACTTCTTGCCCAGTTAGAGGCCACAGTCATGGAGGGAAAGACCCACCAGAGGTTGACTGGGGGTAACAGCCCTTGTAGGGGGTGTTGGGCAAAGAAAGGAGTATGGGGAAGGGAAGAGGTGGGGTAGGAAGGTGTGAGGCTTCCTGTTGTTGCTCTGGACGCTGGGGGAAGCTTGGCAGGTGTGAAGCCTTGTTGCTAAGGTCAGGTCCCATGTTCCCTGCTATGCCCCTCTTTGCTGGGCCTTCAACCTTTCCGGACATTAGCACCCAGAATGCAGGAATGTAGAGACCCAAGCCACAGTTACACACCCATAAGTGGTGGCCTGAGACTCAGACCAACTCACCCTGCCCTTCTCAGAGCTCTTCCCCACTTAGTGGGCCATTCCATCTCTTTCATATTGGTATATGTGGATTTTTCTTTAATGAGAGGAATTATATTATTTTTAAAACACAGGCTACAGTTTGAACCACTTGGGTGAGTAGGAAGGCAGAATTCCTCTGAGAGAGAGAGAGAGAGAGAGAGAGAGAGAGAGAGAGAGAGAGAGAGAGAGAGAGAGAAGGGCAGGGAAGGAAAGAGAAGAGAAGAGAAGAGAAGAGAAGAGAAGAGAAGAGAAGAGAAGAGAAGAGAAGAGAAGAGAGGCTTCTTTGGGACTCCACCTTTAAGGACCCATTTTGCCACGAAAGGCTGACTGTCCTCTAATCCCTCACCCCATGCCCTGTACAGAGGGACCAGACACATGGGAGAGAAATTGTCCTGCATTTTAAATAACAGGAATTTGAATTTTGAGGCAACCTGGGAGAGAAGTTTGAGGAGCCAGAGTTCAAAGCCAAACAGAAAGATCTGGAAAGAAAGGCGTCCCTGAAACAGTGTGGGATATATGTAGGACCTTCTTTCTACAATAGAAACCATGCTGTGGACATTCTGCTAGCAGTTGTTTCCAGCCTGACATGTCCCAGACTTCAGCAAGCGCCAGTCTTGACCACCTGCCTTATGTTAAAGACAAGATTCAATGAAGTAAATTTGAAGATCTAATTGGCTTTATTAAGGATTCATGAATGAAACAACATCCCTTCTAACAACTAGAAGGATGCCCTGAGGGATTGTACAAAGGGAAGGCTTTTATAGGGTGGGACTAAGAAGTTAGCAGAGTGGATTATTTCAGGCAAGGACACCTTCCCTTCAAAGAGGTTTTATCAGGCAGATTACCTCACTAGTACTGACTAGGGAATTCTAGACTGATTGGTTTAAAATTCAATGGCAATTAGTTTACATTCTAAGTTTTGGTTTGGTGATGGTGGCTTAGAAAAATGACTCCATTTTGGTCTGTTCCTTTTTTTTTTTTTTTTAGCTGAGCCCTCCTGCCACCTGTTGGCAGCTCAGCGCAGGCCGGGAATCAAACTAGCGACTCTGTTGCTCAGAGCTTGTACTCTTGAGTGAGCTCTTAACCAACTGAGCCATTCAGCCAGCCCATTCCTTTTTTTTATAACACTTGTAGTTAGAATATTTCAGGCATCAAGGAAAAGGTCATGTCTGTGTCAGGGGGCTGGGGACATGGAGACTGAACGATGTAAACCCTAGTGACAGCTGGCAGCAGGCTGCTGTGTGGACCAGCCAGGAAAACATGAGCCCCTGAACATCCAAGAAGCTCGAGTATTGGAACATTTGAGTGGCCCACCACTGGGTTTTGTGGCTGTCTCCAGCCAGGCTTGCAGGAGGGGTCATGTCTCTCACTACCCCTGAAATATTGTGATTTATAAGAAATATATATTTGGTCATTCAGAAGACATAATATATTTCTCATATACGAGGTCTGACAATTAAGTTCACAAAATTTGTTGCAACAATATTACCAACTTTTTTTATATCAGAGGGATATTTCATTATGAATTTATACCAACTGAACAAACAGTTAACCAAGTTTACTATTTGGAAGTGCTGAAAAGGCTGCGTGAAAAAGTTAGACCATCTGAACTTTTCATCAACAATTCAAGGCTCTTGCATCACAACAACGCACAAGCTCACAGGGCACTGTCTGTGAGGGAGTTTTTAGCCAGTAAACAAATAACTGTACTGGAACACCCTCCCTACTCACCTGATCTGGCCTCCAGTGACTTCTTTCTCTACCCGAAGATACAGGAAATATTGAAAGGAAGACATTTTGATGACATTCAGGACATCAATGGTAATATGATGACAGCTCTGATGGCCAATCCACAAAAAATGTTCCAAAATTGCTTTGAAGGGTGGACTAGGCATTTGTGTTGGTGCATAGCTTTCCAAGGGGAGTACTTTGAAGGTGACCATAGTGATATTCAGCAATGAGGTATGTAGCACTTTTTCTAGGATGAGATCGCAAACTTAATTGTCCGACCTCATGTATTTGTTCTTGGTCCACAGTTTCTGGTTCAGAGCTCCCCGAACCCTTGGAATTCCCTGAGTGAGAAGAGCAATGGAAGCATCTTTTGTTATAACATTTGGTCTCTCTTCCTCAGTTCCTGAAAATGCTTCGGAGCCAGAAAGGTGAAATGGGTGTCTTGTTATTCATAACAAGCCCCTTTCCACCACATCTGGGTTTATGCTAATGAGATTTATTTTAAGGATGGAGGCTGGTTGCCAGAGGAAACAACCTTGAACAGAAGTTTGAAACTTTCCGCTCCACACCCTGATTTCTGGGGAAGAGAGAGAGGCTGGAGGCTGAATCAATCACAAATGGCCAGTGATTTAATCTATCATGCTTATGTAATGAAGCCTCCACAAAATTCCAAAAGGGGAGTTTCATGATTGGGGTTTCCAGATTGGGGAACCAGAACTCTTTCATGCACCCCTGTGATGGACCCCAAACTCCATTAGGACCTCATGGACCTCACTCTATGTATCTCTTCAGCTGGCTGCTGATTTCTATCCTTTATTTACTATTTAAAAACTTTTTTTTCAATTACAGTTGATGTCCAATATTATTTTATATTAGTTTCAGGTGTACAGCACAGTGGCCAGCTATCCAGATAACTTACAAAGTGATCCCTCCAATCAATCCAGTACCCACTTGACACCATACATAGCACATTTTATTGACTGTATTCCCTATGCTATACTTTGCATCCCCCAGGATTATCGATGGGCACTTAGGTTGCTTCCATATCTTGGCTATTGTAAATAATGTTGCAATGAACATTAGGAGTGAAAATATCTTTTTGAATTAGTATTTTGGATTTCTTTGGATAAATACCCAAAAGTGGGATTGCTGGGTCATCAATTCTTTAATATCCTTTGTAATAAATCAGTAATCTAGTGAGTAAACTGGTTTCCTGAGTCCTGGGAGCCATTTTTGCAAATTTATCAAACCTAAGGAGGGGTCTATAAATCTACAAACTATAGCCAATCAGTCAGAAGCACAGGTTGCAAACTGGACTTGTGACTAGCGTCTGAAGTTGTGGGCAGTCTTGTGGATGAGACTGAACATTTAACCTAAGGAATCTGATGCGATTTCTGGTAGATAGTGTCAGAATTTAGCTGAATTGTAGGACACCCAGTTGGTGTCCAAGAATTGCTTGGTGGTGGTGTACGGAAAACCCCACCACACATTGGAATTGGGTGGCAGAATCTTAGCCCCCCAGGCTAGCCTGTCATTGTTTTTTGTTAAGTGTTTGCTAACTCTGCCTACATATTTTTCTTTCTTTCTTCCTTCCTTCCTTCCTTCCTTCCTTCCTTCCTTCCTTCCTTCCTTCCTTCCTTCCTTCCTTTCTTTCTTTCTTTCTTTCTTTCTTTCTTTCTTTCTTTCTTTCTTTCTTGTAAAGATTTTATTGGGGAATTGGGGGAGGGGAACAGTGTTGGGGAGTTGGGGAAGGAGACCAGCCAAGTTGTTGTTCTTCAGTCTTTCTTGTGGAGGGCGCCAGTCGCCATCTGGCTTCCCCTTTGGCAGCTCGTGGCCTCTAAGCTCAAGGTGCTGTGTTCAATCTTAGTTGCGGGTGGGCGTAGCCACCATCCCATGTGGGAGTTGAAGCAGCAGCCTTGTTGTTAAGAGCACACACTCTATCCACTGAGCCATCTGGACGGCAGCTCAGCTCAAGGTGCCGAGTTCAGTCTTAGTTGCGGGTAGGCATAGCCCACCATCGAACAGGCAATCTTGTTGTTACACCAGCTGAGCCATCCTGCCACCTGTTGGCAGCTCAATGACAGCTCAGCTCAGGCGCAGCATCACTGGCTCATGTGGGAATTGAACCAGCGGCCCTGTTGCTCAGAGCTCATGCTCTTAAGCCAACTCTTAACCAACTGAGCCACTTGGCCGGCCCTACATATTTTCCTTTAGGCTGGAAATTCAATAAGGAAAAACCAAGATTTCCTAACAAGAATCACCCACTCTCCTATTTTGCCTTTGGGTCCTTTCTTCTTGAGAGACAAATAGTGAGAGGCCATATTTACATGGCTCTTACAGGTGCCAGGGTCATGTATGTCCTGACATATATTATCTCCTTGAGTCTTTATGGCAAACCCATGAGGTGAGTTCCATTATCCTTACCCTCATTTTATAGATAAGGAAACTGAGGCACTCCCAGATTACATAGGCTTAACCATTCTGTCTCTAGTGAATAGCTTTCCAATTGCCCATGGGGTTGTATTTCTTGCACCAGCTCTGATGAACCCAGTGGTCCTCATTTGGGCCAATTTTCCCCCCAGGGAACATTTGGCAATGTCTGGAGATCTTTTTGGTTCTCATGGCTGGGAGGGTGCTATTGGCATCTGGTGGGTAGAGACCAGAGATGCTGCAGTGCACAGGACAGCCCTTCCAAAACTAAGGAGTGCCCAGCCAAGATGACAGTAGATTGAGAAACCCTGGATTAACCACAGCCCCTCTAAAGCTGTCTGAGAGAAATCCTCTGGTTTGGTTGCTTTTGCCTTGATGTTTCTCCTCCTTGCTCCACGTTAGATGCCTTCTCTCCTACCCAAGATCCTACTTGGCACCCGGGAAGCCCTCCCTGGCTGCAGCCCACAGCCTGAGTCCTGCACCTTCCTGCCTTCTGGAGTCGGCTCAGATCCCTGGGGCTTGTGTCTCAGCCTAGAGTCCCACTAAAGGGCAGAACCTCAGCAGGGTGTCTGTGTGGTTTATTTGGAAGGAGAACTCAGGGAGCAGAGTGAGGGGCTGGGGGAGTAAAGTGGAGAAAAGTCAAATCAAGGGCGTATTGTAGTGGTGATCTCTGTCCCACTAGAGGCTTCTAGGGAATGTCTCTGTCCCCCAACTCCCATCCTGAGGCAGAGGGCTGCTCTGAGCATCCGTAACTGTCCTGCATTTCTGAGCTGTGCATGCCTACTTGCAGAGCAGGTGCTCCAGGTGACCCATGTCACAGTGTTGGAGAAACCCTGGGACAGAAGAGGGAGTGAAAGCCTGCAGGGGGCAGGCCAGGCACAGCTGTGGTCAGAAGGGAGGCTGAGGGGGTGAGATGGGACACTAGAGGCATCTAGTATAGCAAGGGACAGACCCAACTGGCCAGTGCTGAGATCCCCACCACACACTCCACAGACTGACACACTTACACCCCTGGTGAGTACGGGTATGAGACCCTCCCTCAGGTACACCATTATCCGACTAGGGAAAAGACAGGACCACATCAAACAGTTGGTGAGGTTGGAGGACTTTACACAACCCAGTTTCACAACTGCTTAGCAATGGTTGCAGATGTCCGAGCTGGAAGGAACTTGAAGGCTCTACTGTTAATTCTAGTCCAACCTTCTGACTTAGAGATGAGAAAACTGAAGCTCATTTATTCACTCGTTAGCAACTATGCCCATTTTATTATAGTAAAAAGGGAGAGAGGTTAAATAACGTCTAAAGGTGGCTCATGTCACCACTAGGTCCTAGGGGGATTCAGTGAGGGATCCTAGAGGATTGGATGGAACAGGGAGTGGGGTGGGCAGGGCCAGCTTCTAGCATCTCAGCTGACTTACAGTCCCACCTAGAGGTGATTCCCTGTCATTTTGTACACATCTAGGAACACCAGTGGCTTTTGCTAGAGTCTTTGCTCATCTCTCCCAATTGTTAATGGGTATTGATCTGCAAAGAAATGATTAAATGCAAGAGATGAGGCCTCTGTGTAAAGAACAGGCATTAATTCTTGTAGAATGTGGAGTCCTGCACAATATGAATACTCCTTCCCTTCTCGGCATTTCTGGTTCTGTCTAACCTCAGGCCAGTCACCTTTCCTCTCTCTGGG
The DNA here is from genome assembly GCF_001890085.2 of Hipposideros armiger. Taxonomy (NCBI): domain Eukaryota; kingdom Metazoa; phylum Chordata; class Mammalia; order Chiroptera; family Hipposideridae; genus Hipposideros; species Hipposideros armiger. Next base: position 276,980 of record NW_017732183.1, on the reverse strand, counting down.
CCTCAGTTTCCCCTTGTTTTTAACACAGCTGGAGTCTTCCAGGGAGGCATGCTTGCTGACTGACTAATTGTTTGAATGTATGAACCAACCCATAGAACGATCAGTGGAAGCAGCCTTGGAGACAGTCTTACCCAATCTCTTGTTTAAACGGGGGGACTGAGGCTTAGAGAGAGGAAGTATGAATTGCCCTCCGAACACCCAGAAGCAAATGAAGAAGGCAGATGTTTAACCAGTACGAGGTGATACGTGTCAGAGCGGTGTGTGCCAGGAACACAAGCATTCACCAGAGAGGCGTGAGGAAGCCTGTCCAGGCTGCTTCAGAACTGGAAACAGCCTTAAATCCCCCCAGATGCCACAGACGGGTCTGCCAACATTGTATTTTCTTATTCCCTCCCTTCCTCCCTCGTTCCTTCCTTCCTTCCACCCTCAGTCCCCATCTGTGACCATCAGGGTTTCAGGTTGCCCACAGCAGACCTGGGCTCTCCCTGTCTGGGGCAGGGTATAGGCCCTCACAGAATCTAGGGTGGCCGAAGGGAAATGGGCAGGAACCACAGGCTGCCAGAAAGACAGTTGGGGGCATGTGACAGGACGCTGTGGCTGTCAGTGTGGACACTAGGTGCCACCACTGGCCCTGCTGCTCCTGTTGCTGGGGACAGCAATGCCACCTCAGCCAGCAGGACTTCTGACCTGCTCTACTTTTGGATGTCCTTCCCTCTAGACCAGCGGTTCTCAACCTTTCACAGGGGTCGCCTAAGACCATCGGAAAACACATATTTTTGATGGTCTTAGGAACCGAGACACCGCTCCTCTATCCGTCTTCAGGCCCACATGCAGATACGCCCACATATGAGTACCCGGCCCCCCTGTGAAAGGATTGTTTGACCCCCAAAGGGGTCGCGACCCACAGGTTGAGAACCGCTGCTCTAGACCCAAATTCCTGGTGGGAGCCTCCTATCATCTGAACTTAGGGCACCTGTGGCCACCCAGCTGCCCAGGCCAAGGAGAGTGAGTCAGGGCCTACCCATCCCAGCCCTAGTCAGTCACTGTCTGAGGGCTGTCCCAGGGGGTCCCACCTGCCCCATGGCACTGGGCCATCTGTGCATGTGTGCAGCAAGGTGGCTGTGGCAGCTGAAGCAAGTTACAGGTGTCAGCTATTAGACACCAAGCCCTCAGAAGCGGGGACATGGGTGCACACACACAGTAAAGGGGACCGAGGGAATCAGAGCAGTGTCCCCTAAACCACTGAAGGTATTTTTGCCTATCCTTTACAGAGACAGTAATAAGCCTTTGGCTCCTGGGTCATTAATGACTTTGTATTGCTTAGCCAGCTAACATCAGAAGTTGCCCAGGCCCACAGGAAGACAAGGCTTTTGTTTTCAAAGTCTGGGCTCCTGCCCTTGATAAAGTGGATTTCTCTAAAAGGAAAGGACACCATGTTTGCAAAGGTTGGAATCCATGGAGGAAAGAAGGATTTAGTCTTCCCCAGGGCCTACAAATTGACATTTAGAGATCCTGGAGGTGGGGCCTCGCAGATGGCAGGGTCCCAGGCCTTCATCTGGACATCTTCCCAACCAGATAGCAAACTTCATATAGGAGGTGCCTACAGAAGCTGACCTTAGCTTCTGAGGTCCCCAACCTGAGTAAAGACCCCTAGCTTCAGCCTGGCATGGGAGCAGAAAGACCACACCTTATCTGAGGAACCACTGAGAACAGAAGACCAGAGGGCTTTTCCCTGAACCTTCACCCTGGGAGAAGTGCACCCAAAACATGACAGATATGGATTTCTCATCTATCTTGACAAATGGGGGCTTGCAGCCAGTTTAATTTGCTTTACAGCAAATAAAATAATGTGACATGCTTTCACCCCCAGCAAGAACTAATCCCTTTCCTCAGTGCCTCTACCGTGTGGAGTACATTTCCCTAATATTTGCTGTTTGCATGGTTGTCCTTTCTCCCTAGGAGACCCTGGTCTCCTTAGGGAAGAGATGGTTTTTTCATCATTTCTGCATCCCATGTACCCAGCAAGGGCCCAGCACACTGGGAGTCTGCAAGGAGTGGGATCTATTGCAACCAACCTTCCCCTACCTGAGCACGTAGGACATCATAGTGTTGTTAGTCATTTGCATTTCTACATCTGTTTCCTTTTAATGACCTCATCACCTTGTAGCTCTGCAAGCACATAGAACAGTGCCTAGCCCAGGGCAGGTGCTCATAAATGTTTCATGAAAGAGGAGATGGGTGGATGGATGGATGGATGGATGGATGCATGGATGGATGGATGAACGGACTGACAAATTGGGCCAGTGAGCAAATGAAGGAATGCTTGCTCCAGAGTGATCTGTTTGGGCCACATCCACTTCCCGTTGACTGAGCAATGCACATACCGCAGGGTCAATCAACTTTAAATGCAAGGGAGTGTGTGGCCAGAGGAAAGTTTCTGCTCTCCTTGGCCCTGACAGCCGCCATCGCCCTGAGGGCTAACAGAGGCCCTCTAGACGAATTGTGCTATCAGGAAGGAAAAGCCCTGAAAAAACACTTTGCATTCATAAAATTAACATTTATAATACAGCCCTTTGGAAATATCTCCCCAGCCAGGCACTGGGCAATGCCATCTTGGTGGGTCTGACCCAACTTACTCGACCTTTCCTATCTCCCCTACATTCCAAATATCCCGGCATGTGGATAAGTACCCTCATTCCCATCTGTTGCTTGTGGAAATACCCACTGATACAGCCTCTACTCAACAGCAATTTGGCAATATTGGGTAACATTTTAAATGGGCATACCATTTGATCCAGGCACTCTACTCCTGAGAATTTATCCTGCAAATACTGTCACATATATGTACCCCACACCATAAACACTGCTTGTAAAAGCAAAGCATGGAAACCATCAAACTCTCCATTAGAAGGGCGGTACAGTTTATTTATTTATTTATTTTCGCTGAGCCATCCTGCCACCTGTTGGCAGCTCAGCAGCAGCTCAGCTCAGGCCGGGACTCAAACTGCTGTTGCTCAAGAGCTCACACTCTTGAGCAAGCTCTTAACCAACTGAGCCACTCTACCGGCCCCCTAGAAGGGCGATACATTAATATGGCATATTCTGCAGCCATCACAAAGAATGAGAGTCCTGCATGCTATGACATGGAACAATCTCCGGAGCAAGGTGCAGATCTGTGTGCATCGTTTGCTATTTTTGGTGATAGTGTTATCTACAAGAGAGGGAAGGGAGGAGACAGCCTTGTGTTGTCACTTACTGGGTACAGCTTATGGAGGGAGAGTGGACGGGGGCGGGACTGCACTGTTGTTCAGGTTCCCTTGTAGTCTTGGGGTCCTCAGTTGCTTGCTGCAGAGTTTGAGGGTGGAGTGAGCCCCCTCTCCCCCCCCCCACCACTTTGCAGCCATGTCCTTCTCTCTGGGTGAAGTTCTTTTCAGTCCTGGCCTCTTTGGGATGCCTTAGAGCACAAAAAACAAAATGCGCACTGAGATGCTCTCTGGAGATGCTCATCTCTCCAGCACTCCCAGAATGAAACAGGCCAGCTCTGGGCCTAGGCTGGGGTCTACTGGTGACTCGGTCTCCAACTGCCTTCTCATCGGCTGTGAGCTCTTTGAGTCTTGGACCACGTCCTACACGGAGAGGGTATAGGGAGGCCAGTTGTGTACAGAACACACAGTTACTGTGTTTCTCCAAAAATAAGACTGGGTCTTATATTAATTTTTGCTCCAAAAGACACATTTTATTCATTTATTCATGTACAAAAACCGACATTTTTTCAAATTCAGTAATGTCTGGCTGACAATCTTAACTGGGGCTTATTTTGGGATAGGGCTTACATTACAAGCACCCTGAAAATCATGCTGGGGCTTATTTTCTAGTTAGGTCTTATTTTCATGGAAACACAGTAGATGGACCCAGTATCTGGACAGCCTCCACATGTTTCAGGAATGGGCCATTGGGTGAGTCTTGGGGAGGGCCCTACCTCCTCCAGGAAAGCTTAAAAGGCCCTGACTTGTTCTCCTTGGCCCAGGCAGCTGGATGTCTGCAGGTACCCTGAGCTCGGACGATGGGAGGCTCCCACCATACATTTTGGTCTAGAGGGAGTAACATCCAGAAGAAGGTCAGGTCAGAAGTCCTGCTGGCTTAGGTGGCATTGTTGCCCCCAGCAGCAGAAGTAGCAGGGCCAGTGGTGGCATCTGCCGTCCACACTGATGGCCACAGTGTCACTTGCCTTCAGCACCAATTTCTTAGTTCCTTCCCCTTCTCTACCTTGAACCCCCACTCCTTATCCGTTTCTCCTAGGATCATTTCCTTAATCATTCACCTGAATCCTCATCTGAGGGTCTGCTTCTGAGGAACCTGTCCTATGACAACCAGTGAGGACAAAACACAAATTATAATGCATTCCTTATGCTTTCCTAACAAATCCAATGAATGTGTTGTGTGAAAGGTGATTTCAGAACAGAAGGAACCCCACAGCTGGTCCAGTCTCCTTTGTTTCAGATGGGTAGACCAAATGACCTGCACAGGCTAGGAGAGGCAGCTTTCCAGGGCACAGGTGAGAACAACATGATTTTTGCTCACCACAAGCTCAGGGCATCTCTAGTGCTGCTCAGCTGCCCTACATCAATGAATCCCGTGCTAGCAAAGCCAGAGTCCAGAATTAGGGAAGTGAAATTGCACTTAAGCCAGCAAAGCCACATGTTCCTGAGGTTGTGGGCTCAGCTGGAGGGTGCAGTTAAAGAGGGACATTCAGCATCTGGGTGGAAGCTCCCAGGTGACCTTGTCCTAGACAGTGAAGGGGCTAGAAACCAAGGTGTGTGGCCCAGGGCTGCTTGCTCTCTCGAGACCAAGTGCAGGGACTGATCTTCCTAGGAGGAATGAAGTCCTCATGTAATGTCATTGAGAGGTTCTTGGAACTGTGGTGAAATGATGGATAGTGAACCAATTTTACCCCAGGCTAATTAATATCAACAAGTTAAGTTCCTACGGCACCTCATCAACATTATAACAAAACAGCACTGAACTCAATGTTATTTGAGGACCTGCTGTATTTAATTTGTAGAGTATTGTAAAGATTAAGAAAGTTGTGCAAGTGAAGAGCTTAGCACAGGGCCTGGTTCACAGTAAATGCAGAGAAAATGTTAGGCGTTATTGTTATATTTGTATAAGGAGGAGCTGAGGGAACTGAAGATGTTTGGATTATCTACTTGACAAACACCTGTAGGTGTATTTCAAGGCCCAGACCAAATGGGAAGATCTCCTGACTGTCCTCTTGTTTCCTTTCTGGGCAACTTGGAATTGGCCAGCCCTTCTTCAGGCATCCCTGTGTGTGCCCTGGAGTAGACGATATGGTGTGCCTCCCAAACCCGCCTTCATAGAGGCACTCGTGTGCCCTTAGAGTAGTGGCTGCATTGGTGCAATGGCTGCAAGCCCTCTCTGGGCATCACCTTCAGCTGAGGGCAGATGCCTTGTCCAAACCCACACCCTTGCTGGGAGCAGCCCGCATTAATGGGGGATAGAGGTGGGCAGGCCAGTCTTCTCACCTCAGTTTGCAGTAACTCTGAAGGGCCACCCAGCTCAGAGTTCCTCCTAGGGTCGGCTGAGGACTCTGTAGTGATTGCATCTCAATTTATGTTTGCCTTCTGCCCAGTCTTGCTTCTTTCATTCCCTTATAAGCATCAACCTACATACAAACCCAACTCAGGACACATCCTCCACATTTACTCCATGTCTGTTTGTTTCCTCCAAAAACACGGGAATTTTAGGATGGCAGGGTCCGTATGTTCTCACCAGTGTCTCCAGCCTCTTGCACAGAATGACACAGCGTATTAAGGTTAGTCCATGTGCTGTCAGAGCCCAGAGAAGAAAGTGCCCAGATAAGAGGAGTGGCTTCCAGGTAGAGGTGGCTTCTGAGCAGAGTCCAGGGCTAGCCTTCGGTGTGCTCACTTGACTGGCCAGCTAAGCACAGGAGCTGGGCTCAGGTGAGTGGCTTCAGGACGGTACCCACCAGGGTGCTACAGGTTCCTGAAGAGGGTGGCAATTACGAGCTCCCAATGCTCTATAAGGAATGTGTGGCATAAGCTGCTGCGTGTAGAATGAGAATTCACAGGGAGAGGAGTGTGGGCGGGCAATTGCATTAGTGCAGAGTATGGCAAGGTGGAAGGAGGCAAAGCTGACCCCGGAGTCTCCAGCCTGAGTGGGCAGGAAGGTTGGGCCCAGTTATCTCCAATACAGCTCCTGGTGGTGGGAGTGTGAGAGGAGGAGGGAAGCCTTTGCAAACACTTATCTGCAGCTGAGAAGTTTGGGGAGAGCTGTACACACAGATTAGACAAGCATAGGGTTAGAGATAAGAGCTGAAACTCAGGAGGCCAAGTGGATAGAGTGAGTGGAGAAGGCTGAAGATCCCCGGGGCAGGAGAGGAATAGGGGTGGGCACTGATGGCCAAGGTGGGAGGTCAAGGGGAAGAGAGATAGAGGAAGGGAGATCTCAGAAGTCTAAAAGGTCAAATGTTGCTTGGATATCAAGGAGGCTGAGGTCAAGGGAAGCCTTTGGGAATTGAGAGCATGTGTTTTAGAATCAGAGCTGGGTTCAGGTTGTAGCTTTTCTACTTGCTGCCTGTGTGTCCTTGGGCAAATCGCTTAACCGCTCTGGTCTCTGTATCTAGATTTGTAAAATGTGATTGTCACAGGGACTAAAGGGCACAATGGTTGGGAAAGTGCTTGGCACAGTGTCTTGCTGTGGGGAGTGCCAGTCACCGGCCGCTGGCATTACTGCCAGGTAGAGTAGCTTCTGTGGAGGGTAGGGTTGGGAGGTGAGGATACTTAAGAGGGGGCCAAGGTGAAAATAGTTTGTAAAACTGAGGCTGGGCTCCACTGCCAAAGGGAGGGGTCCAGGAGTGGGCAAAACTGGAGATTCAAATGTGAAGGGATAGCTGGTCTTGGAGGCCTGGCAGGTGCACAGGAGCAGAGAGAGGAGAGCCCAGAAGCATCCCTGAGTCCCTCCAGGCCCCTCGTTGGCAATAGCATGAAACCATTTCCACTCATCATGGGTCTGCGCATGGACATAAAATATGGGATGACACTGGATTTGTTCATTAAGTAAATGGGATAAAGAAATAATTGGAAAATGGATCCCTGCCCGGAGGAGTAGAATTGTTCCCTGTGCTATATTGTCCACACCCTGTTCCGGAATAATCTTCAGAGCAAGGCTAGTAAAGATGTCAGGCTTAGGTGCTATGAGAAACTGCCTTGGAAAGAGCCTGAAATTACCCATGACAGTGGAAGAGCCTTTGTCTCCGGAACAGGAGGAGGAAAAAGACCCTGAGTGTTCCCTGGGGATGGCAGGAGCGGGAAGGAAGGAAGGAGCACAGTCCCAATGAGTCCCTGAATGTTAAACCCGAACCCAGAACCTTCCCTAGTCAGGGCAGTGCTCACAGCCCACCTGGGGGTGGCCCGGGGCTGGGATGGGGGGCACTTAAACTGCGGGAGTGGGAGGAGGTGGCTTGTGTGAGGAGCAAATGCTTTCGTCTGCAGGTCAACTCAACCATCTTTTGGCCCTGGCAATTCTCGCCTTCATGCTGGACCCACAGCACACCCACCAGACCACAGCTCCCCTTTGGGTCCCAGTGGGCAGAAAGTTGGGGTTATGGTTATTCAAGACACAACTCTGGGAAGAAGGACTGGTTTTCTGGGGAAGCCGTGTTGGGAGGGTGGATATGAACCCCCGAAACCTTTACAAAGAACTCAGTGTTGTATTGAAATGCCTCTCTGATATGCCTGTCTGCTGCTCCAGACCTGGCCTAGGACTGCAGCCCCACCCCTCACTCCAGGGCTCACAGCCTAGAGTCCCGTTCCACACCCCTCCCGCTTTTGATTGTTAAATATGCCCAAGCAGAAACTGTGTTCTTTCATTCTGCTGTGCCTGCATGTCAGCAAGCACTGGATCAGGCACACACTTGTGTTTAAAACATTTCCCCCGTACTCCCTCTAAAAACAATTTAGGAGCCGTCCCAAACGGAGCTTCCCCACTTCAGTCAAATACGTGGCACTGTCAGCGAGTTTTTCCATCCCTAAGCTCTCAGATGTCTGTACTGTCAGGCTCACTTCATGCACTTGTTCAAAATACAGATTCCTGGGCCTCACCTCAGAGCCACAGAACCCGGATCCCAGCATCAGAACTGTATTTACATAATGAGATGCTTGAATTGAAGGGAAAAGTCTGCTTAGAGTGCAGCGTCCCCACATAAGGACAGATCCCCCTACATGAAACAGCTACATGCAAAAAAGCTTTACAAAAAGTAAAAACTTTGAAATTCTCCAAATAAGATATGCAAGATAGGCAAGGATTTGTTTTGATAAACATTGAGAGCAAAACAATTTACTGGAAGATGCAAATGGAAGTGGAATGAGCAAGCCAGTGACGGAGAAAAGAATTTTTACCAAATCAGTTTTCCTTTACCCCATGTCCATTTGATGCCCTTAAAAATAAGTCACTGATCATGTAGCAAAAAATAAATACATAAAAATGTAATATACCTGTGCACATGCATTAGGGACTTTCTGTACTATAAAGGAAAGAGGAGAGAAACTGTAGTAGAGTCATCAGGATGTGGTGGACCCCTCCTGCCTGCCTCTGGAACACAGCAATGCTATGTCCATCCTCCACGGACATCCATATAAGCTGTGTCAAGTCCAGGTGTGTGCTCACTAAAGGTTCTGACTAACACATCTGTCTTAGTGGAAAACTTGACCATGGGACCATCCTGGCCTGCCCCTTTCGCATTAGCATGCAAGTTGTTCTCAGCCCAGACTTCATCCTTTGGTTTTTTTGTGCACCATGGCCAGCGCTGGGACCTCACCAAACAGGTAGCCACTCCACCCCAGAGAAACACCTGAGCAGCACTGTAGGAATCTGTCTTTCTAATATGTTCTCTAAGCGATTCTGAGACACCAATCTGGGGAACCCACGAATGAGATGTGGACGGTCTGATGCAGTCGTTTTGATTTCTATTGTCTTTCCAGCTGGAGCCTTTATGGGCCCTTCCACCTATTCCGTGCCCACTCCCAGCCCTCTTCCCCATGCTCCTGCTATAGCTGCTCCATATCATTAACATTAACTGTCACTCTAACCCCAATCCTGAATCTGGCCACAGCCCTGACCCAGATCCTGCCCCTTTGCTCCTAGGTTCCATATTTATTTTATTCACTCAAAAAAAAATTGTCAATATACAGAAAAATTCACATTATTTGGGTGTATGAATTTTGAGACATGAATATAGTAAGGTACCCATTCCTGTAAGAATGATTCCAGAACAGTCCCAGTCCCCCCGCAATGACCTCCTGCTGGTCTCCTGTAGTCATTTCCTCCCCTAGCCTCTAGGCCCTGACAGCTACTGATTTCTTCCCATAATTTTTATAATTTAGTGCCTTTTCCAGAATGTCATAAAGGTCTATGATATCTTCCAGAATGTCATGGAATCATATAGTATGTACCCTTTGAGTCTGGCTTGTATTATGCATTTGAGATTCATCATGCACATGTATCAGCAGTTCATTTCCTTTTATTGCTGAGTAGTATTTCATTGTATGGATGTACCAATTTGCTTATTCGTTCACCTGTTGAAGGACATGTTAGGTTGTTTCCAGTTTGGAGTGATTATAAATAAAGCCGCTATAAACACTTGTATATAGGTTTATGTGTGGATGTACATTTTATTTCTCTTGGGTAAGGGGATTGCTGGGTCATGTGATAAGTTTGTGTTTAACTTTGTATAAAACTGGCAGGCTCTTTTCCAAAGTGACTGCACCATTTTGTATGTATATATGTATATACAAACAATGTATTAGTTTATCTGTATGTATATATGAGTATGTATATATACGCATATACATATATTTGTATTTGCACATGTATATACACAGCAGAGAGAGAACCATTTTGTTTGCATGTATGTATGTATGTATGTATGTATGTATGTATGTATTCGCAAGCAATGTATGAGAGTTCCAGTTCTTCCACACCGCTCTTCTAGCACTTGTATGGTTCTTTTTTTTTTTTTAAGATTTTATTGGGAAATTGGGGGAGGTGAAAAAGTGTTGTGGAATCAGGAAAGGGGAACAGACAAGCTGCTGTCCCTTTGTTGCTCAGTCCAGCCGTGGAGGACGTCGCTTCACTGGCCCATGTTGGTATTATCATTGTGCTCTGCCCGGGTGAGGCAGATCGGTTGCCGGCCACTGGACGGCCGCTCACGGCAGCTCTTGGCAGCTCACCCTGGCAGCCGGCCACTCACAGTAGCTTATGGCCGCCCACTGCAGCTTCACTGCAGCCTACGCCTTCACCGGCGACCCATGGAAGCCCAGCTCCAGGTCGAGCTGTTCTCACCATCTTAGCTGTAGAAGGCGCAGCGTCACTGGCCCTAATGTGGGATCGGAATTGGGGCCCCGCTGCTCAGAGCCGGTGTCCCAAGCCAACTCTTAACCAATGCGCCACTTGGCGAGCCCTGTAATGGTTCTTTTAAAAAATGTCATTCTATTAGAGGTGTAGTCACATTCCACTGTGGTCTTAGTCTGCATTTCCCTAAAGACTAATGATGTTAAACATCTTTTCATGGGATTATCTACCATCCATATATTTTCTTTGATGAAGTGTATAAATCTTTTATCCATTTTTTTAAAAAATGGGAAATTGGGGAGGGGGACCAGCCAAGTTCTTGTTCTTCAATCTCAGTTGTGGAGGGTGCCAGTCACCGTCTGGCTGCCCATCTGCAGCTCGTGACCTCTAAGCTCAAGGTGCTATGTTACAATCTTAGTTGCGGCAGGTGTAGCCCACCATTGAACAGGCAGTCTTGTTGTTAGGAGCACGTGCTCTCACCAGCTGAGCCATCCTGCCACCTGTTGGCAACTCAGTGGCAGCTCAGCTTGGGCACAGTGTTACTGGCCCATGTGGGAATCAAACCAGCGGCCCTGTTGCTCAGAGCTCACACTCTTAAGCTAACTCTTAACCAACTGAGCCACTTGGCCAGCCTCTTTTGTCTATTTTTAATTGGATTGTTTTAATTGGTCTTCCTCCTATTGAGTTTTGAGAGTTCTTCTTATAGTCTGATATAATTTTTCAGAAATGTGTTTGGAAAACATTTTCTCACATTCTGTGATGTCTTTTCATTCTCTAAAAAATGTCCTTTACTGAGTAGACATTCTTAATTTTAATGCAGTCCAATTTATCAGCTGTTTGTGATTCATGTTTTCAGTGTCATATTAAGAAATCCTTGCCTAACCCAAGATCTGAAATATTTTCTCTTATGTTTTATTCAAGAAATTTTATAGTTTTTGGTTTTATATTTAGGTCTCTGTTCCAGTTTTCTTGGGATTTTCTATGCCAAAAATCATGTCATTTGACAATAAGACAGATTTATCTCAATGTTTCCAATCTCCGTGCCTTCTATTCCTCACCTTATTGGACAGACTAGGACCTCCAAAACAATGTTAAATAGGACTGATGAGAGTGGACTTCTTTTCCTTGTTCTTGATCTCAGGGGAAAGCCTTAAGTCTTTCACCATTAAGCATGATGCTAGTTATATGTGTTTTGTAGATGCCCTTAATCAGGTTAAGAATATGTCTTTATTCCCAGTTTGCCGAGTTTTCTTTTTATCATGAATGGATATTGAAATTTGTTACATGATTGTCCTGCATTTATTTTGATTATCATGTGTGTTTTCTTCTTTAGTTTTATGATTTGGTGAATTACTTTGATTTTTGAATGTTGAACAACCTTGCATTCCTGGAATAAATCCCAAATTATCATGATATATTATCCTTTTTATGTTGTGCTGAATTCAACTTGCTAAGAGTCCATGGAGGATTTTTGCATCTATGTTCATTTTTTTATTCCCTTATTAGAAACTTGTGTCTTCTCTCTTATTTTGTTGGTCAGTTTGGCTGGAATTTCTTGAAGAAACAGTTTTTTATTTCATCTATTCTCTCTATTGTTTTCAATTTGTTGTTTCAGTGAAACAATTTGATTGTTTTCTGATCATTATTATTTCCCTCCTTCTGCTTGCTTTGGGTTTAATTTGCTTCAATTTTTCCAGTTTCTTAAGGTGAAAGTTTAGATTATTGATTTGAGACCTTTCGTTTTTTCTAATGTAACCACTTAATGGTATAAATTTCCTTGAAAGTGTTACTTTAGCTGCATCTCACAAGTTTTGGAATAGTGTGTTTTCATTTAATTCAAAATATTTTCAAATTTCCCTGGTGATATTGTTCATGATCTATGAATCACTTTAAAAATATGTTGTTTAATTTCCAAATATTTAGGGATTTCCAGGGTTTTTTTGTTATTGACTTTTCTAATTTAATTTTGTTAGAGCAGAGAAAATACTTTGTATGATTTCAATTCTTTTAAAATTTTTAAGCTTTTTTTTTCTTTTTCCAGAGTGACCCAGAATATTTTCTATTGTGTTGAGTGTTCTATGTGCACACAAAGAGAATGTATATTTTCCTGTTATTGGGTCAATTAGGGCAAGCTTGTTAATAGTGTTATTTAGGTCTTCTATATCCTTACTCATTTTATGTCAAATTTTTCTGTTAATTACTGGGAGAGGAGTGTGAAGTCTCCAAATATAACTGTATATTTATGTATTTCTCTGTTCAGGTCAGATTTCCTTGCATGTGTTTTGAAACTTTGTTGTTAGGTGCATATATATTTAAGATTAGATTGACCCCTGTCATCATTATACAATGTCATTTTTATGCACAAGATTATTTCCTATTCTGAAGACTACTTTGATATTAAAATAGTCACTCCTGACTTTCTAGTCAAGATGGCTGAGTAAGTAAAATCAGTGCTTGCCTCTTCCTATGACCACATCAAAATTACAACTCAACTACAGAACAACCATCACTGAGAATTGCCTGAAGTCTAGCTGAACTGAAGTCCTACCTCCAAGATTGGGAGGAGGGAAAGAGACATGGAATGTGCTGGTCCCACACCAGTGTGTGACTGTTGAAAATTGGGAGGGATATCATGGCTGTGGAGGTCCCCCTGGGAGGAATAAGGGAGCCCAGCCCCACACCAGGCTCCCACCCCAGGGTTTCAGTGCTAGGGAGAGAAATCCCTATAACTTCTGGCTGTGGAAACCAGAGGAGATTGTGGCTGAGTGAAATGGAGTGTGGCTAGAGCCCCAAGCAATCCTCTTAAAGGGCCTGTGTGCAGACTTACTTGCTGATGAACTCACTCACTCTGAGATCCAGCGCTGGGTTAGCAGCTAGAGAGGCACTGGGACATATGGGGAGGAACTGACTTATCTGGCTTCAGGGTGAGGGCTGGAGGGGCAGCTTTCTTTCAGACAGCAGTGCTAGCAAAATTCATTTTTTCTTTGTTGAGCCCTCCCCACTCCCAGCTTGCAGACATGGGCAGCTGCCATATCTGAGTCTCCATCAACCTGGCTAACACCATTTTCCCCACCCTGGTGATTCCCTGAGACACCACCCCACCTAAATTTTGGGCACACCAAAGCCACTTACAGTATCTTTTTCATACAAATGGCCAGTTTTGACTCATACTTCAGGCTTTTCTAAAATCTCTCAAAGGTTCACAAAACCCCAACAAGCAACATCTGTCTTTGGTCTGTCCATTACCTCTTGTTGAGCATTCCTAAGCTTGGCACTAGTGACAGCCAGCCTCAATTCACAGCTTGGCCAGCACAAGCCCAGCACAAGTTGCGGCCATGTACAGATTGCTTTGTGGCTCATGCCAGGTGGCCCTGGTTGAGACACAGGCTGCAGCTGAGCTTGGCTGGTGATGGGACCCCTTTCAGGAGGCCCTGAGGCTAGCATGCCTGATGTCCAGCTTCGGACAAAGTCAGAGCATCACCCAGCAACCTCCAAAGATGACACACCCAGTGGGCAGACTGGGTGGGAACCAGAGCCCTACTAAAGTGAATCCTGTTCCATAAGGGCAGCCTCTGAACTACAGCTTCTCCACTGTAGTCATGGCCAGTCCTCACAAACAATCAGCCTGAGGGTCAATCCCCCCATTGACATGCAAACAGCAGCTAAGGCTCTACTACAACATGAGGGCATATACAACCTATACAGGGGACACAGCTGCAGCACCCAGCTCAGTTGACCAGGAAGACTGCACTACTGAGTCCTACGGCACACCTACTACATACGGCCACTCTACTAAGACCAGGTGACATAGCAGCCCTACCTAATACATACAAACAAACACAGGGAAACAGCCAAAATGGGGAGACAAAGAAACATATCCCAAATAAAAGAATAGAACAAAGCTGCAAAAAAAGAAATAAACAAAATGGAGATGAGCAGTCTATTAGAACTAAAATTCAAAACACTGGTTATAAGGATGCTCAGTGATTTGAGGAAGAACTTTAGCAAAGAGATAGAACACATAAAAATGGAGATAAAAAACAGAAAAGAACAAGTCAGAAATAAAGATCACAATAACTGAAATAAAGTATGTATTAGAGGGAATCAACAGTAGATTGAATGAAGCAGAGGATCGAATCAGTGATTTAGAAGATAAGGTAGCACAAAATATCCAATCAGAACAGCAAAAAAGAAAAAAGGATCCAAAAAAATTAGGATAGTTTAAGGAGCCTCTGGAGCAACATCAAGTGTAACAACATTCACATCACAGGGGTACCAGAAGGAGAAGGCAGAGAACAAGGAATTGAAAACACACTTGAAAAAATAATGATGGAAAACTTCCCTAACCTGGCAAAAAAAATAGACATATAAGCCCAGGAAGCTCAGGGAGTCCCAAACAAGATGAATCCAAAGAGGTCTACACCAAGAAACATCATATTTAAATTCCAGAGGTTAAAGACAAAGAAAGAATCTTAAAAGCAGCAAGCAAAAAGCAGTTAGTTAACTACAAGGGGCCTCCCATAAAACTGTTTGCTGATTTCTCAACAGAAAATTTGCAGGTCAGAAGGGATTAGCATGAAATATTCAAATTGATGAAAAGCAAGGACCTATGAGCAAGGGTACTCAACCCAGCAAGGCTATCATTTAGAATCAAAGGACAGATAAAGAGCTTCCCAGATAAGAAATAGCTGAAGGAGGCCATCACCACCAAACCAGTAGTACAAGGAATGTTAGAGGGACTTCTTTAAGAAGAAAAAATTTTAAAAATAAAAAATATGAATAACAAAAATGGCAGTAACTACATATCTATCAACATTTACTTTAAATATAAATGGATTAAATGCTTAAATTGAAAGACTTGGGTGGCTGAATGGATAAGACAACACAACTCTTACATATGCTGCCTACAAGAGACTCACTTGAGATTGAAAGTAAAGGATGGAAGAAGTAATTTCATGAAAATGGAAACAAAAAAAATTAAAAATCTGGGGTAGCAATATTATACTAGACAAAATTTATTTTAAAACAAAGTCTTAGCAAGAGACAAAGAAGGACTCAGTAATCCCACTTCTGGGTATTTATCCGAAGAAACCCAAATGCTACTTCAAGGGGATGTGTGCATCCATATGTTCACTGCTGCATTGTTTGCAATGGCCAAGATATAGAGGCATCCTTGGTGTTCATCATTGGCTGAATGGGTAAAGAGTAGGTCTACATATATGCAATGGAATATTGCTTGGCCACAAAAGGGAATGGGTCTTGCCATCTGTAGGGGCATGGATGGTCCTGGAGGGTATTATGCTGAGTGGAGTACGTCAGACAGAGAAAGACAGATACAATGTGATTTTGCTAATATGTGGAATCTAAAGAACAAAATCAACAAACAAAACAAAAACAAACTCAAAGATACAGAGAACATTTTGATGGTTGCCAAATGGGAGGGTGGTTGGGGGGTAGGTGAAAAGGGGGAAGGGATTAAGAAGTACAAATAGGAGATTGGCCGAATGGCGCATTGGTTAAGAGCTGGCTTGAGACGCCAGAGGGCCCCGGTTCGGATCCCACATATGAGGGCCAGTGACACTGCCCTCCACAGCTAAGATGCTGAACAACAGCTCAACCTGGAGCTGGGCTGCCGGCGACGGCATAGGCTGCAGCCACTGCTGCAGTGGGTTGTCATGGGCTACCGTGTGTAGCCAGCAGCCAGTGTGAGTGGCCAGCAGGTGCCATGAGCGGCCGTCCAGAAGCCGGCAACTGATCTGCCTCACCCGGGAAGAGCGCAATGATGGTGCCAACTTGGGCCAGTGAAGCAACGTCCTCCACAACTAGACTGAAGAACAAAAGAACAGCAACTTGTCTGTTCCCCTTCCCCCAATTCCCCAGCACTATTCCCATCTTCCAATTCCCCAATAAAAATCTTTAAAAAAAAAAAAAAGAAGTACAAATTGGGAGTTACAAAATAGTCATGAGGATGTAAAGTAAAGCATAGGGAATATTGGCAATAATATGGTAATAACTGTGTAATGCCAGGTGGGTACTAGACTAGCCAGTAGGGTCACTTCTTAAATTATAAATTTCTAACCATTATACTGTGCACCTGAAATTAATATAAAATAATATTGAATGTCAACTTTAATTGAAAAATTAGAAACGGTGGAAAAAATGAAGGGGAATAAGAGGTTCAAATTTCCAGGTATAAAACAAATAAGTCATGGGGATGTAATGTACAGCATAGGGACTGTGGGGGCCCAGCTGTCAGGGCCTCCCAGGGTCAGGAAATGTTTACAGGCTTTGGATACTGGCAGTCCTGACTCCCCCAGGCCCAGGTGGGACTGCAAGGAAAACAACTTGTTTATGTAAGTTGCTCTTAGTGCGCATGTGTGCTGGCACCATGACACTATTGTTATTGTGTTATAAAAACCCCAGTTCTGCTTAATGGAGCAGGGTTCTGTGTTGTGTTGCTCTGCTGCTGTTTAACTGAGTTCTGCTGCTGTTCTGCCTTTGCTGAATAAAGTGTTGCTACATTCATGTCAAAGACTCTACAAGGCTTTTCTTCCATTTGGGTACCTCATCGCCGAAACCATCCCTGCTTGGAACACTCAAACCCAACATTTGGCGTAGCTGGCAGGATGCGGCAAGGAGCTGCCCATCTGCCTCAGAACCCCTCGGGGGAGGACTCCACTATGTGTCCCCCGACTGTGTTGTGGCACCCGATTGCTGTGTTCCTCATGGCGTGGGCCCCTCCCAAGGATTGGGAGGCAGTGGAGCCTACACCGGAGGTTGCCAGAAGGCATTAGACCTCATAGAGACAAACATACCCAAGGCCCACCATGAATCGGTAGGGCGAGTTGCATGGCTGTTCCTCTCAATCTTGTGGAAACAAGAGGTAACTGTACACGACCAAATGCAGCAGATGCAACAGCTACAACGGGTCGAAGAGGCACCGGAACAATGGGTCCACGGCCTGGAAAGGACACTGGAAGGCCAGGTAGACCCCCGTTTCCCTCCTGCCGTGTGCTGAGACCCAAGAGCTTCACCTAAGGAGTGCTTCAGGCCCATCTGGTGATTAAGAGAGCAATAGAGGATGACCAGCCTATCTATGGCTCTGGGAGGAGCTCCTGCTGGGGTGCTGGAAGGCATGTAAGCTGAAATTGAACAGCAGCCTAGTGAGGTGTTGCTGGCCCTCTGGAGCTGGATACTGGAAGTCTCATGTGGAACTGAGTGTTATTGGTCCCCCCACAACGTGCAGTGAGTATTGGCCCTTGAGGACACTGGTGCTGATTGCACCCTGTTGTATGCCAGTCTGGATTGGTTTGAAGGTCCCTGGCGTACATGGAGGCGATGGTGGCCAGTTTGCGGGAGCGCAAGGAGCCGGGCCGCTGGGCCGTCGGGCCCTGTACTTGTGTGGGAACGTCCACGGTGGACACGATGACCGGGGAGCTGTACCCCCGGACCATATCGCGACTGGGGCACTTAAGAGTCATGCTTATCGAGCATGTGGCGTTCGCCAATCTGGGCGCGCGTGGGGAAGACTGCTGGAGGTGACAGGCTCATCCATGAGCAGGACCTGGCCTGGCTGCAGCAGGCAGATGTGGTCATGGTCCAGGACTTGGCCTCGTGGAAACATGCCCCAGCGGTGTCTTTGTTTCATGACATACTGTTAACCTCTGATTCTCTTACAGATCTAGAGGATGCAGGCAAGGCCCTCAGAGTGGCACTTAACGACTGGAGATACGCTGTCAATGAGGCCAAGTTTCAAGGGCCTGGATTGTTTGTCAAATTCTTGGGAGTTATCTGGTCGGGTAAGACCAAGGTTATGTTGGAAGGAAGATGGGTTGCTGACCCCGCCCTTCCGTACCTGCTGACAGTTCAGGTGCAAGAAGAAGGCTGTGTTGGGGTCTGTGGCAGACCCATGGGATCTGGAAGTTTCCCTTTGGTTCCTGGTCTCAGCCCTGGAAAGGAGCTGAGCAGAGATACTCGCTAATTGAGAAACAATTAGTGGCCATTTATGCAGCCCTAACGGCCTGTGAGGCCATCACAGGTCCTGCACCCAGAACGGTACAGTCCACATACCCAGTCGAGGATTGGTTGCGGTCATGGCTTAAGGCACACCAGACAGGGGTGGTCCACACTCCCACACTGGCCAAGTAGGGAGCGTATTTGGATGTCACCCTGGAAGGGGTAGCCCAAACTCCCACACTGGCCAAGTGGGGAGCGTATTTGGAGCAATGGGTCACGTTTAGCTCCAGTCTGCTGAGCTGTTGGGCCCGGTAGCCTTCTGGGCGGACAAGGAAGAAGCATTTCCTGAGTACCTTGTGGAGGTGACCATCCCATACAGGGAAGGAAAGCCACCTGTCCCTGGCGGGGCATGGTACATGGATGGCTCCTGTTGGGGCCAGTCCCGTACATGGACTGCGGTGGGGTTACAGTCAGAGTTGGAAGAGTTCTGGTATGAAACTGGCCCAGGCCAGAGTAGTCAATGGGCCGAGCTTAGAGCTGTTTGGTTAGTGCTCATGCATGAAACAGGTGATGTACACGTCTGTGCTGATAGCTGTGCTGTGTTTCAGGGTCTAACCCTATGGCTGCCCAGTTGGGCAGCCCAGAGGTGGATGATAGGATGGTGCCCCCTGTGGGGACGTGCCCTCTGGGAGGATCTTTGGTCATGGGGTAAGATCCAGGTGGCTACAACTTACCACAACCCAGGCCATAAGCCGTCCCTCTCCCCTGGGAACGATGAGGCAGACGCGTTGTCACAAGTTCTCCCTTCCCATACTCTCTCTTCTCCAACAGTGCAGGATGCCACTAGGGGCCCTTGGTTACATCAGAAGCTAGGGCATGTGGGCCCACTAACCATGTGCCAAGTGGCCCAGCGCTGGGGCATACCTCTGACAGCAGCTGACGCCACAGAGGCTGTTCGGTTATGTCCCCAATGCGCCAGTAACCACCCTCATCGGCAGCGTTTGCCTACTCAGCCTGGAAAGGCTGAACTGGGGCTATGCCCACTACAAATATGGCAGGTGGATTATGTGGGGCCGCTTCCCCAAACTGCGGGTAAACAGTACCTTCTTACGGTGGTTGACACTGCCACTAGTTTGGGATTTGTGTGGCCTGCTCCCACCACCTCGCATCAGGACACCACGTGTGCCCTGGAGCAGCTGAGTGCTGCGTATGGGAGGCTGCTCACCATTTCAAGTGACCGAAGAACCCATTTTACAGGACAGTGAGTTCAGCATTGGGTGAAAGAGCAGGACATAGTGTGGCAATTGCATGTCCCATATCAGCATCATGTCCCGCAGGCTGCTGGCGTTGTGGAGCATTTTAAGGGGCTGCTGAAGGAGAAGCCCCGAGCCCTAGGAGGGACGATGTATAGAGCAAGTGTGGGCTGTCCCAAACCGTACTATGGGGTGGACCCCAACGAATTATGTGCTTTATATTGTTGCTGTGGCCTTTGGGCCCAGGGTTCGGCCCTTATGGGAAGGGTACGGTCCCAAATCCTGTAGGGGTGGAGTGTGGGGCCCCAGGTGTCAGGGCCTCCCAGGGTCAGGAAATGTTAACAGGCTTTGGAGACCGGCAGCCCTGACTCCCCAGGCCCAGCTGGGACTGCAAGGAAACAACTTGTTTATGTGAGTTGCTTTTAGTACGCATGTGTGTTGGCACCATGACACTATTGTTATTGTGTTATAAAAGCCCCAGTTCTGCTTGCTGGGGCACGGGTTCTATGTTGTGCTGCTTTGCGGCTGCTGCTGCTGTTTAACTGAGTTCTGCCTTTGCTGCTGTTGTTCTGCCTCTGCTGAATAAAGTGTTGCTGCATTCATGTCAAAGACTCTGTGAGGCTTTTCTTCCGTTTGGATACCTCACCGCCAAAACCGTCCCGGCTTGAAACACTCAGACCGGACAGGGAATAATATTGTGATAGCATGGTACGGTGTCAGATGGTTGCTGGAGTTATGGTGGTCACTTCTTTAGGTATATAAATGTTGAATAACTATGGTGTACCTCTGAAAGTATTATAATACTGTATGTTAGCTATATTTAATAAAAATGTTTAAAAAAATAAAATAGTCACACCAGTTCTTTTTCTTCTTTTTTTTTAAATATTTTTTAATTGGAGAATTGGGTGAGGGGAACAGCATTGGGGAAACCAGGGAAGGGGAACAGACAAATTGTCCTTTTGTTCTTCAATCTAGTTGTGGAGGACGTCGCTTCACTGGCCCATGTTGGTATTATCATTGCGCTCTTCCTGGATGAGGCATTTGCTCACCAGCCATTGGACAGCCGCTCACGGCGGCTCATATCAGCTCACGCCAGCTGCCAGCCACTCATGCCGGCTGCGAGCCATTCCAGTAGCTCACAGCAGCCCACTGCAGCAGCCTATGCCATCACTGGCGACTCACGGAAGCCCAGCTTCAGGTCGAGCTGTTGTTCACCATCTTAGCTGTAGAGGGTGCAGCATCACTGGCCCATGTGGGATTCAAACCGGGGCCCTGATGCTCAGAGCTGGTGTCCCAAGCCAACTCTTAACCAATGCGCCACTCAGCCGGCACCAGTTTTATTATTATTATTATTTGTACAGCATAACTTTTTCTATCATTTTACTTTCAACATAAAGATATATTTATGTCTTCATATCTAAAGTTTTTTTTTCTTGAAGACAGTATAAGATTGTGTCTTTTTGAAAAAATCCAATGTGACTATCTCTGCTATTCAATTGGGATTTAGATAATTTACATTTAATGTCATTATCGATGTAGTGAGATTTGGTTCGACCATTTTATTGTTTTCTGTTTGTTTCTCTGTTTTGTTTAGTTTTTGTCTCTCCTTTCCATTTTTTTTTGCCTTCTTTTGGGTATTTGAATATTTTTTAGTATTCTATTTGAATGTATTACCTTTTTACCTATATCTCTTTGTATTTACTTACTTATTTTTAGTGGTTGCTCTAGAAATATAGTATATATAACTGTACTAATTTCCTGGGGCCTGCTGTAACAAAGTACCACAAACTGGTAGCTTAAACAACAGAAATTTAGTCTCTCACCTTCTGGAGGCTAGAAGTCTGAGATAAAGGTGTTGGCAGGACCATGCCCCTCTGAAAACAGTAGGAAAAGATCTATTCCAGGCCTCCCTCCTGGCTTCTGGTAATTTCTTGGCTTCGTGGCAGCACAACTCCAGCCTTCAAATGGCATGCTCCATGTGTCTCTGTGTCCGAATTTTATAAGTTACATTAAATTAGGGCCTACCCTAAAGACCTCATTCTAACTTGATCACCTTTGTAAAAACCCTATCTGCACATAGGCCACATTCTGAGGAATTCAACATGAATTTGGGGGTACAAATTTCAACCCATAATAATAACTAATCTTTTGCAGTCTACTTAGAGTTAATATTTTATCACTTCAAATAAAATGTAGGAGTAACTTTATAGATAGATCCCTTTCCCCTCCTCCATTGGCCTTCATGTTATAGTTGTCATATGTATGTACTATTAATACATGTCTTACATGAAACCACTCCAGATACCATTATAATATTTGCTTTGAACTATCATAAATATTTTAAAGAACTTAAGAGGGAAAAATCCTTTTCTGTTTATACAGATATTTGCATTTTTGTAGCTCTCTCTGCATTCTTGATGTTCCCAGTTTCCAAGTGGTATTAATGTCCGTCAGCCTGAAGAGCTTCTTTTATCATTTCTTTTAAAGCAGGTCTGTTGGTGATGATGCTCTTCATTTTCCATTTTCAGAGACTATCTTTATTTTGCCTTTGTTCCTGAAGGACATTTCCAGTGGATATAGAATTCTGGGTTGGGAGGTCTTTGCACTTTAAAGATGTTTCACTGTCTTTTTGCCTCTGTGATTATTCAAATCATTGTTCTCCTATAACCAATGCATCATTTTTTTCTGGCTGCTTTCAAGGTTTTTCCTTAATCTTTGGCTCACAGTAGTTTTAGTCTGATGTATCTGGGATGGTTTCCTTTGAGTTTATCCTGTTTATGGTTCTATGAACTTCTTGAATATATATATATATATATATATATATATATATATATATTTATGTCTTTTCCCAATTTGAGACATTCTGGGCCAAGCTTTCTTTAAATTTTTTTTTCTCTCCTTCTGGGAATCCAGTGACACAATGTTAGATCTTTATATTGTCCCATAGGTCCCTGAGGTTCTGTTTATTTTTTCAACCCCTCCATTTCTGTTGTTTACATAGTATAATTTTTATTGACTTATTTTCAAGTTCACTGACTTAGTCCTCTGTCAGCTCCATCCTGCTATTGAGATTTATCCAGTGAATTTTTTATGTCTAATATCGTACTTTTATTTTTTATAGTTGGTATTTCTCTGATGAGGATCTTTCTATTAGTTTTAAGTGTGTTGATCACTCGGAGTGTAGTTATTATTATAGTTGCTTTAACATCTTTGTCTGATAATGCCACTATGTGCATCATCTATTGCTTCACTCCAAATAGAGCACAGTAGAAGTCACCTCATCATCTTCACTATCCCCAATTATAGAAGCTCTTTTCACTCCAAAAAAAGGTTTTAACAGCCCAAGTCTCAACCCCATCAATGAAGTCCTGTCAACAGCTTCCTACAGAGCAGACTCAAAGCACCAGAGCCTAAAATGCCCCTTAAAGTCATCGTCTGGCCCTTTGGTCTGTTAATATCATTGTCCAGAAGGCTCTGTTTTTAGTCTGAAGTTCCTGTTCTAATTTTTTCATATTCTGGACTTTCTTTAAATTCTGAGAGAATCTACCCAAGGTGGCCATTGGCTTTGTTAAAAACATTTCATGGCATCAGGACATGTAACAGAAGGATCCTCCTGGCATTGGGGAGTGGAAGACCTCCCCTCAGGCAGCCCCACCCCTGTCCAGCCATTGTCTGTCCAGACCCCTCTGCTTTGTGAGAGTCCAGCCTCCCAGTTCCAGGCCCCACTTGGGCCAAGTCCGTTTTCTGATGCTCCACGTCATCCTCAGCCTCCTTCCCAAGTCCCAGCCCTGGCATACTATTCTATTCCTCTCAGGAGTTCAGCAGTCATCTTTCCTCTTCTAAAAAGAAAGAAGAGGTGGCAGGCTGCTGCCTTCCTTTTTTTTTTTTTTAAAGATTTTTATTGGGTAATTGGGGGGATGGGAACAGTGATGGGGGAATTGGGGGAAGGGGAACAGACAAGTTGCTGTCGTTTTGTTCTTCAATCTAGTTGTGGAGGATGTTGCTTCACTGGCCCAAGTTGGCACCATCATTGCGCTCTTCTCTGGTGAGGCAGATCAGTCGCTGGCTTCTGGACGGCCGCTCACTGCGGCTGCTGGCCGCTCACGCTGGCTGCTGGCCACACACGGTAGCCCATGGCAACTCACTGCCACAGGGACTGCAGCCTACGCCGGTCGCCGGCGACTCACGGCAGCCCAGCTCCAGGTTGA
Source organism: Hipposideros armiger (assembly GCF_001890085.2). Lineage (NCBI taxonomy): Eukaryota > Metazoa > Chordata > Mammalia > Chiroptera > Hipposideridae > Hipposideros > Hipposideros armiger. The sequence continues at coordinate 253,174 of NW_017732183.1, read as the reverse complement.
GCTGTTGTTCAGCATCTTAGCTGTAGAGGGCAGTGTCACTGGCCCTCATATGTGGGATCCGAACCGGGGTCCTCTGGCATCCCAAGCGAGTTCTTAACCATCGCACCACGCAGCCGGCCCTGCCTTCCATTTTTAATGCATAGAGAGACAACACCCTCTGCCCCGAATCTGTTCTCTGTGAAGCCGGGGGATCTGGTTCTTTGCATAGGCTAGCCCCCTCTAGAACTGAGGCCTGGTATAGTTAGAACACTCCTCAGCAGTGGAGGAGAAATGTGAACCTTTCTTTCTCAGCACCTCTGAGAGCTGCTGAGGGAGGAACCTGGGTCCAATAGGCCCAGCTCTGAGAGAGTCTTCTCGCCTCGTTTTCGATGGTGAGTGTGCTCTCATGAGCAGAGGGCCACTTGTTGGCCTTCTTCATCTCCTGACCAGCTGACCTCTTCATGTCCATAAGCAAGGCCAAGTGAGGCATGTGGACTTACCCACAGTGCCCTTGACCCTTTGAGGACCCCAGGACCCTCACCTTCTGAATCACTTTTCTGCTTCTGTTTACCTTGTGCTTCCTAGGATAAGGCAGGAGATAATGATGCATTGGTTTCTTTCATGTGCTGCTTCCTGAAACTTGGGATAATTGTCAGAGATTTTTGGGGGAGTCAGGGTAATGCCTTATGGTGAGCTCTGTGTAGAGGTGACTCACCTGGGACCCTCTCCTTCCTGGTACCCCACCCCCAACTTTTTCACTACTCTTCTGTTTACTTCCCATACCAATTCAATCCCATATTCCCCAGGAAGCTTCACGGCCAGACCCTAGGCATACAGGGGAATCAGACTTGGTCCCTGACCTCAGGGAGTGTATGTCCTGACTCACTTGGGTGATGTCCCTCAGCTTTCCTTCTGAAATAGTGGTTCTCAGAGGGTGTTTCCTGGACCAGCAGCAGCAGCATCACCCAGGAACTCATCAGAAATGCACACTCTTGGGCCTTAGCCCAGAAGCATTGCTCTAGAACTGAAGAAGAGATGAGAAGACAGGACAAGGAGAGCTGGGACTGGGGCAGAGCATCAGGGCGAAACATCTCACCTAGAAGAGCTCCATCCCTTAGTGCCACCCTGTGGTCTCAGTGCATGAACTACTGCACAGGGAAGGGACATTCACTGCAGGGCTCCTCTGGGCCTACACAGCTTGTCCTCCTGCATGTAGCCTGGGTCTAGGGACAGGTCAGGGCTCCTATGCTCTAGGTACTGCACATCCACTTCTGAACCCTGGATCTGTTTCACATTGCCTGTCAGGTAGGAGAGGCCTTCTAGGTCCCCTGGTCCAAACATACAGAGAAAGAAAGTAATTAGTCCACGCACCACAGCAGTTTTGTGATTCAGCTGGCTAGAGAGTCCTGATCTTCCATCTTGCCTCTAACTTACTCCCTTAAGTGTGGACATCCTAGAGCCTCTCCACCCAAGTCCCTGTGCATGGTCTGGGTCTTGAGAATCTAAGCAGAGAGAGTGAATGGGGAGGGGAGGGGTTGTGAGAAGGAAGTAGGGGTGGCTACATGTGGAAACAGCTTATAAGCACTTGGCCAGTGCCCACTGGGACCATCTCAGTCTGTGTGGATATTCTGGCCTTGAGGTTCAGACAACAGGTTTGGGTGAAATCAGATGGAACCTGGAGTCCAAAGCCTGACAATGAGTCACAGGGGCTTAGGTGATACCTGGATGCTGTCTTGGAAAAACTGGGGCAGCCTGAGGTAGCCTGAAAGGTTAGAACCCACAAAGGCCTTGGAAGATCATCAGAACTCAGGTCAGAGAACTGGAAGGCAGATCCCATAGCAGGTAGAGGTTGGGGTGTGGGGGGGTGGGGAGCAGCAGGGAGAACAGCTCCTGGATCTTGAGTCCCGGAGCTCACCTGCTACAAGCTGGACAGCTTGCTGCGGGCAGTGAGCTTGAAGCTGGTTTTCTTGATTTGGGGGCAGGAAAGGTTTTAAACAAAACATGTGAAGAAAACTATCTAAGAATAAATAGATACATTTGATGTCAAAATGAACAACTTTGACATAACAAAAGAAAACATAAAATTAAAAGACATGTAAGGGAATGAAAGAGTATAACGGCAACAGATATAACAAAGGTTTATATACAGAATATAAGGACTCCCACAAACCAAGAAGAAAAAGGCACAATCCAAAAGAAAAATTGGAATAGGATATGAACAATCAATTCATAACATAGAAAGTATGAACGGCCAATAATCATAAAAAGTTAGCCAACCCTACTAGTAATGAGGGAAATTCAAAGAAAAATAGTGGTGAGAGAATTCCATTTGCAATCGTTATTTGGTTAAGAGTAAAGTTTGACAATGTAAAGTGTTGGTGAGAGAAGATATGAAGAAATGGGTACTTTGTATACTGATACAGGAAATATAAACTGTACAGGCAAATATAAAACTGACAGTTAACAGTAAACATGATTAGGTATTAGATCATAGAGATGTAAGGTATAGGCTTTAATTAAACGTTTCAATTGCTTTGGTTGTCAATTAGACTTATAGTCAAAGATTAAGAAAGTATATTAGTCACTTATATTTAAAGATTAAGAAGCATGCTAGTCATGTCCCATAGGCCTGCCTGTAAAGCAAGGTCCAGGAAAAAAATGTTTAAAAGTACACTTTGCTTGAGATAATAATGTAGCTACTTAAGCATAAGGCAATGATAGCTTAAACAATAACAATGGTCACAAGATGTTTGGATTCTGCCTTCTGCTTTAAAGATAACGTACCTTACACACAATCATAAGATATTTTGCAGCTCTTGGTTTCTCAACTTGGTTAGATCACCTCGCTAACCTCTAACTTTCAATCTTTACTTTTAAAACTCCTTGATTAAAAACCATCTGGGGGCCAGCTGAGTGCCGTGTTGTTTAAGAGTTGGCTTGGGATGGCAGCTCTGAGCAGTGGAGCCCCAGTTCAGATCCCACATGCGGGCCAGTGACACTGCACCCTCCACAGCTAAGATGGTGAACAACAGCTCAACCTGGAGCTGGGCTGCCGTGAGTCACTAGCAATGGCACAGGCTGCAGTGGGGCTGGCTGGCAGCTGGCGTGAGCCTTTGTGAGCTGCCGTGAGCCACCGTGAGCAGCCGTCCAATGGCCAGCGAGCAACTGCCTCACCTGGGAAAAGCGTAATGATTATACCAACATGGGCCAGTGAAGCGATGTCCTCCACAACTAGACTGAAGAACACAAGAACAGCAACTTGTCTGTTCCCCTCCCCCAATTCCCCAATAAAATCTTTAAAAAAAACCATCAGGGAGTTCAGGATTTAAGCTGGTCTCCTGGTCTCCTTGCTTGGCACCCTGCCAATAAATTGCTTTAATTTTTCCACTATAAAACTTGGTGTTCAGTATTTGGCTCTGCTGCATGTGAGGTGGGCAGACCTTCTTCAGTTTGGTAACAAATGCAGAGGACAGCTTTACTTATACAACTAAAAATGCTTGTACTCCTTGATTCAGCATCCATTTCTAGAGATTTACCATAGAGAAATATCTGCACCCATGCACAAGAAGCAGCTTCAGCGATGTGTATGCAACATTCTTTGTGACAGAAGAAAATTGAAGTAGCCTAAACGTTCATCAGGAAGAGAATGGATAGGTTAATAGGGCATAGACACTGGTAGGAGGCATTCAAAGCACTTAGAAGTTAAAAGCAGTGAACTAGATCAGTTGTTCTCAAACTTTTGATTTCAGGTCCCCTTTGCCATCCTAAAAATTATTGGGACCCTCAAAATTTTGTTTATGTGGATTGTATCTACTGGTATCTACAGCATTAGAAATTGCGAAACTGAGACATTTTTTATTTTTATTTTTTTGCATTTCTGTCTAAATTTTATTTTATTTTTAAATTATTTTTTATTGTGAAATA
>NW_017732183.1:154075-242110 GCF_001890085.2 Hipposideros armiger | reverse complement strand
TCCCTGGCAACACAGCTCTAGGTGGGTGGGGCAGGCCCCCAAGGCACCACAGGGTGTGGTCAGTGGCCCCCACCAAGTCAGAGCAGCATGCACTCCTGCATCGGCAGCCAGCCCACACAAACTCACCTGGAAAGCCCCAGCCGAATAACACAGGCACACAGCTTGTGGCCCTACACTCCCAGGAAAACTCCCAGCCTCAACCTGTCCCAATCAGCTGCTCGAAGATCAGGCCGAGCAGCCCGACAGCCAATCACCACCCAGGCAACTCTGCACGCGCAGTGCGGAAATTGGGGACATAAGGTGAGTCGCACACTCCTGGGTCTCAATAAGCAGTCTGTTGGAGCCAGAGCTTGCCTGCCAGGCATTTCCCTGGCTATGCATCACAAAAGTGTGGAGGGTGGGGATCCAAGGCCGCATGCGCGCACATGCACGCACGCATGCACACACACATGCGTCCCTGCACCAATTCCAGCAGACCAATGCAGTCCCAGACCTGAGCCTCTGTGGGAGGGCCCAGCCCTGAAAAAATGGCACCCTCCTGTGCACTACTCGTGTGCAAGCTCCACACCAGGGGAACAGTAGTCCCCAAAACCTCCAGCTCCGGCACCAAAGGCACTCAGTTCAGTCCTTCCCGCAGGCTCCTGGGCCCCGCTCACAAAGCTATTCCGTCCACCAGGTACCAGGTGAGTGCTCACCAGCGAGCATGTTGGTTTGCCGGCTCCACTGGTTCTCCAGCTGCCCTCAGCCTCACCGAGTTGAGCAAAGAGAGTCCTCACTAATTTCTACTCCCAGCTATCGTAGAACTCCTCTTCCTGGCAAAGTAACTCTGGGCTGCTGAGCGCGGTGTGGAGCCGGAGGGTCTCTCCCCCAACCAGAGAAGCCTCCCCACTGCTGAGGTGTCCCTCACGCGGTTCGCCCTCTCTCGCCTCCACCCCTCCTACCAGACTCGACGTGGCCTCATCTTTAAGTCCTTCATTTAGGTTCTGCTCATCTAGTGCCCAGGGAACTTCTGAGGTTGAATGTCTTATAAATTATTTGTAATTTTGGTGTGATCCTGGGAGCAGTCAGCACAGCGTCTGTCCATTCCATCATCTTACTGAAAGTCCCTGAAACATTTTTTAAATGTTAATTTAAAAATAATAAATCCATTATACATTAAAATAATATTTATATTAATATAAACAACATTTTAATAAAAAATAGCTATATTTTCCGAAACAGAACAATTTAGTGATGCTGACATTAAGAACGTCCAAACCTGTAGAGAAGTTTTATAAACATTTATTTGAGCCAAACAGAGGATACACCTGGAAATAATATTTAAATAGACTGAGGAAATCCTTCCTAGAATGACAATTTTCAGGTTTTTTTATTCATTTGGAATTAAGAGGGAATTTAAGGAAGATTACATGAAGGTGGAGAAAAACAAGGTAGAGACTGGATTATAGGATATGTAACAAGTTTATGTGCTCCCTTGAGTGTGGTTTTGCCTCCCAGGTGTCTGAAAAAGGGGATTACTCTGGCATTTCAAAGGTGTGTTAAGTTAGGTGCACAAGAACAAATGGCCAGGGCTGGCTTAAGGCAAAGATAAACCTTTTACTAAAGAAACTATGTGCGTGGGTGTGGCTACGCACCATGACCTGCCCAGTTAGGGATTTATGATCAGATCACCCTGTAAGGTTATTTTCTGTAGAACCCCTTTTTCATCCACAATGAGAAGAATGGTGTTTTACTTTTTTTTTTTTTTGCAAGTCTGTTTAACTCCTGGTTTACTAGAAGACACCTGGACTCTCATACCTGCCACTGCATTCACACTATTGCACTTTTGCATACAATGTAGTTTCTTGAACACTTCACTATAGAGTTGTGTGAAAGTAAGAGTGAAAAAGACAAATAACCTTTTAGTGTGATTATGGAAATAGCTCTGACCTTGTGGGTCCCCAGAAATGGTCACAGGGACTGAGTCCCCAGACCACGTTTTGAGAACCATTAAAGTAGATCAATATAGATTTATTTCAAACAATATTTTTAATTTAGTGTTTCAGCTTGAGTTCCACCAAAAACATGAGACAAGGGACTGCATTCAGGAAATTTATCTTGGGAAGTAATTTCTGGGATCAGGAGTTGGAGGACTGAAAAGAATAAAATGGGGAAGTAGGGAAAGCCAATCCAGGGGTGTGTTATTAAGCTGATAACTGCTGTGACAATTGGGATGAGTTTACTTGGGGACCCCCTGAGAAACCATGTACCATATACTATAGAATTGAGTGCCTGGAACACGGAAGTGTGGAATATTGATTCACTGGCTCCCGTCTCCCAGTGGTCAAGGGTTGCCCTAGGGAAAGTTAATTCTTTGGTACTTCTAGGATTACCAGTGCACCAGAATGCTGGAGGCAGAAAGAAAGACTAACGAGGTACAGCTGAGGTGAAGCTGTCAGGTTACACCTGGGAGCAGCTGGTTGCCACAGCAACTGTTGTGCAAAAGGAAGGCCAACAGAATGTGAGATGGGGCCTAAAAGATGTCCAACATATTACATGGGAAAACCAAGTTGCAGAATAATGCATACAGCAAGATACAATTTGTGTATGTAACAAAACCACCAAAGTAATAGCATATATATTTTTGAGAACATATTTACATATTCCTTTTAATAGGTATACATATGTATGTATGTGTGTGTGTATGGATCTATACATACCCAATTTCAAGGGAAAAGGTCTGGATTGAGGGTGGGGGTCATCTAAGAGAATGTTAGCTTTTTCTGTAATTTCCTAACTTTTATTTCTTCCCTAAATTTCAAGAAGATAGAAGATTAAAAACTTAAAGAGATTCACTGAAGTTAATTCATAGAGTTTGTTTGCCCTCTTTCTTCAGGCAGGATGAAATTGGGGGTTCACAGCCAAGCCTAGCAAAGGGGCTCCAAGAAATAACTTGTGGATCGTGGGGTGCCTTCAAGGAGAAAATGGTTTACATCCCAGCTGGATGCTTGCCCCAGGGCACCAGGGTGACTGGCCAGTGAGGAAATTTTGTGGACAGCATGGCAAGCATCCTTAAGAGTTTGGGATTAAAGATGAGTAGAGAAGGGCTTATGTTTCCCCGATGGAGACATTTCAAGGTGGGAGACTGACATGGAGCAGCCATGATGTCAGGCGAGGAGGCAGGGGGTCAGTCATCAGGAAGCGGCACTTCCACACTCGGGCAAGGCAGAGATGCACGCATTTCTCAGGAGCTAAATGGGCCTCCCGAAATTTGGGCTTATGCTGTCCTAGAATAAGTCCACTCAAGAGGACTTCCTGCTGGGGGGATGGTGTCCCCAGGAAAAGGCTGTGAGGGATGAACTACTGGGGGAACTTCTTGTGGACTGCAAAGATCCTGTGGGAAGGGGGCTCCTCAAAACCCACCATAGAGGCCCAAGACAGAGCTCATGTGTGTAACAGATCACCCAGCACCAGTCCTCCAAGACTGTCCCCTCCCTCTCATCTCCTCCTCTTCCACTCTGAACTTGGAAGAGTCAAGAGCAGGAAAGGAGGGATGTGGAGGGTGGAGAGGGAGTGAGAGATGAGGTCCACCCCTCCTACTGTGCTACAGGGTAGGTGTGAGCTGGAGGAGGGAAAAGACTTATGCTAGACTGAGTCTTTTTTTTTTAACTTTATTGGGGAACAGTGTGTTTTTCCCAGGGTCTATCAGCTCCAAGTCAAGTTGTCATCCTTTAATCTTAGTTGTGGAAGGCACATGCTCAACTCCAAGTCCAGTCATTGCTTTCAATCTAGTTGTGGTGGCAGGAGGAAGGCAGCCCACCATCCCATGCGGAAGTCGAACCAGCAACCTTTTTGTTAAGAGCATGCACTCTAACCAACTGAGCCATCCGGCCACTCATTGGCAGGTCAGCTGCAACTCAGCTCAAGTTGTCGTCTTCAATCTAGTTGCAGAGGGCGAAACTCACTGGCCCATGTGGGAATTGAACTGGCAACCCTGTTGCTCAGAGCTCACACTCTAACCAACTGAGCCACCCAGCTGCCCCTAGGCTGAGTCTCTAGATATTGATATGCTTTCCATGTTTGAAAATACTACTCCAATTATGATAGCTCCAAGTGATTGAAAAACTGTGGGACTGCCCTAGCGAGCTGTTATCCCAGATAAGGAAATTAGCACTAACAGAGCAGAGCTTAAAAATAACAATGGGAGGAAAAATAAAGGCATTTCTTCTCTGTGTCCATTGAGTTCTGCCCATTCAGTAAATCACCTATTTTTATTTGTATTTAAAAACACGTAAGGGTCTGACAATTAAGATTGTGAACTTGTTGCAATGATGTTGCTAACCTTTTTAGACATCAGAGGGATTATTCATTAAGAATTTGTGTCAACTGGGGTCAGCCAAGTGGCTCAGTTGGTTAAGAGAGTGAGCTCTGAGCAACAGGGTCACTGGTTTGATTCCCACATGGGCCAGTGAGCTGTGCCCAAGCTGAGCTGCCACTGAGCTGCCAACAGGTGGCAGGATGGTTCAGCTGGTGAGAGCACATGCTCCTAACAAGACTGCTGGTTCGACCCCCCGCATGGGATAGTGGGCTGTGCTTCCCTGCAACTAAGATAGAACATGGCACCTTGAGTTGAATGGCTGCGAGCTGCCAATGGGTAGCAGGATGGCAACTGGACTTGGAGGTGAGCTAGCTGTGCCCTCCACAACTGAGACTGAAGGACAACAACTTGGCTGTTCCCCTTCCCCAATTCCCCAATATGTTCCTCTTCCCCAATTTCCCAATAAAATCTTTAAAAAAAAAAAAGGATTTGTACCAACTAAGGAGTTAACCAAGTTTGTTATTTGGAAGTGCTGAAAAGCCTGCATGAAAAATTTAGACAAAAATGACCTGAACTTTTCGCCAACAATTTATGGCTTTTTGCATCATGACAATGCACCAGCTCACAGGGCACTGTCTGTGAGGGAGTTTTCAGCCAGTAAACAAATAACTGTATTGGAACACTGTCCCTACTCACCTGATCTGGCCTTCAGTGACTTCTTTCTTTACCTGAAGATAAAAGAAATATTTAAAGGAAGACATTTTGATGACATTCAGGACATCAAGGGTAATACAACAACAGCTCTGATGGCCATTCCGGAGAGTTCCAAAACCCCTTTAAGGGTGTACTAGGCGCTGGCATCAGTGTATAGCATCCCAAGGGGAGTATTTCGGAGATGACTATAGTGGTTTTCAGCAGTGAGGAATGTAGCACTTTTTCTAGGATGAGTTCACGAAATTAATTGTTAGACCTTGTGTGTGTGTGTGTGTGTGTGTGTGTGTGTGTGTGTGTGTGTGTAGGAAAAGCTAGATGCAAATATGTCCAAATGTTACTTGTGATTAGCAGACTGCGAATTACCTCTTCAACTTCTAGTCATCTTCTGCATTTCCTATAGAACCCCAATTTTGTTCAGGCATTCACTCAGCTGTTTAAAGTTACATGGTCAGGATAGCTGGATGGTAGTCAGTAGTTCTCAAAGGGGGCAGTACCATTCCCTAAATGTGTTCTGGAAATTGGTAGGGGCTTTGGCTTTGGGGGGGAAGGCCCCTGCTATAGACATTGAATGAGTGGGGTCTATGGATTCTATCTTACAGCATGTGGTACAGTACTTTGTGAGACAATGGTCCCGCTCAATTTTCTGATGTCCCATGAGACATTCATGCAGGTGAAAACCCTGTTTCTAAGCCTAAACTTCATTCCATTAGACATATAAACTCCAAGTATTTTTTTGCATCTTTTTAATGTACCCTGACTTTCCTAGGAAAGTAACTACTGAGCAAATCAAGGGACAATTGTACTGTGTTTTGTTTGAAACTTTGTCAAGACTTGTTCACCATTTTGGAAAATTGTGCTGTCAATGGCAATGACCTTGTGTTAGCTGAGTCATCTCCTGCATCTGTTTGTATGTATGGCTGTTGCAGCCCTGGCATTTCCATGGGTAGCGGCAAGCATCTCACTTTTTCATTACATCCTATAGAATATGCTGCCTGTGCATTTGCTTATTAAAAGATATATTCATTTATTATAAATTATTTTTACTTTCTCCTTTACATTATAGCTAAAGCATCACTTTGATTCTCTTTTCAAATGTATATTTATAGGTAAATTATGTTATCTATGAATTTTGTTTCTGGATTGCAGGAGGGTTTTTATAAGAATAATTGTTTTCAAGAGGGCTAGTTGGGCCTGATGGGTTGAGGAGCAGTGCTTGCTCTATGATGGTCAAGGTGGTCCCTTTCCTTTGCTAGTGACTGGATTGGGCATGGACATCTGACATTACCTAGACAGTGAGATACATCTGCAAGACAGCTTTGGGAAAAGGTTTCTTTCGTTTCATTTTATTTTATTTTGTTTACTTTTATTAAAACTTATTGGGGTGACAATGGTCAACAAAACTACATATGTAGGTTTCAAGTGTACAATTCTATAATACATCATCTATGCATGTATTGTATTATGTACTCTGGTTTCTTTACTCCTAAAAAGAGACCCAAGGAAGACATGGCCTCTCTTCACCTTTGGGCATTGTCTGTTTTACCATTTACCCAAGTCTTGAGGTTAGGAAGTTTGAGAACAAAGTCCACATGATGAGGGGGCAACACAGAAGGATGGAAAGGACCTGGTCTTTGGTCACATTGTGGAGCCACTAAATAACCAACCTTAGGGCCACCTCATTTGCATTTTAATCTATGTATACATTAGTTGATATCAGCTGAGACTAAGACTATCATTGCCATCTTCTGTTTTTTGTGGTTGGTTTTTTTTATAAACTTTATTGGGGAACAGCCATGGTCACTGGTTACACACTGATTTCATGCTACAATGGCATAGTTGACTCTTCCAGGGAGGGCACAGCCCACAGTGGCCCATACGGGGACTGAACCAGCAACCCCGGTGCTATCAGCACCACACTCCAACCAACTGAGCTAACCAGTCACCCTGCCATCTTTTTTTTTTTTTTAAAGATTTTATTGGGGAATTGGGGAAGGGGAACAGCTAAGTTGTTGTCCTTCAATCTTAGTTGTGGAGGGCGCAACTAGCTCAGCTCCAAGTCCAGTCGTGCCGCTCTGCTCAAGGTGCTGTGTTCAATTAGTTGTGGGAGGGCGTAGCCACCATCCCATGTGGGAGTCGAATCAGCAGCCTCCTTGTTAAGAGCACAGGCTCTATCTACTGAGCCATCTGGGCAGCAGCTCAGCTCAAAGTGCCGAGTTCATTCTTCAGTTGTGGGTGGGCATAGCCCACCATCTCGAACAGGCAACCTTGTTGTTAGGAGCATGAGCTCTCACCAGCTGAGCCATCCTGCCACCTGTTGCTAAGTCAGCAGGAGCTCAGCTCGGGCACAGCTCACTGGCCCATATGGGAATCGAACTGGAGACTCTGTTGCTCAGAGCTCGCACTCTTGAGCAAGCTCTTAACCAACTGAGCCACTTGGCTGGCTCCAGCCATCTTTTTTTATTGATAAAATTTGCCTCCCCAGGGGGAAAAAAAAAGAATCTCTTATAAAGGAAAGCAGTAAAATGCACATGATAGAAAAATAAAACACTGAAAGTTTTATAATAAAAAGTCCGCCTCATCCTATCAGTCTTCCCATTCCCTCTACCAGTGAGCCAATCTCTTTTCCACAGGCAACAAATGTTACCAATGTTTTATGCATTCTTCTAGAAATAAAGTATTGAATGCATATACATATACACACACACACACACACACACAGACTCACACACTTTATTTTCAAATGTACCTGGGAAATCCAGGTGTTGTTCACACCCTGGCAGCCAGGGCCACCTGCTCCGGCATTTCTCAGGCTTGAGAATGCTCACAAGTTGTGCACGCAGGTTACCTGACACATCAGTCCTCCCGCCAGCACTTCCTCTGCAGCCTCGAGAGGAGGAATGGCCTTGCTCAGTTTCCTCCCAGGAATGTTAGCTCAGCCTTTTCTAGGTGCATCCCTGTCCCAGTGGAAAGCTGGGCAGGCCAGTGGGTCCCCTGCAGAGAAACAGGTCATGAGAAGGAAAGATGACAGTCAGGTGTAGTAAGGGCCTGAAGACACCTGGGTGGTGGTGGCTGAAGACCAGACTTAAGATGCTTCAAAGGCCAGGATCAGACCACACCACTGAGTGGCAGGCCAATTCCCAGAGACACAAGAGCTGGACCTGACCATGAAGGGGCAATGAGGAGGAGGAGGAGTAGACAGGGAAATCCCAAAAGGGGCACAGACCACAATGCAAGGTCAAGAATGGGAGTCAGTGGTGAACAGCCCTTCTTGGTGGACAGCCTAGAAAGGACGTCAGCAGCTTAGAGCCTGGGTGTAGATGGCATTTGTGTGAGGAACACAACGAAGACTGATTGCAGCCCAAAGAGATGGTGAGATGGACAGCTCTGTAGCAAGGGCAGGGGCAGGAATTTGGAAGAAGGAAGAGTGGAGATCCTGGCACTGGCTTGTGGGGCCCAACAATCCAGTGGACTTAGAAAATCACTGTTCTAGGTTTGACAGATACAAGTATACTGTAGGATAATGGAGGACCTGTGGGTGTGGAGGTGGAGGCTGTGAGGAGAAGAAGGTGGGTGGGTTGCTGCCCATGAGAAATGCTGAATGGCCTGTGTTTCAATGCATGACTCTCCCCTATGTTCTGCCATGAGGTGAATAAACATGATGTACTGAATATTTAGGTGTCTGGAGAGAGAAGTGGGGGCCATCACTGATCTTTGTGTGCAGTGGTTACAGGCGAGGGCTGGGGCCTAGAACATCTTGTTATATTACAGAAGTAGGGTGCTTCCATACACTATTAGGACTGGGTCACAATGACTCAGGAGCCCCTCTGGCCAAAGATGGGATTAATTTGAGCATGATTCATCTTAATAACTACCCTGTTCCCCCCAAAATAAGACCTAGACAAAAATAAGCCATAGCATGATTTTAGGTGCCAAAATACGGCACATTGGCATACTGAATATTTTAAGCTAAAAGGAGTTTGTGGAAAAGGCACCCTTCTCCCTGAAACAGGTCATAGAACCCTCATGTGAGGGGTATGTGCTCTCCATATCCTGGAGGAATCATGTTACACCTTATTCTCTGGCTAGGTCTTATTTTCAGGGAAACACGGTACAACGAATTAAAAACCACCAGATAGACTAAAATCCACAAGTTCAAAATGATAGGGCAAAAACAAAAACAAAACCAAACAAACAAAACTCCCAAGAAACACAAAACTAATTGAGCACTGTGGAGGATGCTAGGAAACAAATATATTATTTAGAAAACTGGTAAGTAAACAGAGAGAATAAAACATCCTGTCTCTCCTATATAAATCATACTAGTGGGTAACCGTATACCATAGTAGGCGAGAAGAAGCACCTCTTTACAAGTCAATGAAGATGGAATGATAGACTTGGAATATTACCATATTTTAATTACTAGTGGATTAGGAGTCTAAGTATTGAGCACCAGCCACTGCTATCATCACAAAGAGAGAGGTAATTAGGTATAATGTACCTTTCCATGGAAGAAGACCTATGAAATAATGTTGCCAAACATCTAATTTGGGCCTGAACAAGATCCAACTACTAATTTATAGAATGACAGAGGACAGAGAAATGAGTAATTTACACCATGGGATTGCAATCAACAAAATTCAGACAGTGGAAAATTTAAGAGAAAAAACAATCCAGTTTCTTCAGCAATTAAATTGCAGGAGAGAGAGGGGGAGGGAAAGAAGGAGGGAGGGAGAGAGAAGGAGAAGGAGAAGGAGAAGGGAGAGAATTGAGAGCTGGGGGAAACTATAGACTAAAAGAAGCTTAAAAATACAGATTTAGGGGCTGGCCAAGTGGCTCAGTTGGTTAACAGTGTGAGCTCTGAGCAACAGGGTTGCTGGTTTGATTCCCACATGGGCCAGTGAGCTGTGCACAAACTGAGCTGCCAACAGATGGCATGATGGCTCAGCTGGTGAGAGCACGTGCTCCTAACAACAAGTTTGCTGGTTTGACTCCTGCATGGGATGGTGGACTACGCCCACCTACAACTAATATTGAACATGGCACCTTGAGCTGAGCTGCCAATGGGTGGCTGGATGACGACGGGACTTGGAGCTGAGTTAGCTGTGCCCTCCACTACTAAGACTGAAGGACAACAACTTGGCTGTTCCTCTTCCCCCATCCCCCAACACTGTTCCCCTTTCCCAATTCCCCAATAAAATCTTAAAAAAAAAAAAACCCAAACAAACAGATCTATTGGGTTGTCGGAAAAGTCATGACACATTTTTGCAACAAAAAACATAGAAGAAATACGTCATGACTTTTCCAACAACCCAATAGCGGCAGTGCATGGATCTTGTTTCTATTTTGAATCAAATAAACAAGCTGTGATAATATGGCATTTGTGAGACAATTGGAAATTTGAACAGTGACTAAATATTTGATGATACTAAGCAATTATTTTTAATATTTTTAAGGCAAGATAATGGCATTATGGCTGTATATTTTTTATAAAAGTTCTTAATTTTTAATAAAGTCTCCTGAAATGCTAATGAATGAAATAATATAATGTCTGGTATTTACTTAAAAATAATAGAGGAGTAAAGTGGGTGGCAGTCTATATGAAACAAGATTGACCATTAGTTGACAATTGCTAAAGCTGGGAGAAGGGTACAGGAGGTTTTATTACATTATTCTATTTTTATATATATTTTAATTTTTTTCACAAAAAAGTTAAAAAAGTTGAAACATGAGGGACCAAACTGACTGGGTTCATATCTTGATTCTGCTACACCAGTCACGTGACTTTGGGCAAGTTCCTTAATCTTTCTGAACCTCAGTTTCCTCATCTATGAAATAGGGATAACAGTTCAATATCACAGTGTTATTACTAAAAATTAAACACATTAATTTTTATAAAGCATGTAGAATTGTCTGGAACATAGTAAGCACTTCATAAATGTTAGTTGTGTTATTATTAGTAGTAGTAGTATTAATCATTATTATACTTGTTACTCCCCCTCTCCAGCAGCATTCAGCAGAGACTTATTTGAATGCTCCAGCCTTACTTATCTGTGCATGGGTATGATAGGAAGGCAGTAGCATCCGACTTGGGCCATTGTGCCTGAGAAAAGCACTGCCCCCCATCAAGATGCTCTGGGGTCATGTCAGCAGGACTCACTAGTGGGTGGGAAGGAAAATTAACTACAGCCTCCAGTCACCAGATCCAGGCCCCCTCCTTGGCAGAAGCCTCCCCTCTCCACAGGCAGAGTCAGTTCCTTCCTGGCACCACAGTGGGCCTCGTGTGCCCTCTGTAGTTGCAGCATCCCACTTCATCCTATACCTGTTAGTGTTTTCTGCTAGCCTGGAGCTCATTCAGATGGGGGCCAAAGGTTCTCTGTGGTCCCATGCCTACCACCTGTGAAAGTGCTTTGCTGCAGCTGTCTTAAGTCCTTAGGGGAGGAGAGGAGGCAAACCTAGGGACTGATGGTCGTAGGGACAGTGCGGCGAAGAAATGGAGGGACACTCCACTCAGAAGGAACAGCACAAGCCAAGCAGTCCCTGTGCCTGGAGGCAGTGGGTGTGTAAGTGTTGATGCACAGAGGGGAGGCGAGAGAATGCTGGCTTTTGGAGATAACACTGGGAGGTGAGCCAAGGGCTCTGACTCACAGGCAGACAAGCATCCAGGACCCGGCAGGACTCTGGTCTCCTAAGAGAGGCATGATCAAACCCCGGGCAGCGGTACACACACCAGGGCTGTGATCCGGGGAAGACACACTGACCCCTGTTGCTTCCCTTTCGTAGGGTGACCTGAGAGCAGCCCAGCGTCTGGCACACAGGAGGCCAGTTGAGGCCACACAGCTGCTCAGGCCAAGATGAGGCACCTCCAGTCCCAGCTAGCTTCCCGGTGGGCAGTCAGGGGGGCCTTCAAGGTCATTGGCAGCTAACCCTGTCCTCTGCCCACATGTGGGGGGCCTTGAAGTCCATCCTTAGGATCTGGTACTTAACCTGAGAGGTGCCAATTTAAGCAGACAGTAGAAAGGTCAGATTTTCATCTTAGCAACTCACTCTGGAAGACGGGTAGGAGAGGAGCGTCAGACAGCCAGGGTATAGCGAGCGAGAGTCTGGACGGGGAAGAACAACTGTGTGGAGTATGGGAAGACCACAAAGGCCCAGGCGATGACATCAAGCCGTCATAGGGTCAAGTGCAATGAGCACCCCCTCTCTCTGGTCCCTCACACCGTGGGTGGCACCAGGCTGGTGGGACTCTCCCCATCACCCCAGAGGTGGCTCCTGTGAACAAAAGCTGAGGACAAAGGGCCACCAAGTGCTCCATACTCTACATAGAGCAAAAAACAATTGGAGAACCAGACCCCTCCTAGGACTTATTAACAAGGGGACACACTTGTCAGAAAGCCTCCCCCAAACTATGTAAGCAGAGATGGAGCTAGAGAAAGGGCAGGTGATGGTGGTTCGTCTGTGGGCAAGCATGGCAGTTGTCCCTGCTTTGGGGCAAGGAAAGAGGGTACTGGACCCTCTGAAGCCCCCTCAGTGATTGGGTTGCCTGCAAGAAGTACAGGCAGGTGCCCCATTGCTAGTAGGAGACAGAGTTGGGCAGAAAAAAGCTGGCTGAGGAGCAGCCTGCAACGTTTGGCAGGTCAGGGTGCTGCAGAGAGCACTCGTGCCCACCCTGAGATGGAATGCAGGAGTGGGGGTGGCAGAGAAGAGTACAAGATGGAGATCGCCCATGTCAGGGAGCTCTGCAGCCACACAGCTCTCAGACAACTTCAGCAGAAGATCCGCCCATGCCCCAGAGAGTGGCATCAAGAGCCATAGTCACACAGATGGCCTCTCCAGAGAGGCAGTGACAGCTGAGAGAGGGCAGAGCAGCACCTGGGCAGTAAGTGACTACTAGCCTGTCTCCCACAACCCCCAGAGAGAAAGGATCTTAGTAGAGGGAAGGCAGGGGAGGGACATGCAGATCCTGCCTCCCCACCTTTCTGTGAGGCCCAGAGACCTAGTCCGGGCTGGTTGAGGGCAGAGGAAATAGGTGATTCACTGGATATGAGACTAAAGTTATAAACAGAACTGGACCTGCCTGAGATGTCCTTCAGGGACACCGAAAGGAGTTTTGACAGAGCCCAAGTGAAGACAGGGACTGAGAAAACAAAGTCACTTTATGCCTCCATCCAGTGCAGTTTAGTTCATTTTGTTTGTTTGTTTAAATTTTTTTTTAATTGGGGAATTGGGGAAGGGAACATTGTGTTTTTCCAGAACCCACAAGCTCCAAGTCAAGTTGTCCTTCAATCTTAGTTGTGGAGGGCTCAGCTCAGCTCTAAGTCCAGTCGCCACTTTCAGTCTAGTTGCAGGGGGCACAGCCCACCATCCCACGCGGGAATTGAACCGGCAACCTTGTTGTTAAGAGCACGTGCTCTCACCAGCTGAGCCATCCGGCCGACTGTTGGCAGCTCAGCTCAGGCGCAGCTCACTGGCTCATGTGGGAATTGAACCAGCGACCCTGTTGCTCAGAGCTCACACTCTAGCCAACTGAGCCACCTGGACATTTCTCTCCCCCACCCCCGGTTTAATCCATTTAATAAACAAGTGCCAGGATATCACTGCCCCCATTTTATAGACAAGAACAGCCAGGCACAGTGTGGTGGAGAAACCTCCCTGAGTTCCCACAGCTAGTGAACGCTGCAGGAGGCAGCCTCTGAGAGGGCCCCACGGACTCCTGTTTCCTATGTTCACCCACGTGTGTCTCTTCCCACAACCAATCAGAACTGGCCCGTGTGGCCAGCACGGCACAGCGGAAATGGCAATGTGTGGCTTCCCAGGCCGGGTCAGGAAAGGCCTTGTAGGCTCTGTCTTGGCCTTTGGGGCAAGCCACCATGGTGCCATGAGGTCTCTCACACAGCCCGTGGTGAGGAAACGAGAGCCCCAGCCCACAGCTGGCACCAACTTGCCAGCCATGAGGGTGAGTGAGATGCCCTGGAAGTAAACCCCCAGCCGCACTCAGGCAGCCGATGAGTGCAGCCCCCCTGACATTGGACAGCACTCATGACAGACCCCAAGTCAGAGCTGCCTGTCCAAGCCACTGCCAAACTTCCAACCCATAGAAACTGGGAGCTAATCTGTGATTACGGTTGTTCTAAGACACTTAGTTTTGGGGTAATGCGTTCCACAGCGTTAGAAAACGAATACAGTGACAGAGCTGGGATGTGAACCCAGGCAGTCCAAGTCTAGAGTCCCAGCTGTTAGTTACTTCATCAGTGGGTGCACACTCCATGGGGGGGGGGTGAGAAAACCCCTGGGAGCATAGGGGGAAAGTATGAGACCTTTTCTATTTCTAGGTATTTTTTAACTGAAATCAGAAAAGAATCATTTTATTAAAATTTAGTGTACAGGCTGATTAGGCATCCCTGCTGAGTGCTGGATGATCACATGGCAGGCACGGTGCTCCTCCTCAGGGGTCCCCAAGGAAGGGGCCCCCAGTTTAAGGGATGTGTGAGGCCCACACAGGCCCAGGCAGGCACATGCACCAAACAAACTCTCTAAGTAGACACAGGCCTAGAAAGACGCCTGCTGAGTTACCTAGGGCTGACCAGGAGACTTAGGAGGGGAACCCACGTGCATGAAAAGAAAGGGCGGAGCTGACACTCTGCTCCTAGGAGGAGCTCTTTGTCAGACACAGGAAGGAAAAAGAAGTGACTCATTAATCAGATCTGACTGTCGCAATCATCTTGCTCTCACTAACAATGCTATTATTAATATCTTTTGGTAAGAACATGAAAAGGCTTCTATTGGGTACCATTAACAAGTAAAATTACAACATTATCTTGAAAATATTTATTTTATTGTTATAGCTTCCTCTTTAATATGTAATTTTGCATGTGCTTTATAATGTACCTAATTTATTAATGCTCTAGTATATATATAGAAAAATATGCAAATATGCATGTCTTGGGGGCACGGAGTAGCGTGCATAATCACAAAGGGCTGGAGCTGAAGACATCGCCCTGCCTCCCTGGAGAAAGGCCACAGGGCTACCACCACTCCAGACAGAAGCACTTCAGGAAGGAGGTGGTGGTGAGCACCTGGGATGCTGCAGGGCAGAGCTTCCCACCAAGCGCCCCAGGGGTGCTGGGAGGCCCTGATAGGTGAGATGTTGGTCCTCTCTAACCTTGGAGGAGAAGCAGGGCAACCATAGTCCCTGGGACAGGTTTCCTCCAGGAGAGAGCAGCCTCGTCTTGTGATCCTGGTGTGCTGTGAGATGTGAAAGGTGGATACACTCTCCAGAAGCTTGAGAGTGAACATGTGCATGGGTTTGGTTTACTTACAAGTCCCAGGGACCGTCGTAGGAACCATTGCCACAGTGTCAAGGGGAAGAAGACACATGCGGGCTGAGGGGAGAGCAGGCGGTGAAGACGAGGAGTCCTCCATAGAACTTGGTGAGTCTGAGCCTTTATCACTCTGGAGGGGAACGTCAGGTTGGGGAAGCAGCCGGCACGGGCTGGGCTGGGTGGTGGCAGAAGGGCAGCCCACCAGCAACTTCACAAAGGGCCCTTGACTCAACTCTAACGGGAGCAAACATCAGAAGAGAAACTGGGCATATGTTGGAAATTATATCAGAGAAAGAGGAGATAACTAGGTGGTTAGATTATGAAGCTAAGAAGCTTCAATGGGGCTCAAAGAAGGCTTGAGGTGGGAGTGACATGTCCGTGGCCTTTTGTCTATGCTGGGAGCAGCCTAGGGTTATTCCGTGTGAGGAGGTTGGTGAAGGCCGAGGCTTAGTGCCTTGTAGTGAGCTTTGTGTTTTCCTCCTTTATCCCCATCCTAGAGAAATGCTGACGGCCCATTAGACATGGACTGAGAACCGCAGACTCTCCATTTTCCTCTCTATGCTTCACTTTTTCTTCCTTTCTCCGTATACAAAGAATTCTGGGTTCAGGAATGGAGAGGAAATGTATCTTATTTTGACTTCTGCTTGCACAGACGCTCCAGAATGTCGACCATTTTGAGCCAGGAGCTTTCCACCATGTTCTCTGATACTTTAGAAGAACGGGTGTGGAAACGGAGGCTGGAGAAGTCAACTCCTGTCCAAGGGCATACACCTCATTGACGGTGAACCCCAACTTGCCAAATTTCAAAGCTCCTCTCTGTGCTTCCCAGTTCATAAGTAATTTCCAAAGCCTGGGGTCCAAGCTACTGGAAGCATGTGAGAAGATTACGGGAGGATATTTTTTTCTTTTACTAGTTATGCACTGGTTTTCTATTTATGATCGGTATCTTTGAAAATGAAAAAGTATTTAATTGAAAAGAGGGTTGATTTAAACATTAAATGAACACTAGTACAGTGGTATAACGATATGGCAGAAATTGGGAACCTTCTAGAAAAATCTTGCACTGCTCTCCTGTCACCTTTTCTTTCAAGAATACCTGGCCTAGAGTCAGGCCACCCCACCATTGCAGATCTCCTCTTTGCCCCAGGGAGTGCAGCTAGCTCTCTTGGACTCCTTGGGTCACAGGATTTCTTTACTCCTGGAGAAGAGAAGGGGGCCCCTACTATTTGGGAGTCAGAAGGGAGGTGGTTCATAAGTGAAGAGCAAATCCTAGCCACCCATCTCTATCCTCTGACAGCCCAGCTAAGTTAAATGACCCCACTCCCCATGACAAAGGTGATCTCAGAGACAGGAGGATTCAACCCCTGTTCCTCATCCCAATCCCTGCTTCGGGCTCTGAAAACACTGCAGAGAGAGGCTTCTGGGCTGGGGTGTACGGTTACAGGTCCCAGAACAGACCTCATAGGGCTGAGGACATGTGAAGATGTTTGATCACACCAGAAAAGGAAACTCTGGTGGAGCAAAAATCATACCCACAGGTTCATCATGCTAACACAACCACTTTCATTTCCCCATCTTTCCTGATCTTGTTCATATGCACATATTTAAACAGGTAAAAAGTCATACATCATTTTGTATTCTGCTTCCCCACCCACAACAGCCCATACCCTAGCCCTTGTCTGCGTGGCTCTGTCATTTTTATGATGACCACTTGTGCTCCTGTGCAGTGCTCCCTCCAGCAGGCCATCAGTCATGGATGTAACCTCACCTAGGTGTCCAGCTACCTAGGGGAAGTTAATTATGGACAAATATTGCAAGACAGTGCTTTAACAAATGTGGCATTTAAGAATTTGTAAACCTTTTTTTGGATGATTATTTCCTGCCCTGTGCACTAACCCATGTCCAGTCCCCTTGATTTTCTTTGCCTTTTTTTTGAAACTTCCTCTCTTTCTCCCTTTTCCTCCTCTTCTCCCCACCTATCCTGTCTTCTGCCCACCTGCCATCATGGCTCAATAAGGACCACTGGACGTGAAGTCAGAAGAGCTGAGTCCAAGGTAGAACTTGCCATTTCCTAGTTGTGGAGCCCTAACTGTGATCTTTCTAGATCTTATTTTACTTCTCTCTTTAAAATAAGAAAAATGCAGGGTGGCCGGGTGGCTCAGTTGGTTAGAGCACGAGCTCTGAGCAACAGGGTTGCCAGTTCGATTCCCACATAGGCCAGTGAGCTGCGCCCTCCGCAACTAGATTGAAGATGGTGACTTGAGCTGAGCTGCTGCTGAGCTGCCAGTGGGTAGTTGGATTGCTCAGTTGGTTACAGCATGTGCTGTTAACAAGAAGGTTGTTGGTTCGACTCCCACCTGGGATGGTGGGCTGTGCCCCTGCAACTAGATTGAAAACAGTAACTGGACTTGGAGCTGAGCTGCACCCTCCACAACTAAGATTGAAGGACAACAACTTGACTTGGAGCTGATGGGTCCTGGGAAAAACACACTGTTCCCCAATAAAGTTAAATAAAAAATAAAAAAAAATATAGGCAGAGCACAGAGAGGGTTTTTAGGGCAGTGAAAATATGCTGATACTATAATGGTAGATATAGTCATTATCCATTTGTCCAAACCCATAAAATGTACCACACCAAGAGTGAAGGCTCATGTAAGCTATGGACTCTGGGTGATAATAATGTGTCAATTTAGGTTCATTAATTGTGACAAATGTACCACTTTGTTGGGGGATCTTGACAATGGGGGAGGCGGTGCATGTGTGGAGGGAGGGGTCCCACAAGAAATCTCTGAACCTTCTTCTCCATTTTGCTGTGAACCAAAAACTGCTCTAAAAAATAAAGTGTTTATATATATATATATATATATATATATATATATATATATATATGATAACACCAGCCCTAAACATCTCCATAGCATTTTGTAATTTATAAGAGTAAAATTTTAGAAATAAGCCCCAAATCCATCAATAGGAAACTACATAAATTAAGTGGAAATAAAATAAAACGTATATAATTTCATACACTGGAGTGCTGTGCATATACCAAAAACAGTGAGGCTGCACTGTGTGTACATAGAAAGACACACATGTAACTGTGAGTTAGCACAGAAGTAGCCAAAGTGCACGCACAGCACAATCCCCCTTTTTAATAATATTGCTCCAAACATTAATGCATTGAAAAAAAGATGCACGAAAAATGGATAAATTACTAATGACATAATCCCTGGGGATTGAAAGTAGGGAAGAAATATTTGGGGTGCTTTTTACTTCATACTCTCTTCTTATTTAAATGCTTTTTTCAACCAACACGTATTAATTTTGTAATATAAAAAATTTTTTGGAAGAAAAAATCCCATCTGTTTGTCCCTTTCCCAGAGTGCTGAAAACCCTAGGTGTTGCACAAACATGTGCATAGTTATTAATTCTACTTCTATCATTACTATTGGCCTCCTTTGCTCCCCCCATGCATTCTTGTCTTCTCCTTTATCCCTGGCACCCTTCCCTCCCGTTCCTGTTATCCTTTCCAGACTTTCTCTTCTTATAGATAGTAGGTGACAGAGAGAACAGGTTGGAGGAGGAGGACAAGTCTTAGACCCATTCCAGGTCTCCACTCCCCACTGCCCCCTCTGCCCAGAGAACGACACAACTGGAGACACATATGCAAATGCCCCATGTGGCCCTCCCCACCCCTCACCATCTCCCAGGACCTCATTGGCAGGTCTCTGGGTGTTTCCAGCCTGCAGTGCATGTGCTCCAGAGCCCCCTGCTCACCAAGATGCCATGCCCAGAGCCCCCCAGCTCTCTTCAGCTGCCATGAATAGCCCCTTCCCCTGAGCAGGGCAGGAGCAGTGCCTGGCACTGCCATTGCGGCTGAAGCCCTCAGGATATGCTGTGTGGTGCTGAGCTCAGAGCTGACAGATGGAGTCATATGGGCAAACTAATTATATTTTTCATTTTTTTTTCCTGGGCATTTGTGAGTCTGCAGGAGCTTAATTTATGTATTAATTACACCTCAGAGCTAAATGAGGGGGCTGGAGTGCCTTTGACAGCCTTTGCATATCATTAGGGAACATTGCACATACATTTGGCTTCATGCGGAAACAGCTACTGAAGCTTCTTCCTTCTGGGGAGCTGGGGGGCCTTGGGAAGCAGAACTCTCTAGGCAGCACAGGTGGGTGGCCCAGGTGGAGCAGCTTTAGGCCAGGCTTCCATTCACCCTTGTGGGCAGACTTTCGAACCATCTGATTAACTTGCTCAGCTCCCCTGCTGCACCTTCTCCACTGAAGGGAGACAGCCCCCTGGCTGCACCCCTGCAGCCCCAGCCTCCTCTGCTGTTAGGTGGGTTCCTCCCAAAATGGGTGTGGGATTGTTCTGTTTTGTTGAGTCCTATCTCCCTGTCATGGTCCAGTAATGAAGCTATCAACATGTTGATAAAGGCTGTGGCTTCTTGAAGGGATTTACCTCTGCAGGGTCCCCTGTTTTATGGGGGTGGGGATTTGAGGGAAAGGTCCTGGATCTCCTATTTGGCCAATTTTCATAAGGGAAGCAGCACCAAAGGACTTGTGGTGGGGGGTGTTGATATCAAAGTGATCCCCAGAGGAAAGGATAGAAGTAAAGCTTTGGGTGGGCAGCACCCTTCTACCTCAGAGCCTTCTGCAGGGCCAAATGTGAAGGCCAAACTTCTACATTTGGAAGAAGCACTTCTTTTTTTTTTCTTCTTTTAATGATTTTAGTTTTTAATTATAGTTGACATACAGTATTCCATTAGTTTCAGGTGTACAACATAGTAATTAGACACTGTATAACTTATGAGGTGAACACCCGATACATTTAGTACTCATCTGACACCATACATAATTATTACAATATTATTGACTATATTTCTTGTGCTGTACCCTACATCCCCATGACTACTGTGTAACAACCAATTTGTACTTCATAATCCTTTCCCCTTTTTGACTCATCACCAACCCCCTCCCATCTGGCAACCATCAATATGTTCTCTGTATCTATGAGTTTGCTTCTGTTTTGTTTGCTTATTTTGTTCTTTTGAGTCCACATATGAGCAAAATCACATTGCATCTGTCTTTCTCTGTCTGATATACTTCACTCAGCACAATACCCTCCAGGTCCATCCATGCCACTGCAGATGGCAAGAACCATCTCCTTCCATGCTGAGCAATGTTCCATTGTATATATGTACCACCTCCTCTTTATCCATTCATCCATCACTGGACACCCAGGCTGCCTCCACATCTTGACTATTGTAAATAATGCTGCAATGAACATGGATGCACATGTCCCCTTGAAGTAGCATTTGGGTTTCTTCAGATAAACACCCAGAAGTGAAATTACTGGGTCCTTCTTTGTCTCTTGGTATAGCCTCTGTTTTAAAGTCTATTTTGTCTGGTGTAAGTACTGCTATCCCAGCTTTTTTTTTTTTCTGTTTTCATTTTCATGAAATATCTTTTTCCATCCATTACTATCCATCTGTGTGTGTCTTTCAATCTGAAATGATTCTTTTGCAGGCAGCATGGGTAAGAGTTATGTTTTCTTATCCATTCAGACCTTCTGTGTCTTTTGAGTGGAGCATTTAATCCATTTACATTGAAAGTAATTATTGACAGATAGGTAGTTATTGCCATTTTATTATTCATAATTTTGATCTTTTTTTTTCCATCTTAAAGAAGTCCCTCTAAGATTCCTTGTAATATTAGTTTGGTGGTGATGAACTCATTTAACTTTTTCTTGTCTGGAAAGCTCTTTACCCATCTTTTGATTCTAAATGATAGCTATGCTGGGTAGGGTAATCTTGGTTGTAGGTCCTTGCTTTGCATCACTTTGAATATTTCCAGCCAGTCCCTTCTGGCCCGCAAAGCTTCTGTTGAGAAATCAGCTGATAATCTTATGGGAGCTCTCTTATAAGTTACTATTGTAGTTGCCTTTCTTTTGCTGCTTTTAGGATTTTCTCTAGGTTTTTAGCCTTTGCCATTTTATTTATAATGCGTCTTGGTGTGGGCCTGTTTGGGTTCATCCTGTTTGGGATTCTCTGCCATTCCTGGACTTGTAGTTTATTTCCTTTGCCAGGTTAGGCAAGTTTTCTGTCATTATTTCTTCAAATAGGTTCTTAATCCCTTGCTTTCTCTCTTCTTCTTCTGGTACCCCCATGATGTGAATGTTGTTACACTTGTTGTCTCATAGGTCTCTTAAACTATCCTCATTTTTTGGAGTTTTTTTTCTTTTTGCTGTTCTAATTGGGTGTTTTGTGCTACATTGTTCAAAATCGCTGATTTGATCCTCTGCTTCAGCTAATCTGCTGGTGATTCCTTCTAGTGCATTCTTCATTTCAGCTATTGTATTCTTCTCTTCTGAGTGGTTCTTCTTTTATGGTTTCTATGTCCTTTTTTATGCTTGTTATCATTTTCTTGAAGTTCTCACTAAGTTCCTTGAGCATCCTTATAACCATTGTTTTGAACTCTGTATCTAGTTGGTTATTTGCCTCCATTTTGTTTAGTTCTTTTTCTGGAATTTTCTCCTATTATTTCATTTGGGATGTATTTCTTTTTTTCCTCATTTTGGCTGCCTCTCTGTTTGATTCTATGTAGTAGGTTAATTTTCTATGTCTCCCAGTCTTGGCTGGGTGGCCTTATGTAGTAGGTGTTCTGTGGGGCCCAGTGGCACAATCTCCCTGGTCACCTGCTCTAGTTGCTCCAGGAGTGTCCCTTGTGTGGTTTGTGTGTTCCCATCTGTTATAGTTAAGCCTTGATTGTTGTTGGCACATCAGTGGGTGGGACTAATCCTCAGGCTGATTGGCTGTGGGGTTAGGACACATCCATAGCTTACAGGATGCTGTGTGTGGGGCTTACCCCACTGAATAGGATTTGCCCCAGTGGGCTCTGGTGCCTGTTGAGACCACCCTTTGGGTGTGCCAGTAATTGAAGTTAATTGGGTGGTGCTCTGCTGTGGTCTGAAGCTACCTTCCCAGTATGTTGGTTCTGGAACCCCTTGTGAGGGGCTCTGGTGCAGGCCCAGGTCACCCACTGCCTGTGACTGACCAGGGGCTATCTGGTAGGAGCTACAAAATGATCAGCAGTTGTTTGCTGCCTGTGCTAACCCGAGAAGTACATGGGAGAGGCCATGCTGTGAACTAAGGATGGCTGCCACCAGTGCCAGTACTGGGGTAGCTCCACAATAAGCCAGGACACCCCGGAGCCTGCAGGGTCCCTTAAGATTCAGTGCCTGGTAAAGCCTTGTGCAGTACATGAGTTGGGTGAGGCAGGGTCTCAGGGAATCACTAAAGTGGAAAAAACTTTGGTCAATAGGTTAATGTAGACTCTGGTTTGGTGCCAGTGCTGAGCTTGGAACCACTCAGCAAAGGTCTCAGCACATACTGTGGCCAGCTGCTGCCTGCCTGGGTCCTGCAGACTCCAATAGTTTTTCAAGAAAGAGTGTAATGTGGGCAGGGATGGCTGCTCTCAGAGAAAGTGCTTCTTGTGTTGGGTGAGTTGGGTGGAGCAGGGTCTCAGGGAATCATCAGGGTGAAGCAGTGGAGCCAATCAGATTCAGATTTGGTCTGTGGATGTGGACTCAACACAAGAAAGATGGTACCTGCCTGCCAGTTGCTTGGGAGCAGGACCCCACACAGGGAAAATGGTCACTGTCCTCCAGCCCTCACTTCGAAGCCACACACCTCAGTCTACCCTCCATATGCCTCAGCCACCTCCCAAGTTATTGTCCCTCTGCTGGAGCCCAAGGTGAGTGCCTGTGAGTGAAAGTCTGTGCATGGGCCATTTAAGAAAATGTCTGGGTTTCCCACAGCCTTCCATCCCACCTGGATGGTTGGAATCTCCCCACTGTTTTTCATAGCCTGATTTTGTGGGGGTTCCTCTTCCCAGCACCAGTACTCTGGGCTGGAGAGGCTGGTGTGAGGCTGGGGTCTCTTGCTTCTCCAGGGGAACCTCCATGGCCAAGATATTTTTCCCGGTTCTCAACCACCACAGGGAAGTTTGTGGCAGGCCCGTTTCGTGTCTCCACCTCGCCTACCAGTCTCAAGGTGGCTTTTTCTTTATATCCTTAGTTATAAAACTTCTGTTCAACCAGACTTCAGATGGTTCTCCAGGTTGATTGTTCTATAATTTAGTTGTAATTTTGATGTGTTCAGGGAAGGAAGCAGGCACAGTATTTGTCTAGTCCTCCATCTTGGATCTTTCTACTTTGTCTTCTACGTCCCTGATTCAGTCCTCTGCTTCATTTAATCTGCTGTTGATTCCCTCTAATGTACCCTGTATTTCAGTTATTGTATTCTTTATTTCTGACTTGTTCTTTTTTAGGTTTTCTATCTCCATTTTTATGTGTCTTATCTCTCTGTTGAAGTTCTCCCTGAGATCATGGAGCGTCCTTATAACCAGTGTTTGGAACTCTGCATGTGGCATATTGCTTGTCTCCATTTTCTTTAGTTCTCTTTCTGGATCTTTGTTCTATTCTTTTATTTGAGGCATGTTTCTTTGTCTCCCCATTTTGGCTGCCTCCCTGTGTTTGTTTCTATGTACTAGATAGAGCTGCTTTGTCTCCCATAGTGGTCTGATATAGTAGGTGTCCTGTGGGACCCAGTGGTGCAGTCTCCCTGGTCACCTGAGCCTGGTGCTGCAGATGTGTCTCTTGTGTTGGTTGTATGAGCTACAGATGTGTCCCTTGTGTGGGCTGTGTATACCCTCCTATTGTAGTTGAGAGTTGGTTCCTGTTTGCACATCACTGGGAGGGATTGACCCTTGGGCTGACTGGTTTTAAAGACTGGCCATGAGTACAGTGGAGGAGCTGTTGTGCAGAGGCTGACTCTCAGAACAGGATTCACTTTAGCAGGGCTCTGGTGCCTGCCCAGTAAGCCCTTTGGGTGTATTGTCCTCGGAGGTGGGTGGGTGTTGCTCCGACTCAGTCAAAGCCAGCAACTGGGCACCCCTGCCCCAGGGCCTTCTGGAAGGGGTACCACTGTAGGCCAAATTTAGCTGAAGCCTGTGCCCTGCCCAGGGTCATCTGGCATGAACCACAAAGCAATCTGCAGATATCTTCCACCCTCACTGATCTTGGAGGTGCCTGGGAGAGTCTAAGCCAAAAACTAAGGCCAGCTGCTGCTAATGCCAGGCTTGGGGCTGCTTAGCAAGAGGTAGGGACACACCAAAGCCAGATGCTCCTTATTTGGGTTTTATAAACTTTTGAGAGATTTTGGGAAAGTCTGCAGCATGAGCCAAGACAGGCTGTTTGTATGGAAAAGTCACTGGAAGCGGCTTGGGTGGGCCCGAAAGTTGGGTTGTGTGAGGCCTCATGGAATCACCACAGCAGGGAAAATGTGTTAGCCATGTTGTGGAGACTCAGATATGTCACTCACCTAAGTCTGCACACTGGGAAGGGGGAGGGCTCAATAAAGGAACAATGCCTTTTGCAAGCACTTCTATCTGGAAGAAAGCTGCCCATCCAGCCCTCACCCTGAGGCCAGACAATTCAGTTCTTCCCTGTATGTCCCTGGTGCCTTTTGAGCTGCTGCCCCAGCACTGGAGCTCAGAGCAAGTGAGTCCATCAGTAAGAGTAAGTCCTGGCCCTTTAAGAGAAATGCCTGGGACTCCAGCTGCCTTCTGTCTTACTCACCCACAATCTCCTCTGGTTTTCACATCCAGAACTTATGGGGACTTCTCTTCCTGGCATTGCAACCCTGGGATAAAGAGCCTGGTGTGGGGTAGGAACCCCTCACACCTCAGAGGAGACCTTCACAGTCAAGATATCCCTCCCAATTTCTAACTGCCATACATGGGTACGGGGCCAGCATGTTCTGCCCCTCCTACCAGTCTCAACGTGGCTTCTTCTATACATCCTTAGTTTTAGGAATTCTGTTCAACTAGAGTTCAGGTGATTCTCAGTGATGGTTCTGTAGTTTATTTGGAATTTTGATGTGGTCGTGAGAGGACACAAGCACAGCATTTACCTACTCCACTGCTTTAAGGAAGCACTTCTTAAAAGGGCTCAAGAAAGACCCCAAGGCTCTCTAGTGCCTATGGTCTGACAGATAAGCGCCCTAGCTTGGCTGGACAGTGGAGGGCCCTGAACGCTGAGCTAAGGGGTCTAACTCTTATGTCTTGCCACTGGCCTGATGTTGGTTGGGCCTGCCTTCTGCACCCACCTACTGTCTGTTTCCTATTGCTCTGGCCCTTTTACAATCAGTACAGGGCAGGCCTGTTTCACGTAGCAGATTAGGCTTATGGAAGTTGTCACACTGAGAGGTGACTCTCAATGGTAAGTTCAGAGGAGTTTAGTTATTCGTAAGTGCCTTATTAAAAGAAGGTGTATGTGTGGGGCATACCCACTCCAATGTGAGTTCTCTTAAGGCAAGACTTTTTCTCTGCTTTGTTCATTGTATTCCAAGAATCTAGAAAAATACTAGGCATAGAGCAGGTGATCATTAAATTAGCACCTAGGAGGTGGTGTTAGGCAGGTTGGCTGCAGCTGCTCCCAAATCATCTTTTGGGCCAAACAGACAAATGGGAGGCAGATGAATCTCAGAGAGGCTCCAGCACCTGCCCAAAGTCAGGCAGCTTATTAGAGGCCAGCCTGGGCCAGGAATGATTCTAATAAAAGCCTAATTTTCATCCTCTAACCTGCTGTCTTTGTCAGCTCCAGCTGCGATAACAAAATATCATAAACTGGTTGGCTTATGAACAATGGAATGTAGTTTTCACAGTTCTAGAGGCTGGGAAGTCCAAGATTAAGATGCTGGCAGATCCTGTATCTGGTGAAAGCTCTTCTATGTTGCAGACGACTGAATTCTTGTATCTTCTCATGATGGAGAACAGAGAGGAAGTAAGTTCTCCTGTGACTCTTCTAAGGACACTAAACTCATTCATGAGAGCTCCACACTCACGACCTCATCTAATCCCAACCATCTCCCAAAGACCCTCACCTCCTAATGCCATTACATTGGGGTGTAGGTTTCCAGCACATTAAGTTTGGGGTGAGGGTGGGAGACACATTCAGTCCACAATACCTGCCTCTGTTATTCAGACCCTGGTCATCATGTTCATGGCTGCAGCTCCAACCAGCTGAGTTCATTAATAAGAAATCTACTTTGCCTGATGCCATGGGTGATGTTGAGAATTTTTTGTGGCCCCAATGTGACTCAATACCTGGAAATTCTTATTAGTGAGATTCCATCACCTCAGTGAAGCTTTGGTTCTTGCATTTATCAGGGGGAAAGCCATGGGAAGTCTGGGATGAGGGCATGACCCTCCACAGGGGCACTGACAGGCTGAGGGCTGGTGAGGGACATGGCTTTGTGGAACTGCCCACTGCAAGCTCACCCTGGGGAGGGGCTTGGAGGCTTATGGATTCCTTTCTGCTTACTCTAGTCAGTGTGCCTGCTACCAGCTGCCATGCAAGCTGGGCTGTGTAGGAAGCATGTGGGGGGTGAGAGGGGGTGGCGAGGGTAGGAGTCTCCTCCGGAAGCAAGCTACAGCCCCCTCATGGAGAGGCCCTGGCATGTTCACCCAGTCAGCAGCTCTCCCTCTTCCACCCAACCAGTAGCTCTCAGGTGGGGTAACAGTCTGGCAGGGCTTGTGTTGCTGTGATCATCCTAGAATCAGCTGGGGCAGGGAGAAGGTGCTGACTATTGGCCTCTCCACAAGGGCCTAGTCATCGCAGGTCCTGACACCTTCTCCCCGAAGGGCACTGGCTTACAGGCTCCTGCTTTCTCTGGCCTCCTCCGTAGAGCCTCAGGCTCTGACACCAGCCTTCTCGAGACAGGATGGATGGAGCCTGCGTGGTCTTTCTGGGGAGAGCGCTAACTGCCGGAGAGGTGGCAAGCATGTTTGACAGCACTCTGGATTCAGACTGTCCAAATGCATT
This sequence comes from Hipposideros armiger, assembly GCF_001890085.2. NCBI lineage: Eukaryota > Metazoa > Chordata > Mammalia > Chiroptera > Hipposideridae > Hipposideros > Hipposideros armiger. The sequence goes on along the minus strand of NW_017732183.1, from coordinate 214,891 downwards.
TGTCTCGTCCCCTCGAATCTAGCCAGCCTAGGAGATAAGTCTAACTCTTCCTGACAGAATCAGTTCAGCTTTGTCCTCTGAGCAGGGCCCAGGGTGGGCAAGGGGCTGGCTGGGGCCGGCTGGGCTCTCTGAACATTGCCACCAGGGTCCTGCTGGCTGGGGGGTGACACATGGATAGCCTTGGTAGGCCCAGCAGACAGGCTCTAGCCCAGTGGACAGAACTAGAGCCGGGAGAGGGACAGAGGGGGCCCTGCCTCTGTGGCTTCTCCCAACCCCAAGGCAAAAGTAGGAAGGGGAGCAGGGAGGGGGCATGGTTTATTTTCTTCCACTCCCATCCCTGTTCTTATTCTGAGGCCCAGTGCTGAAGACAGTGTTGTTTGGAATCAGACATGTATAATGTGGGTTTGAATCCTGGGGGTATAGGCTGGAGGAGAGGGGCTGTCTGGGCCCCTTTGAGAGCACACTGTGAGTCTGACCTGCCCCCCCACCCCCACCCCTTAGGTCTGCCCATGGGCAGAGTGCTGTTCCTTCTGCATTTGAATAGCACCCTGGGGTGTCTTGCTGCCAATGCCTGAAAGCCCCCCACTCTTGGCCCATGCCCTCTTGTTCAAGCTTTATGTCTCTGGACTCTTTAAGAAATTGCAAGTTCACAATATTTGGAAAAGCTCATCTTTTCTTGGTAGAACACAGCGAGGGACTCTAGACTGTGGATGTCACTTTGTGGTGAGGGAGGGTGTGAGGGTCACGCTATTTAGGAAAGGGAGACAGACTTGTGCCCTGCATGGTCAGCTTGTCTCCATGTCTGGTTTTTAGACTATGGAAACGGGTGAAGGGCCATGGAAGGATATCAGAGAACAGGGTCAGGCTGCTGAGATGCAAACAGGGTCCCTCTGGGCCTGACCCGGCTGTTTCTCCTGCCCCCAGCTCCACTGTGGCACAGGGGCCAAAGGACAGACTAGGGGTCTGGAGTTCTGCTTCTGACCATGAGAAGAAGGGAAGCCCTGTTGGGGGTACTCAGAGAAGCTGAGACACTTCTGGGGGCTTAAAGAGAGGCAGGTAGAAGCCAGTGACCCGCCACCCCTCAGAGGATCAGGGGACAGCACAGATACAAGTTCCTGACCTAAAAGTATTATAAATGTAATGCCCTCTTCACCAGTACCCACAAAACAGCAAGCCGTAAATGTACATGCACAATCTCATGCAGCCCTGCTCTGCAAGGGAGCAGAGCCTGAGAGGAGTGCAGGTGGGAGGCGTTCATTTGGGAAGTGAGGCCAGGGAGGGGAGTGGGGAAATGAGATAGGCTGGGAAAGGTATGCAAATGCATCTTGGAGTTGTTCCTCGTAAAGGAGTGCTTCTGTACCAACTGCCACTGGCCACTTGGCTGCTCCAAGGCATCTTTGATTCCAGGACTTTACCGGCCTCCTGGGAAAAGGAGCAGAGTGCAGAGTTGGTCCTGGCAGCCAGTCAGCCCTTTCTGCACCCAGCACACAGAGATGCAGGTGCTGGTAGTTGGAAGCGCACGCCTGCACGCGTTGAGATGGTGTGGGCCAGGATGTCTGCTGTAGCACTATAGTCCCATTGTCCAGATGATAAAACTGAGGCTCACAAAGTTCTCTTGGCCAAGGTCCCCAGCTGGTGATAGCTGTGCTGGGTCTGACTCTGAAGCCTGCGCTCTTTCTACCCTAACTCCAGCACATTTCACTCTCCTTCTAAGATGCTGGCACAGGGGAAGAGTCTCTGTATCCCCTCCACCAGCCAGTGCCTACTGTGTCTCAGGCATGAGATTGGCGCCCAGTAAGTGGCAAATAGAAAAATTATTTCTGGCCTCTAATATCAGATTGCAGACAGACAGGCCTCATTAGGGCCACTAATGTAGACCTGCAAGAAAAGTGAGAATTAAATTTTCTTTTAAATGCACCAGGGAGTTCACTGTTAAAGGGCTGGGGTTGCAACTTCTTTTATGAAAAGAGGGGTGTCTTCTATCTGTGTTATGGGCTGAACTGTACCCCTTCGAAATTCATATGTTGACAGCCTCAGCCCCAATACCTCAGAATGTGACAGTATTTCGAGATAGGGTATGTAAAAAGAGGTGATTAAAGTTAAATAAGGTCATATGGGTGGGCCTTAATCCAATAGGACTATCCTCATAGGAAGAAGTTAGGACACAGACAAAAAGAAGAAAGACCATGTGAAGACAATAGAGGGAAGACAGCCAAGGAGACTTGTAGCTTCCAGAGCTGTAAGAAAATAAATTTCTGTTAAACTACTCAGTCTGTGGTATTTGTTACAGCAGCCCAAGCTGACTGATAGAAGCTGTTTCACCAGCCTAGAGTTTACGTGGATGTTTGAGCTTGAAGATGACTTAAACGTGGGCATTCCCATCCTATTTTTCAGAGGAGGCCTAGACCCAGGGAGGAGGCCTGATGTACTCAGATGCATGTAGAGTTAGGGACAAAGCAGGAACTAATTTTCTCATAAAATAAAATATACCTCTCCCACCTCCCCTGCCCCCCTGCCCTGGTACGTAACGCGTTCTGGCTTGGAGGTTTAAAGACCCTTGGGGATCCCTCCACTGCCATGGGTCAGGGTGTCAGGAGGTCTGGCTCTTCTCCCCCAGAAAAAATAAAGGCACCTGTACCACCACCTTTTAGCTGACACCACCAGACCCCCATCAGTGGTCTTGCTTCCAACCCTGAAAAGGAGGCTCAGGGCCAGGCTCAGTTTTCTAGACTGTGAAATGGAGAAACGCAACAGCAAGAAGTTGATTGAGGTGCTGGAGGAATTTGGTTTGGGGAGGAGCTGACAGAGAGGGTGGTCCAGCATCATGTGTCAGATGGAGATCATGACATCTAGGATCACATACGACGGCAATGCTTCCTCCCTGCCAGGGGGCTTGTGAGGATGGACTGTGACGGCCCTTGCAAACTTGCTTCTGTTTGTCCAAAGCCCCGTGGAGTGCAGCAAAAAGGATGCTAAAGGCTACACATAGAACTGGGTTTAAATGCCACTCGTGCTACTAACTGTGGGGTGTCCTTGGGAAAGTTGTTTAGCCTCTCTGGGCTTCAAGTTCCTCATCTGTGAAATGAAGCTAATTACGTATTTCTGGAGAGGTTGTTATGAGGATTACATAAGAAAACAGGCAACATGGCTGGTGTCCCCAGAGGGCTGTATACAAACACACCTCGCAACTCTCCTTTGCACCTCCAAACCCTGTTATGATTTTGTAGGAAGATGTGGAATTTCAACAATCTGACATGCTCTGGGTGGAATTGCTGTGGGGTGGGGGCTTGATCCCTGCGGATGGGCCTGTGCTGACATGGGTGGTGGTTCTCTGACCAAGTCCCTCCTGACCCAGAGCCCTTCTGTAACTGGTGAGTTGGGTTTCTTTGTCCCTGAAGGCCAGTTTATGAGTCACATAAACAGGGACCTGGCAGGGGTCCTTTGGAACAAAAATTTTCCAAATCTGTAAAGGATCCAACTCTCCAGTTTCCACATTAATGAGGGCCCAAGTTGACCCAGGATTTGGCAAAGGCTGGTCCCCACATCCAGCATTTCTGAGAGGTTCCCTCATGCTCCTTCTCACTCCTATTGTATTTCTATGAACCGGAAGTAATCCCCCTCCTCTCTGTGCCTTCCCATATTTTACCTGACTGTGGAGTTCAAAATCCCCTCTCCTTAATGCCCCCATGTTTTTGCATGTGGTTTTCTGAGGCCCAGAATGCCTTTCCTTTCTTTATCCTCTGGTTTACAAACCCCAGATCAGATGTCCCATTTTCTCTGAGAACACTTCCCTGCCTCCCCAAGCCAAACCAATGCCTCCTGCTTCTGTGACCTAACCTAGATGAACCTGGAAAAGAAGGGATTAGACAGTAATAATGGCCTGCTGCCACCAGGGGGCAGCCGCTCAGAAAGAGTCAAGGGGCTGAGCACCTAAGGTCTTGTACCAGTTTGAACCTCAAGCAAGCAGAAAGTGGCCCTTTCCTCAGTGTGCTTAGAACACCGGACTGCAGACAGCAGTCAGAATGTTGGCAAGCACTGTCCTCAGGCAGAGAGACAGGGGCTATGGCCCCACCAGTATTTGCAGCTGTTCACAGAATAACTGATACAAACTGAGGGCTTCTTGCTTCCCATCCCTGAAGAGGGGCTGAAGCGGAAATGTGCCCAGGGAGGAGCTCATCCAGGTTTCTCAGCAGACAGGGTAGGTCAGTGATGCTTAAAACACACTTTTGCTTCTTCATAAAGTCCCCAGCTAAGGTCCCAGATAGGATCAAGTCTACCTGGCAATTAGAATCACGATTCTGGTCTAGAATCTGCCAAAACAGCCCAGCAGACGCCTTCCGAAATTCCGTCTTAAAGAAGCTCTTGTCTCTCTGGGTGATGTCTGCACCTGATGTGTACTTCTCAGGGCCTCTTGTACCATACTTGTCTGTCACCCCCACCCAGTGGGGCCCCTCAAGACCATGTATTGCTCACTCTCATGTCCAGGTGAGACTTGTAACTGCCTTATTAAACCCCTCAGAGCTCACCACATTTTTTGTGCCCGCATTTTCTGTACATGCTTTGTAGCCACATGCTTCTGTTTCTTTCCTCCTTAACCAGAGCACCGTGTCTTTGCACCGTGGCTATGCTGGAGGGGCCCAGATGTAACACATAAAAGAGGCGAGGGGGCAGCACCCTGGGTAGGGCTCCGAGTGACAGGCGGAGCAGGCCTCACTGAGCTCTGGCAGAATTAATGGAGTGGGTCACACTTACTCCCTCCCAACCAAGTCTCCTCGTCCACGTGAAACTCTCCAGACCTCCTCGTATTCTCCTTCAGTGGTATGATGATCAGTCTTATGTGTCACCTTGGCTAGCCTACAGTCCCTGGTTCCTCAATCAAATGCTAATATAGGTGAAGATACTTTGTAGATGTGATTAATGTATATAGTCAGTTGACTTTAAATAGGTGATTACCTCAAACATCTGGGTGGGCCTGATTTAATCAGTTGAAAGCCCTTAAGAGCAGAGCTGGGGCTGCCATGAGAAGAAGACATTCACCCTGTGGACAGAGAGCAGCTCCCTCCTGTGTCAGGGAGTTCTAGTATGGCCCACCTGATGGCCTGCCCTGTGGATTTTGGGCTTGCCTACTTGGCACCCACAGTTGTGTGAGCCAATTTCTTGCAATAAATCCCTTAATATGTGTCTCCTATTGGCTTTTGTTTCTCTGGTGAAATCCTACCTGTTCCAGGTGGCCTGGGAAAGCTCCCCATGCTGGGAAGGGGAGGATGAATCTGTGTGTTAGAGCAGCTTTGCTATCAGGACACTCACTGTATGGCAGGCAGTGTGGTAAGACTTTCATCACATTTAATCCTCTGAGCATATGTCATAGGTACTGTTATTATCCCTATTTTATAGATGAAGCATTTGAGGCCCAGGGAGTTAAGTTATATGACAAAGCATGCTGTGGCCAGGATCAGAAACTCCTGGCTCCAGAGCACAAGTTCCTAACTGTTTTTTGTGCCAACAATACCTTCTGCAGCCTGGTGAAGCCATGGACCCCTACTCTGAAAGATTCTTCCATATGCATAAAATAAAATGAACAAGGTGACAAAGGAAATAATTTTTAAAAATAATTATCAAAATATTTTAAAGCACAAATTTATAATATGGTAATACATGTGCTTTTCTGTTAGTGCATTTCATTAATCAGACTAGCAAGGGTCTACATATCATGTGACTGCATCTCATATCTGTAATTATTATACTATGCCATGAAAATACCTGTGATTCTTCCTGGTGATAAAGTCACAAGTATTGCTAACTACATATACTCCCTTGCTTACCTCCCCAATGGAAGGAAATGCTATATTTCAATTAGCGTGATAATAAAGATGAGTGTCTTCCTTATCCAACTTCCTAGATCCCTTGAATGAGCCCAATTTGAGGACAGACTTCACCACTCGTTGCAGTGCCTGCTTTCCAGGGCTGATGATGGAACAAGTTCATGGACATGAACGAAGCCCTGCACACTGGGCACAGAGCAGACACACCTTCCCCTCTATCCATTCCAGGACTCAGATGAGCGAAGGTTCCAGAGGAAAACACAGTCAGCTGGAGAGATTCCTGTGCCAAGCTCAACCCCTGCAACCCTGAGGGCCTGGGCTCACTCGCATTCCTCACAAGTCCATGGTGTCATGGGGACGCCTGGCCCTCCAGCCCCCTCACTGTTTCTTTTGGAGACAGAGGCCATGGCCACTGGTGTTTCCTGCAGACCCTTTTCCTGTTTGTGTCAATGTAGGCCACGCTGAGCCAGCTGGCTCACCCTCCTGCATGCAGAGTAGCTTTGCTGACTGGTGGCCAAGAAGGACCAGGCTGAGCATCTCCAGGTGGAGAGCCAGGAAGGGGCCAAGGAGAGGTAGGCAAGCCCAACTTCCTCCCATGTCCCAGGTGCCTGGAGAGGGGAGCCTCATGAACAGCAGCCGGACAGGCCCTCTGTACCCACATCTATCTCCCCACACCCATAAACAACCAGGGCAGCCCTGATGAAAATAAATCTCCCAGCATGACTACCTGATTTTAGCCTTAGCCTCACTCCTGCCTTTCCCCCCTTCCCCTTTCATGTCACTTCTCTCAAATGCCCTGAGTGCTTATTATGTGCCAGGCACTTTGAATACGTGATGCCATCTACTCTCTAACACTCTGTGATGTGCTGCTATGACATCAATTTGACAGTGAGGAAACTCGGGCTCAGAGAGAGTGTTACCCAGAAGAAAGAGGCCAGGACCTGAACCCAGCTCTGGGCTAGGAGCCAGCCTGTTTCCATTTCACATGCTGCTTTGCTCTGATCAGCCTTTACTGTTCCCTGCTAGCCAGCTCCCAGGTTGCACAGGGTATCTTCCATCACTCATAAGGCCTCTATCATACTAATTCAGACTATAGTGTTAGTCAATAGGTTACACTCTGCTAGGGTATTTGTATTTTAAGAGGGCTTCAGGGTGATAGTTATGCTCAACTCTGAACAGTGTTATTTGGGGTGTTGGAGGACAGAAAAGGTATGTGAGGCCTGGATTGGGCGGGGTAGAGCTGAGAGCTTGGGCACTAGCATTGGGCAGGTGGGGTGGGAGAGACCACCATGAACAACCCCATTTGAAACACTGTTTTGATTGAGCTGCCCCCATCAGTCCCACCTTCTAGCATCAGGTCCTTGTGAGTGAATTATGCTGGCCTCTGGGGAAGACCCCTTCCCTTGGGAGTGACCACTGAACCCACAGACTAGAGCTGTGATTCCATTGTTGCTTTCCCCAGGAGAAGCAGAAAGAGCAGGAGAGGTACCTCCACTCTGTGACTGGGGGAGTAGCTGAGTGACTGGGGGACTGGAGCCATGGCCCAGGAGAGAATGTCTCTGCTCCTTCTCTGCCTCCCAGGACGCTTCCAGGGTGATTCTTACTCCATGCCCCCACCCCACCTCTCAATAAACAGGGCTAAAGTGATTGTACTCATCTGACAGAGGGGGAAACTGAGGCCTAGAGAGGGGGAGTGACTGTAGACACTTGATGGGGCCTGGGCTTGCAGGAGGGAGCACAGTGGGAGGGAGAGGGACTTCCTTTGTATAAATTCCTTGCACTCATTTTTGGGAGGCATGAGATTTGAGAGGGTTCTCTCATTTGGATACAAGCTCCGGAGTCCTGTAGGGAGTCAAAAGGCTAGTCAGGTTAAGTGTGCTTAGGGGGCTACCATCAGAGAACTTGAAATTGGGACTGTTACCATTCCCCTGCCCCATCGCCTATTGCCAATCCCTGGATCCTGCTTTCCTTTTCTTCTCTTTCCTTTACCCAGAAAATCCCAAGATATGTGTGCACGCGCGCGCGCGCGCGCGTGTGTGTGTGTGTGTGTGTGTGTGTGTGTGTGTGTGTGGCGGTGGTGGTGGTAAGGGAATGGGCAGGGTTGATATTTACCTCCAATTTTTCCTCAGACCCCAAGAGGTCAGGAGCATTGCTAACTTTTTAAGATGAGAAACAGGTTCAGGGAAGAGACTTGACTTGCTCAAGTTCACACAGGTGGTAAGTGGAGGAGGCATGAGCCATTCATGCTTTTCACCTCATCGTGCTAGTGAGCAGTGGAGGATATCACATGTTACCCTAACCAGGCAACATGCAAGCACACACAATAAATTAATTAAATATGCCCACGATGAGCACTAAGTGTGTCCCAGACAGTGTGTATGCACTGGGGCCCTAGACATAAATAGATTGTAGTTCTTGCCCTTGAAGAGCTCATAGCACACTGGGGAAGAGAGACACCTAAAGTAATCATCACAATTTACTGTAACAAATTCTCTAATAAAAGGCAACTCCAAAGCAAAATGTTATTCAAAGTTTTTATAGAGTGACTAACTTGCTTGAGAGATTCACAGAAGGCTTGTCCTAGGAGGAAACTTTTAAGATGGGTTTTGAAGCCCGAAAGTGATTCCTTAGGAGTTTGAAGTAGTGAGAAGGACGTTCTGGGTGGGAAAAATGAAATAGCTTGTGCAAAGGCTGCATGGCATTTCTGTGGGAGCCTTCCAGAGGCAATGCCTTAGCCCAGCATGTCCCAGACTGGGTTTCACAAATATTAGTGCCCTGCCAGGCACTCTTCTTAGAGTTTTTCACATTTAACTCCTTTAACTTTTGCAACAACCCTATGAGGTGGTACTACTATTATTCCTGTTTCATAGATGAAGAGACAGTGGCACAGAGAGATTAAGGAAGTTGCTCAAGGCAGCATAGCTAGTCAACGACAGAGCCAAGATTGGAACTCAAGCCAGAATGTTCTAGAATCAATGCACTGTGTATTGTGTGTACTACATAAAAACTGGCCAATATATCAGGTAAAAATATTACAATGAGTATTGGTATAGTAAAGGTTCTGAAAAGTTCATCAGTGAAACAAACACACTGCAAATTTTTTGACCCAGAGTTTTTTCAAACCAATTTTACTTGGGAATACTTTCTTTTTTCTTTCAAGTATGAGCTCATGGAAAACCCTTTGGGAATTGCTGTGTTGTTTCTAAGAGTGACTCTAATGGAGGCCAGATCTTTGGTTGGGGGTGGGGACTGGGGGCTTTTCTGGTTCCTGATGACCCCCAGTTAGGCCTGCTGGTGGCCCTCTTCCCACAGAGCTGCAGCCCTCCCTAAATTAATCTGCCATGACCATGTGTTCCTTCCACATCTTTACAACACAAGAAAATCAAACAGATTTGAGTCTGGAGGAAGCACTTTGGGTGTTGTCAAAACTGCACTTTTAGCTTTGTGCTTGATTTCTCTTTCCTAACTGGGAGGAAAACTGGCTGTGGAAAAGGATGCGTGGTTGCCTCATTACAGCTGTGTTTCACAAGAAGTGTGTGTGTGTCAGTGTGTGTGTGTGTGTGTGTGTGTGTGTGTGTGTGTGTGAAAATGGATACGCAGAGTGAACAGCCAAGAGGAAGGAAAGCTGGGAGTCAGAGAGGAAAGTACAGTTTCTGGCCCAGCCAGGGAGCATGTCTCTTGTGTAAGGGTAAGGTTGGGAGAGGGAGGGCATACATGAAGTGTCCAACTTCCCACACAGAGCTATGGCTTCACATCAAAGCCTGTGAACATGAGTTAATTCTTGGATTCCTGAAACCCCATCCTTTCCAAACAAGAGAAGTCCGGCAGCCACAGCCATTAGCACCATGGACAGCGACAGGCCTGCCACGTGCACTCCGGGGAAGGGAAAGCGCTGGACTTCTCTTGCTCAAGAAGCCAACGCTGGTGGGACTGAGTTTTGCTAGGACCACAGTATATTTTTGCACTGCATAGATGGGGTCTTAGCTAAACTCACTGTCATCTAAAGCCCCTCCCATCCAGTATCTCCCATCAAATGGATACAGGTTCCCAGAGAAAAGAAACATTTGCTAGGGACCACAAGATGGTCACAAAGGGGAGGGCGATGGTACCAGAAGATATATCCATTTTCTTCAGGCATGCACAGAGATGGCTGAGGTCCCAGGAGCACTGTTGCACTGTACTGTTCAATTCCCTACCTTGTCTGTGTCTTGAGGGCCAGGAATTGTCTTCAGTGCTCAGCCTGGAGTAGCTGCCCCATTCATGTTGGAGCAGTGGCAGGAGGGCTTTGCTTCAGGACTAAGTTTTCCATCTGTATGAACAAAAGGCTGTGAGTCTCACTCTGTAGGAAATCTTTATGGTCTCAGATGAACTTTTGAATCAAAAGCCTGCTTCCCTCAATAGTCAATAAGTGTGTTTTCAGGACATAGAAACTTGCGTTATTAACAGCACACAGTAAACACAAGCCTGCAAAACAAAAATAAACAAGAAGCCACACACCTCTGGTGGTTTCTGGGGGCTGTTGGTGGCTTGCTATGCTGCCCAGGGAAAAGTACATTCAGCATCGGGCTTTCCTATCTCACTCTGCTCCATCTCACAAATGCATGTTGAGGGTCCAGTCCCACAGCCAGTTTTGTGGGATGAGGAGACCAAATGGCAGGATCTTAGAAGAACATACATCCTCCTAGTGGGGAAAAAGTCACTCAGAGTAAGATACCGCAAGGACCATCTGAGATTATCACTCATCACGTGTCACCCAGCCCCAGGGCATAGGTGGCTCACGTGAAGCAAGGTCCATGCTGACAGATATTATCAGGAAGGCAAAAGAGGAGGTTGGAAAAGTAATCTGTGTAAGCTCACCCAGCCAGCAAGGGCAGGGTGTTTCTGTTTTCAGCTGGATCCCCCAAATCTTGTACGTAGCAGACACTCAATATTTGCTCCACGGGTGAATAATGAAACCGCACCACCCTGCCTGCTAGATGACAGAGAAGCAGGGTGGCCTGAATAACCGGCACATTGTGGGGATGAGGCTGGCTCAGTAGAGAAATCCCAGCTTAAGTCACCACAACCTGGGGTTCCTGAGAGATTTGTCTTTGGTAGTTGTGGGCATTGCAGGAAGCTTGGGCCTTGGAGAAAGCAGACCAGAGACAGCTACAGACCCACAGTTCTATGAAAACCTAGCCAGAACCAGCTACTCGGAGGAGCGATAATTAGGGCTCCAGCCACAGCCCCCTACAGGGCTGGGCCAGGTTTCAGGGGCTGGCTGACCCTCTTGACTAAAAGGTGTTGTTGCTGCTTCTGGGCTAATGGGCCTGGCGGGCAGACACTTCCTCACTGGCCTCTGAGTAGGGCTGTCTGAATATCTTCAGGAACTGGAGTGTTCCTCTCCCACCCCCTTCAGCTGTGAGCTCTCAGGAGCTAAAGCTGGAAATAGAAAAGAGCGTTCGGGTCACAGTGGCCCAGCCTCTCAGAACAGTGGGAGAGGTGGACTCAGCCTTGTTCCTGCCTAAAAGGACTGGAGAGGCTGTGGTACCCATACCCTCTGGAACACTAAATTCAGCGCCCAGCACCGACTAAAAAACCTTATTTCCCTTCTCTTTCTTTCAAAACAATCAATAAACACAGTGAAAGACTAAGGGGCTGGGGCTGGATATACAAAGAGAGGCACAGGGCAAAGACCACTATAATAACTCCAGATTTCCCAAAAATGAAGCATTAAAAAAAGAATGGAGCTGGAAGACAAAGCAATCAATATTTGTGGGGAGTGGGGCTTGATGGGAAATGTAGCATGTGCAGCTTACTATCTCCACCAGCCCTGCACAGACCCTCTCTGATCTGTATAGACCATTCTCTTCACTGCCCCAAACACCCCTTGGTGGATGACTCCATCCTGTTATCCACCCAGACCTCTACTGATTCAAATGTCACCTGTCCTCTAAGGTTATGCTCTTTCTCTTCATCCTGGGACAGACTTCCTCAAGTGCTGTGGCCACAATGACTTGCTTTTAGCAGCCTCTTCCTGTCTATCCTTGACTACATCACCTAAATAGCTATCTTACGTGGCTGCTTATGTGATTTTATTTATTAGTCTTGTCCCTCCAACTAGACTGTAAGCTCTTTAACAAGGACATCATCTTGAATCCTCCCTCCCACACCACCACCCCAGCACAGCATTCTGCATATGATAGGTACTCAGTAAAATTCTTACTGAAAGAATGAATGAACAAATAAATGAATTAAGAAAAGAAGGAAGGGGGCTGGCCAAGTGGCTCAGTTGGTTAAGAGCGCGAGCTCTGAGCAACAGTTCACCGGTTCGATTCCCACATGGGATGATGGGCTACACCCACCCACAACTAAGACTGAACACGGTACCTTGAGCTGAGCTACCCTGAGCTTCCCTGAACTGCTGACAGGCGGCCGGATGGTGACTGGACTTGGAGCTGAGCTAGCTGCGCCCTCCACAACTAAGACTGAAAAACAATGACTTGGCTGTTCCCTTTCCCCAATTCCCTGACACTGTTCCCCTTCTCCAATTCCCCAATAAAAAGAAAGAAAAAGAAAAAAAAAAGAAGAGGGAGGGAGGGAAGGAGGGAAGCAGGAAGGAAGGAAGGCCGCTATGGTTTTTTGAAGGTTAATGGGAACTTGCATGGCTGTTAAGGTTGGTGCTCCTTCTTTGCTCTCCATTCTTACTCTTCCACCATAAAGAGTGTTTCATTTCCCCAGTGTTTACTTCTTAAGCAAATCACGACATGAGATAATATATGTAAAATTTTCAAGCAATATAAAATTCTCAAGAACTTTTGAACACTTACTATGTCCTCATGATAGTTTCTGCCCTTGAGAAGCTTACAATTTAGTAGGGAGATAAGAGTAACACACACATGAAGACTTCAGCCAGAATGGCCTAGTGGCTGGAGCTCCAGATCTGGAGAGACACAAGTCTGGGATCCTACCATGCCTTGGAGCAACTATTGGAAAAATTACATACAACAGTGACATTTGTAAGTATATGGATTTATCTCAGTTTTCTCATCTATAAATCAAGGTCATATATCCCATAGAACATTAAAAGAATTAATATATCGAAAACTCTTTGTGTAGTAATTAGGACATAGTTAGTGCTCAATAAACATTACCTATTATTATTATTGCTAAAGACATCAAACTTTTATTGAACTTCTGTTATAAGTCCGTTACTAAGAACTTCAGGCATTGCATTATCCCAGCTGTCTCTCGATTGTTGATTTCCACCTCCAGCTGTATCATTTCATTACCAAATAAACATGCTCAAGTTTCTCCCATCTCTAATCTTACCTTCTTGATCCCACAGCAGCATTTGGCTGCTGCCCCATTTCTCTGTCCCTTTCCTTCTCAAGCTTCTCAAGAGTCATCTACACACGTTGTTTCCATTACCCCTCTCACATTCATTCCTCAATCCACTGCAGTCCAGCTTTTTCTCTCATTACTCAACTGAAAAGGATCTTGTTAAAGTCTTCACATTAGACAGGCTAAGCCAACTGCTGTGACAAATAACCCCCACATTTCAGTAGCTTAACATAATCCAGATTGATTTCTCATTCCGGTCAAGATGCAATGTGGGTTGGCATGGGCAAGAGGAAAGAGGGGCTCTGCTCTACGCACTTATTCAGAGACCCAGGCTCCACTTATCAAAGGGCTCTGCAGCCCCTGGGACCACTAAGGCTCTGTGTTTAGCTGTCAAATAAAGGAAAAGAGAGCTTATAAAATTGCCTGGGAAATTTTAGGGACCAAGCTTGAAAATGGCTTACATCACTTCTCATGCACTATTGGCCAGGGTTTAGTCACATGTTCTTACCATTCTGAAGGAGATTCTGGGAAATTGAGTTTGACTCTGCCCCCCACCCCCTCCCCAAAAGGAAATGGTTTTGGGAGCACACAGAATTATCTCTGCTACAGTCCCCAGAAACTTTGATGTTGCCATACCCACTGGATACCTTTTTGTCCTCATCCTGTTCTATCTCTTAGAAGCTATCTAAATAAATGATCATATTTTCCTTCTCAAGATACTCTTCTCTGTAAGCCATTCTCCTAGCTTTCTTTATTAGTCTGGCTGCTTCTCCTCAGTCTCTGTTGAAGATTTCCCTTTCTCCTCTATCCAACTTCTAGATGACTGGGATGGAAAGGTTGTTCTTCATGAGATTGGTTCTCCTTCTCCCTCTCCCAATTTCTCATTCGCCATTCCCAAGGCTACAAATATCATCTGTATCCTGAGGACTCTCTGGTGTATATCTTCATTTTTCACCTCACCTCTGAGTCCTAGGCTCATGTTCACTGCCTGTATGGTGATTTCATCAGATATTTCACTGGCATCTCAAACTGAACCTTTCCAAACAGAGCTCACAATTCCTTTTACCTCCCACCTCCCACAACACATTGTTCTTCCCCAAATACCCCTCTTCTTATGTTTATTTACCAGTTGCTCAAGCCATATCTTAGAAGTTAACCTTGATTTTTCCTCCTCTTTCTCCTTCTCTCTTAACTTTCATCTCAAATCCATCAGCAAGACCCATGGATTCCAATACATCTGGAATTCACCCACTTCTTTTCTACTATCCTACACCAAACCACCATTACCACTTGCCTGGATTATGCAATAGCCTCCAAACTGGTTTCTTCATTTTTACTCCCTCCCCAACACCATTCATCACACAGCAACCAGAGTAATCTCTGCAAAATGTACATGGCATCTTGTCACTCCTCTGCTTAAAACTCCTTCAGAGGCTCTCAATTGCACTCAGGATAAAATCCACACCTTGTAACATGGACTCCAAGGCCTTGTGTAAAGTGGCCCCTTGTGTTATGCTGTCCTTCCCCATGGGGATGGTAGAGAGAGATTGGCCAGTGTATTCAAGATGATGTCTCTCAAGAGCTTACAGTCTAGTTGTGAGCACAGGTCTAATTCAAGGAAATCATGCCAAGAAACAGCCATGCCAGATAGCAGCTGTTTAGATGCAAACCCAAGTGACACACATATAAAGAGGTGAAAAGTGTTGAGGGAGTCTTGTGGGACAGCTAGAAGGGAGAGAACCACACCTGTGTTGTTCACCACTGCACACTCAGCATGCGACACAGTGCCTGGCATACAATAGGAGGCAATAAATGTTTGTTGAACAAACGAATGACATGTAATCATGAATGAACGCTTGACATGATTCCCGTCCTACTGGAGCTCACAGCCTGGTAGGGGAGGCTAACTAGTAAACAAACGTTTAGTTGTATGATACATGATGGCAGGGGTATGTATGTTCAAGGTACTCTAAGAATACATGGGCAGTAATTGTCAACTCTTCTTGGGGAGGGGTCAGGGAAGACTTTGGACAAGAAGATGACACTTACCTAGGACTTGAAGCTACCCTTCAAGTAGGGATAAGTCTAGAGGAATGAGTGGAGATAGACATCCCAGGTTGAAGACACTGTAGTGCAGATGAAAGAAGAGTGGTGTTTGTTTCTAGTGGGGGTCATCAAAGCACCAGACAAACAGCATATGATCGAGTGGCAAACTATATGTCATAGACCACCGGGCTTTGAAGGATGAGAAGGAAGTGACTAGTTGGCACATAGTAGGCTGTCAATGGATGCTGGTGGAAAGAATGCAGGTTGGATTACTAAGGGCAATTTGGGGAAGATTTAAGTCATT
The DNA here is from genome assembly GCF_001890085.2 of Hipposideros armiger. Classification (NCBI taxonomy): domain Eukaryota; kingdom Metazoa; phylum Chordata; class Mammalia; order Chiroptera; family Hipposideridae; genus Hipposideros; species Hipposideros armiger. The sequence continues at coordinate 199,396 of NW_017732183.1, read as the reverse complement.
ACTGGGCCTTGAAATATAAAACTACAGTCAAAATGGAGACAATATGCTAATAAAGATCATAATTAATATTAATGAGAAGATAGTCACTGATTGTATGGATCACTCAGTGGAAGCAGGAGCCAGGTGGATGAGGAGGTGTGTCAAACACTCCAGCAGGCCACTCTGGCTCTGTCACCCTGGGGGCGGAGGGAGGAGGAGAAAGAGAGGGAGAGAGGAGCATGACACATGTGGTCTAGGATGGGAGGCTGCTTGCTCAGTCTTTTCTAGCTGCTACTGTCCAAAGAAGCCTTCCTCTCTGCAAGGCTGTAGGTGCTCCCAGGAATGCTGATCCCCAGGAAAGGTTGCTTTGTGTGATATCTGCAAGGGTGAAAGTCTGGGTCTCACACATTCGCCCTTCCTTGCTTCTTCCCTGCCCAGATCCTGCAGGGGCAAGAACACCGGAATTTGGGGATGATGGTCTGCAGGGGTAGGGAATTCAAACAGAATGAGTGTCAGCCTGAAAATGTTTGTCTCGGTGGAGCTGGTGATTGGAAATGCTCTGGACAGTCTTGGTAGAAAGCAGGAAGCAGAGCAGGGCAGCCTGAGGGGAATGTGGGAAGGACGGTGCAGTCCCCCATCTCTCCTTCAGAGAAGGATAGAATGTGTGGGTGATCTTTGGGTCTCTCTTGTTCAAATCATAAATTCACATCCCCAACCCTACTTACTTGCCAGTCTCATCTTAGTGGTCTTAAGCATGATGGTGGAGGTCAAAAGTATCAATGTTAATGATAATAGCTAACCTTGACAGAGCCCACTATTGTTCTAAGGCCTTTATGTTAATTAACTCATTTAATCTCTAACTAACTTTGGGAAAGTTGCTTTTGTCATTTCCATTCTACACACATGGAGATTGAGGCTTAGAGAAGCGAAGCAATTTGCCCAAGGTTACACAGACACAGAGTTGCATAGCCAGGATTAGAACCTGGCAGTGTGGCTCCTGGTGTCACTGTGGCCCACTAGTTCTAGGGGTGGCCCTAGGGAAATGAAGGGAGGGCTCCCAGGACCCAGCAAACCAGTGAAGGCTGTGGCCAGGAGCTAGCTGTCAATGCTGCGTTCACTGCCAGGTTCTGGGAGTCCCTGGTCTGGGTATGAGGAGGAGTCTGGCTCTGTCATATTGGTGAAGGACACTGGGCAAACACCCTTTCAAAGCCTTTGTTTCCTCATATGTATAAAGGGAGAATAATTGCTAATCCATAGGCTGCTGGGAGGGGTAAATGAAGGAACACATGCCAAGTGCCCGATGCATCACTGTAGGTGCCCAGTAAATGACCTCCTTCTTCTCCTTCTCCCTTAGGTAAAGCTTGCTTCCGGCACAGCTTAGTCATCTTTTCCACAAATATGTACTGAGGGCCTACCAGGTGCCAGATCATCTGCTAATCCCTAGGAAATACACTGATGAAGAAAGAGGCTGAAGCAACATGGGGTGGGTTGGGGAAATGGGCCAGAGTGACCAGAGAGAAACAACATGGATTTTTAAATAACTCACAAGAACACAATGCCTGATAAGTGAATGTTCTCTTCAAAGCAATAGCCTCAGGTGGGCTTGTGGTAGTTCCAGACATGCTGATGCTCTGCCAGACACTGAAATCAACCCATGCATGCACTCTCCCCGCAGGCCTGGTCGGTGCGTTTTCCACATCCGGGAGGGCTAGAGCAGGAGACAACCTCACATGCTGCATTGGAGATGGATAGTTCTCTAAGTCTGATGTCACAGATTATTCAAGACTTCGGCTCAGAATGGCTTTGGAGTATTTTTTAAAACTAACTAAACCCAGTTCAGTAGGAGGGAGCTTGGGATGCCCACAGGCACCTGTTCAAGGAGCTGCCTGGTAGTGGCCAGTTGGGAGTGGGGGCAGAGTGTACCAAGGTTACCTCCAAGTGGTGGGTGTCCAGCATTTGCTTCTCTCAATGAACTTTATACAGAGGACAAGGGCCAGCTATTTACTGGGTGGAAGAAAGAGGCTGAGGCTAACAGACTCTTGTATTTGGGTTCTTTAAAGAGTTAAAAGAGTTGGTGGGTGCTCTTCTGGAGCCTCTATAACAGCTTGGAGTCCTCAGGCTAGGTGCATGCAAGACCTCTTAGGAGTGAGATTTATTCCATTCTGAAGAAGTAACTCAGGAGGGCTTTCAGAAAGTCCTTCCCTGCAAGACCTCATGGGACTGAAGTACTTGACTTGATGGGTTGGCTCTGGTCCTGCTTGCAGGCAGGGGGTTGGATTAGGTGACCCCCGAAGAACCTTGCTGGCATCAGGATTCTGGGCGCCTTCGTGGCCATGTGGAGGTGCCTGTGTGCACCTGTGAGTGCGCCCGTGAGTGTTTGTGTGTAGTTGGTGGGAGGCGTGTGAGCGTGGCCTCCGGTGGGTGTGTCTGAAGCGCCCAGCTCAGGGTTGTGCCCGCGGCGCCCACGTGTGGCTCCCAGGCGCCTGCAGGAGGAACCGCGCCTTTGCTGTCTCTGCCAGAGACGCCGTCCGAAAGGAGGAGGACCGAAGGCTGATGACAACAGGGCGCCGTCTCCCGAGTGATGGAAGAGCGCGCTGCCTCGCCGCCTCCGCCGCTCAGCTCCGGACTCCTTACGTCAGGGTAGCTGGGTCACCCCTCCGCGCAGGAGCCAGCGAGCAGCCGGAGAGCAGAGCAGAGCGCGCAGCGGAGCCCGGGCGCCCTCACTACGCACCGAGCCCCGCGGAGTCCCGCTGAGCCCCACTTAGCGGGACAGGAGGCAGCATCGCCGAGTCCGCTCCGGACGCCTCATCAGCACCAGTGCTCCCCAGATACCGCCGCTCCGACTCGTAAGGCGCGTGGTTAGTCCTGTGCGCCCCGGCCATGCGCTCTGGGCTCCGCGGCTCTTCTGAGCAGCCCTCGCGCGGTGGGCACCCGCGACTGGCCCAGGGCGCCTCTCGCTGAAGTAGTTGGGTTCCCGGAGCAGGGGTCAACACGTCGGGGGTGCGGCCGGGATCCGCGGAGTCGGCCCCCGAACGCGGGGAGCCGGGCCGCCCGCGCCGCCCCACCATTACCTCCCCGGGAGGCAAGGAGGAGCTGGTGGCTGTCGCTTCCCGGCTGTGGCAGCGGCGGCGGCGCGCCTGCCTGGCGGCCGTCGGCGTGCTCCTAGCCATGGCTCTGGGGCTGCTCATAGCGGTGCCACTGTTGCTGCAGGCGGCGCCCCCCGGCGCGGCGCACTACGAGATGATGGGCACCTGCCGTATGATCTGCGACCCATACAGCGCCGCACCCGGCGGAGGGCCCGCGGGCGCCAAAGCGCCGCCGCCCGGACCCAGCACTGCCGCCCTGGAAGTCATGCAGGACCTGAGCGTCAACCCTCCGCCCCCTTTCATCCAGGGACCCAAGGGCGACACAGGGCGACCCGGCAAGCCAGGGCCGCGGGGGCCCCCTGGAGAGCCGGGCCCCCCTGGACCCAGGGGTCCCCCGGGGGAGAAGGGGGACTCGGGGCGGCCCGGGCTGCCAGGGCTGCAGCTGACCGCGGGAGCAGCAGGAGGTGTCGGGATGGTGGGTGGCGGAACTGCGGGCGGCGGCGATTCTGACAGCGAAGTGACCAGCGCACTCAGCGCCGCCTTCAGCGGTCCAAAGATCGCCTTTTACGTGGGTCTCAAGAGCCCTCACGAAGGCTACGAGGTGCTCAAGTTCGACGACGTAGTCACCAATCTCGGTAATCACTACGACCCCACTACAGGCAAGTTCAGCTGCCAGGTGCGCGGCATCTACTTCTTCACCTACCACATCCTCATGCGCGGCGGCGACGGCACCAGCATGTGGGCAGATCTCTGCAAGAACGGGCAGGTCAGTGTCCCCCCAACCCTCACCCCACCCCCCTGACCCCGGCAAATCCCCGCAGACCCTCGCCACCACCCGGCGCCCCGAACCGCTTGAGAACCACCAGTCTCTTTTCTTCCCCCTCGCGAGCGCCCGAGCGAGCCCCGGAAGGGAGTGCGCCACAGGATCCCACTTCCCAATGAGCCCTGGTCGCGTTTATCCGAATGTAGCATGCGAGGTTGTGCTGGGAGCGCCCCGAGACCCCGCTACCCAAGCTGCACTCCCTGGCTACTTGCGTATCTCTTCTGCAGCCGCGTGGGCTTCTCGGAAAACTCATTCTTTTTTAGCTCTCACTGTACGCCCCCGGTCGCCCCTTTGTCCTACAGTCTCCTTTCCTCTCAGCAGTGGCCCCTGTTTCCTACCCTTCCCGCTGGGTCAGTGTCCATGAAGTCCCCTCTCTCCCTCCTTCCCGGATTTGCCGGCGGCGGAGAAGAGGGGACCAAGGAGTTGCTTAAGTTGGAGAGAGAACGTGCAGCCTGGGTGGGAGCGTGGACCCTGGAGCCGCCGGCCAGGGGGCGCGCCAGGTGGGGGCCAGGTGGGGGCCAGGTAAGGGTCCAAGCAAAAGTTCCACTACCCACCCGCTCCCGTGGCTTGCCCCCAGGTCCGGGCCAGCGCCATCGCACAGGACGCCGACCAAAACTACGACTATGCCAGTAACAGCGTGGTGCTGCACCTGGATTCTGGGGACGAGGTGTATGTGAAGCTGGACGGTGGGAAGGCGCACGGAGGCAATAACAACAAGTACAGCACGTTCTCGGGTTTTCTTCTATACCCAGACTAAGGGCGCAGAGAGCGCGAGGTGGGGTTGCTTTAGGCCGCCCTCTGCCCACGGGGGCGCGCTGTTCCCTGGCAAGGAACACTCTCGCTTCATGATACTTCCAGACATCGTTGGAAAAGACACATCCCTGCTGTCCTCCCTGCCCCAGTCCTGGCCTCAGTGTGTCTGCGACTCACCACCTCTGGGCAGTGCTCCTGGTCCCTGTCCCCAACCCAGGGAGGGAGAGGGTGACGCCCATATGGTGAGATGAGCTTGAACCTGAATCCCGTAGGCAGCCGGCAGCGGCGCAATGGCGGCGGCACCAGCGGCGGGGGCAGTGCAGAATTTGTAAGCCTGATTGGACTGGACAGGACGGGCAGGACGCCTGTCTTCTTCCAGTCCCCCTCCTTCTCCGAGCGCCCTAAGACCGAGGCCTTCCAGCCCTGGCCAGCGAGGTAGGCCGAAGCGAACATGAGCTCCCTGGGGCGTCCTTCATAACCCGAAATACGTGTGCAGATTTCCCTGTCCATCAGCCAAAACCCCACCCGCAGCAGAATCCCAGCAAAGAGAAAATTCGCCTCTCCACAAACTCCTTCTTCAGTCCCACAACAATGCATTAAATTATGTTTTTAGACTACAGGCTCTGATGTCTCTGTCAGCGTGGCCCCAAGGCCAGAACTCCAGATATCCACCTTGGCATAAAGACCTTAACTCGGCCCTGAATAGCCCCATCCATGCCTGCTTGTCAGCTACTGCCTTGTCCCTGCCACCTAGGGTGGGTGAAAAGATGTAGGGAGATGGAATAGCAGCATCCCACCCTTTGGGGGTAGGGATATTTCTCCCCTAGGCTGAAACCCTGAGCTGGAGGTAGAGTTAGAGGCAGACAGGACAGGAGTGGTTGCATCTCCAAGCTCCCAGCCTTGTGGAAGGAGGTCAAAGGGCAGGAGTTTCTGGAGAAGAAAAGGGAAGAGAAGGCATTTTTGCAAAATGAGAGGCAGGAATGAGGCACTTGGCAGCAGGTGATCTCTGGGATGTTTGTCCATAAAAGGAAGTGCAGAACTCACCTGCAGAACACACACACACACACACACACACACACACTCACACACACACACACACACCCCTTCCAGCAGGCACATAGTATGCTAAACACATGTGTATTTGCTCACACACCAGCTAGGGCCACAGCTCTCAAAAGAGCTGGTAAACTGAGGCAATCTGGGACTCATTCAGCTCCCTGAATTCACCCAGAACTGTGTGGAAAGAGATAGACACTATCCCCTTTCTGGGGTCTTCCCTTCCCATTTGAATGGTGCTGTGGGCACCCGCTCTGAGCCTGAATGTGTCTGGTCTCCCCAATTTTATTCCTGTCTGCATTCCACACACATAAGATAGGAAAGCACCCCACATCGTTTTGATTTTTTTTTTTACTTTTTTGTTTTGTTTTTATCAACGAGTTCCAATAAACAGTATGTTATCTACAAAATAACCAGTTACCAACCTGTTAGTACTTACTGAGTTCATTTTGACCAGTTGTTGGAAGAGAAATGTGTGTATGCAGAGGCAACCCTAGAGTGTGTGTACCTGTGTAAAGCCGGAGTGGAGGTATACACACACACACACACACACACACACACACACACACACACAGAGTACACATACACTGTGTGGATATAATGGGGTCGTCATCACAAATCCATGTTACACACATACACATGTATTCATAGGTCCCTGTATGTGACAATGTTCATGGCTGTATCACATTGTGCTAGACTTTTGTTTCTGGAGGATGCTGAAAGCTGGGATTCCCATTTAAAAAACAGTTATACCCCCGCTCCAAGTCCTGTCGCTGTTGCTATTCTTCTTTATGCTCTTATTTTATTTAAATAATGTTTTATTGTCATTCACTTGAATATTAGCAATGACTGCATCTGCTTTGATTCCAGAGATAAAGTGCTCAAAGAGAGCAAGGTGGAAAAATACCCCGACCCTTCCTTAGTTCCAGGCCCAAACCGAACTCCAATTCCTCACCCACCCCATCCCTGCTGATTGTGGAGTCCACACCTAGCCTCGCCCAGGAACTGGGGAGGGCAGAGTTGGGCCCCGTCTATAGTTGCATACGTATCAATTTCTGATGACTTGTCGATTGTATCATCCAGAAATGCGATTAAAACCAAATGTCTGAGACCCAAATGAAGTCTAATTGCTATGGATCTGCAATCCCCAATGGGCCCCTAATCCTTTTTGACTTATTCTTCCCCTTCCTCTGATGAGATGGAGCTTAGACACAAAGCCCTTGGTTTAAATTTCAAAAATTAAAATTGACATGCAGCAGTGGCTTTCCTGGGAGCGGGAGGAATTTCTAAGGAAGTGCCCTCACCCAGCTTTATCCTCTGCATTAAGAAGCAATTTGTACTTCTAACAAAACCTCCACCACTCCCCTTTGTCGGAAGGGCAGTAGAGATGCCTTGCCGGGGTCTGGCTGTTCACAATACTTAGACAAATTTGAATCTGAGATTCCTCCATCTGTATTCCCCAGTGCAACTGGGCTTCTTGCAATTCTAATGCCCTGGCTGCGGGGAGGTGCTGCCAGAGGTGTCGGCTGCTAAGAGGATGATAGATTGATGAGGCGGCCGGCAGGAGGCATGGCCAGCTCAGGAGAAACCTTTCTGTCTGCACACTCTCTATGTCCCAGGCACGCCCCTCATGGCACACTGAGGTTCATGATCCTGTGATCTTTCTGGAGGACTCCCTGAGAAGGGGGCAGGGAGGTTGGGGGGGGGGAGACTAGGCCTCCCACCCTTTCCATCTTTGTCATCAGCCTTGTTGTGCATGTGGAATGCAAGAAACCCTTTGCCCCACACACTTATCCTTTCTTGTCTCTAGCTGAGTAGGGAGTTATTATCAATTATATTTATAAAAGATTGTTTAAATTTCCTAATTGCTTTCGGGTCCATTTTCTAACAGTGTTTTCTGGGGTGGGATTACCATGCTGGCATCTCCCAGGAGGCAGAAAAGGTATTATTCTGTTCATGTGGGAAGTGAGGAAATCAGGGATCAGAGATATCCAGTGCTTTGCCCAAGTTCACGACGCTTAAAAGAAACTGAACCGGGACCTGAACTCAGACCTCCAGGCCAGGCCCCTGACAGTACAGATGGGGCACATTCACCTCCCAGAGTTACCAAGCAGATGGGTGGGGCACACTTCCCCACCCCTTCCTCTCCGTAGGGAGTCTCAGCACCCTCTGCACGTCAGGTGAGAAGATCCAGCCCGGCTTCTCTGGCCCAAGCCGCCTCCAGAGAGCACCTACTCCTGAGGCGTTTGGCCGAATAGCTTGGCTTTGGGGTCAGTGTTGATGGCCCAGCAGGACCCTTAGATCACAAACTCCAAATGCTCCATTTGGACCTGCCTGTCTCCGCCAGCAACCCACCCCCAGTAAGGCCCACTGATCACCTTCTCCTGTAACAGCTGTCCCTCTGCCCTCTTGGTGGTGAGGGGTGTGTGGGCATCTTGCAGATGCAGAGAGTTTACATGAAGTGAGCGTGGCTGTCCCTGATTGGCAAGAGGGCCCTTTCTTCATTCCCAGAGTCTGCATCTATGTGACTAATTATTTTCAGGGTTGCCTGAGTGTATAAGATACACACCTGGCCTCGGAAATTCGGATAGAAGTTGTGCCTTCTGCTACATTTTCCTCTTATCTGCATGAGCAGGTGGCACTCTTGGGCTCCCAAGACAAAAGATCCAGGCTCCCTGATTCATTGAGCCATGATGACGCCATGGAGGGACCTCATGTGTACTGTGGAGACCAGTTGCTCCAAACTTGACTGGTCGTATTGGACACACATTTTTGAGCACTCAAGCCCAATGTAATATCTCTGACTGATGAATAATTTATGCATACTATCAATCCATACTTTAAAATTTTTCTGTCTTTTTTTGTATTTGTATTCACCAGAGGATCTGCACGTTCAAGTCAGTATCTGTATTCTAGCTGGTAACCAAGTTTGGAGACAGGTCTCCTCTCATGGGAACAAAAAGAAACAAGGGTTAATCCATGTGTTTCCCTTCAACTTGCCATTTTTCCAGAATCTTAGGCAAGAAAATATGTCCACATTATAAATTAGGTCTTGAAACTGTCAGAAGCACTCTGATTTTATTTCTGAAGAAAAAGGAAACAAACAAAAAAACTAAGCTGCTATTTTAAAATCCTGTAAATGATAGACATTACAGAAGCCGGAAAGTAATTCTTAAACGTAAGCTTTTAATTTAATTATGTCTATAATGGTGATAAGTAAGTTCAACTCACACACTTTCGTTAATCTTCTACAGTGAACATGCATTTTAGTTTCTCATAATTTTCTAAACATATTTCACAGTATTTACAGATGTGGAGGTTTAGGCTTTAGAAGGGCAATAAAGCAATTAGATAGCACTAGAGTCCTTATGTTTATATTAAAAGGCAGGAAAACCCAACAGGAAATCTACTACTTTGAATTGACTCAATTTTAGTGATGTCTGAGGATTTGTTTTAACCTGATTATTTTACAAGCAAGTTCTTTACATAGACTCCTAGATAACAACATTGTCAAGATTTACCCCAAAGAGCCAAAACAAAAGTATTTTAAGACCCAAGTGGTTTGCTTTAGTTTCCCTGTAATTAAGCTGATTCATTGCTTAAAGGACAGCTCTTTTTTTTTTTTTTAAAGAAAATATGTTCCTTCATGAGTCATAGGTAAGGCTGTGCACTTGAATTCTTGGAGTGCACAGTTTCAATCCATATTTTAAGTATTAGAAATGCTTGATTTTCTCTCTTTTTTAGATTAAAAAGAAATAAAATTAGAGTTTCAATATTTTCTTTTTATACCTGATTTTGAAGCTCTGATATTGGCATTAAAGCCCGCATGGAGTCAGGATGGGCCAGGGTGCAGGGCAGAACCCCGCTGAATATTGGGGCGGATAAACCTGGCAGGTGGAAATGAAATATTTTGGAAATGTTTTTGTCTTCTGTTATTGCCGTATTCTAATTCCCTTCAATGAATGAAAGCAATTCCCAAAGAAGCATGCATCGTAGCAGCAATTGCAGAAAATAAAACAAGCAATTTTTAAAAATAAGTTTTATCATAATAATTTCAAAAATACTCAAAAATGAATAGAAGAGGGTAGTGAGCCCCTATTGCCTGCCACTCAGCTTTGACACTGCATCATGGCGAATCAGGCAGAACTACAGTTTATATTTGTTAAGGCCTTATGATGTGCCAAGAATTGGCATGAGGGCACAATTGTTTCCTCACAAAACCCTTGTGAAGTAAGTTTTGCTATTAATCTTACTTCACAGGTGAGGAAACTGAGGCTCAGAGAGGTGAAGTAATTTGCCCAATGTAAGGGCCAAGGTCTGTTTGACCCCAGAGCCCAAATTCTTTGGGGAATACGGGCAGGGCAGGGAGGTGAGACCTTGAAGACACATCACAAGAAGGGCTCATTGATATGACCAGCTTCCCATCCAGCACTCTGAAGGTGAAGCCAGCACCAAAGACTTTCTGTGGAGCCCCCCTCCCACCCTCACGTGTCTAAATTCTCTTAATATTCTAATCAGGTTCTCTCCAGGACTTCTTACTCACCGCTTCTTCCTGTTCCAGACACCTGTCATGCCGTTCCCTCTGGTTGGAATTCTCTCCTCTGGGTTAATTTCCACCCCTCCTTTCAGACTAAGCTGGCATGTCACTTCCAGCAGCCTCTTAGCCCTCACCTTGGTGCCCATGGGTTTCTTCTTCTCCCCTTCCCTGAGGGTCCGAAGGACTCTGATCTTCCCTCCCATGGCGCCTGCCATATGGCTGTAATCATACATTTGGTTGTCTGTCTTCCCAAGGACTGTAGGCTTCACAAGGGCAGACCCAGCATCTGTGTGGGTCACCCCTGAACGTCCCCCTACCCCCCGCACTTAGAATTGTGCCTGGTATAGAGTAGGTGCCCAATAAATATTTGTGAAATGGTTGGATGGATGGACTTTGGGGATCCTGAGGGAATAGACTTTGAAAAGTTTTCCACCTCAGTGTTTGACTTTACAGTGAGATGAGGGGGATCTTCTCAGCAAGCTGAATACTGCTCTTAATGAATGGGCCCCCAACGTCTCCACCCCTGGCCCTGAATTTGTAAGGTTTGGGTGAATGGGGAAGATGGTGTGCAAAGGAACATTTATTGCAACCTTCAAGGCTCTTGTTACACCTCTAGAAATCAGAAGAACCTTCCAGTTGGTATGAGCTATGACCACTGCCACCCTGGCTGACGTAGGTCTGCTTTAGGCCCCCTCCCCAGGGCCTCCCGGATGTCCCTCAGCCTTCTGGGGCTACATGGCAGTGGCGTCACTTCCAATCTCAGTTGGTGCTTTTGCTGTTCGGGGTTCTTTTATTTTCCTCAAATTAAAAACATCCTTTGAAAAATAGTTGACATGATATGCACTTGCAAAAACACAAACAAAGCTATAGAGAAATATGACAGAAAGTAAAAATTCCCTCCCTCCTCATGCAATTTCCTTCCCCAGAAATACAAAGAAAAGAGCACACAGAACCTTGTTCTGCACCGGCTCTTTCCCGTAGTGATAGCTTTTCAACAAGCCTCAGGGGCAGCGTGTGCCGAGTTCCTCTTCTCTTTTGACCAAGATGCAGATGGTGAACTTGGATGGGTCTACCACATCTTCCACCACTCGACCTGGAAGCTGCTTCTGACATTTGCTGCTCCAGCAGAGGAACCGCCTCTGTGAGCAGGGCTGCTTGTCCAGGTACTGGGTCTGTCCTCATGTGGGAAAAATCCCACCTTGCTCTCAAAGAAATATCTACGATGTCTTTATCCAATGTACAGATGATGTAAGTGCTTCCTCCCCTTCTGTTCTCACTGTCTACCTCTTGGTATATTAGCTACACCAGCAGCCCTTCCCCTGGGACTGAGGAATTAAGGAAAGAGGCCAACTCCAGCCAGCCCAGTTTTGCTCCTGTTGGCACAGTGAGAAGGAAGGGGATTCCTGGCGCTGTGTGTGTGTGTGTGTGTGTGTGTGTGTGTGTGTGTGTGTGTTTAAGGTGGGGGGGGTGCGGATGGTGTTCTTGGACTCCAGCTAGGATAAGCCTTGCTACTGCCTGTGTGGCTTCCAGCTTTTCAAACCTTGTTAAGGATACACTATATCCGAGGGAGGGTGAAGGCTCATGGAGGCAGGGCCACTGCAGTTTGGGGGCTGATGGTGCTGGGGGATTTCCTAGAGAGAAGAGCAGTTTGATTTTGACTCTTGGACAACTGACTGGCAGAGCTGTGCTTTTTTTTTTTTTTTTAAAGATTTTATTGGGAAATTGGGGAAGGGGAACAGCCAAGTTGTTGTCCTTCAGTCTTAGTTGTGGAGGGCGCAGCTAGCTCAGCTCCAAGTCCAGTCGCCATCCAGGCCGCCTGTCTGCAGCTCGCGGCTGCTCAACTTGGACGCAGCTCACTGGCCCATGTGGGAATCCAACCGGCTACCCTGTTGCTTAGAGCTCTCACTTTTAACCAACAGAGCCACTCAGTTGGCCCAGAGCTGTGCTTTTTAAAGGGTGTGTGTTTGCTCCCCCACATGGGCCATTGTGGGAATTAGTAAATGAAGCATCTTTCTTCAGATAGAGGCAGCGTTTCACAGGGTCACAGTGTCCTGAGGGCACAGCAGGCATGAACTCAGCTTCCAGTTGGCTACTCAGGCCTGAGGTTTGGAGAATGGCCCCCTTCTCCTCTCCCTTCCTCCTTTGCAGTCCTGGGTCCCAGGCTGGGTGCTGCTGCCTCTCCCCAGTCACTGCACCTGGGGATGGGGAAGGAAGGCAGGGACAGGCAGGACATTCTGCTCTCCAATGCCCTGGGACTTCAGGCCGGCTACAGAGACTGATGCAAACACAGGGAAGCCAGGCCACACTGGACACCTGATGTGTTCCCTGGAACCAGACTGAGCAGTGGGCAGCAGCTGAGTGTACCAAAATAGTCCAGCCCTTTAAAAGCAACCAGGTCATGACTCAGAGTGGGAAGAGAAAAAAATAGGTGGTTTTAACCTTTTTAAATATTATTATTATTCTTGAGCTGAGCCCTTTATCTGTGTTATCTTGCTTAATTTCAACAGTGAAGGAACTTGAAGCTCAGTAAGTTAAATGGCTCAAAAGTTATCATGGCAACCTGTGAAAGGATTGACACTAAGGCACAGAGAAGGCTAGTGATTTGCCCAAGATCACAGAGCCAGGAAATGCCCCAAGTTTGAAGCGCAGTCCTCTGATCTGAAGGTCCCACTTCTTGTAACCCAAATCCCTACCTCTCATACTGGCCTGCTGGGTATTTGAGGCTTGTCACATAGCCTCTCTGAGCTAGGATTTCTCCTCCCATAAAGTGTCAGCTATTCCTTAAGACTAGTGGGTGAGTGAGTGGGCTAATGGCTGTGAATTATGTGAATGGGAAGTGCTCGATAAAAGCTGGTGACTATCAGCATTCAAACGTGTTTTGAAAAAGTCATTTTTTTCACCTATATCACCTGGTAACTTTTCTAAGCTACTGACATTCATTGGCATGCAATAATGGTCTTTGAATTTGGATTCAAGCCCACCTTTACCATAAGCTGGCTCTGCATCACTCTGACAGATATTTAACTTGCTGACCCTCACTTTCCCCATCTGTAAAATGGGGCCAGTGCTCTTACCACACGGGTGGGTGGAAGGATTTAATGAGATGTCACAACACAGTATTAGGTACGGAGTCAGTGCTTGAGACCCAGGGATGGGATTGTTGAAATAATTCTTTGGGGGATGCTCTGTTCTCTCTAGAGCCGATGATACATTTCAGGAAGCATCAAACCCAGGCTACTTGGAATGAGGAGGGGCAGGATTTCAGTGTCAAATAGCTGGCATTTACGAGCACACTAATGGTTTAGGAGCCACCAAGGGCATTTCTCAAATGTGTCTACAGTCCTTTCAGTAAGCCTGTGAGTTAAAGATAATTGCACCCATTTCACAGATGAGGAAGTGAGAAGCCATTTTCAACAGTCATGTTGTCAAAGCCAGAATTCAACCTGGTGCCTTTTGCACTGTTCAGGCCTTGGCCTCCCAGAGAGGATGAGCCCCAAGGTGAGCATTGCCTGGCTGGTCCCAGTACTCTGGTATGTGTGCAATGATCCGGTGCAGATCCTGGCGAGCTCTCTCCTTGACTCCTAGGCTAATAAGCCCCGGCATAATTGGGCCTGGAGCTGTTACTAAGTCTCAGGGCTCTGCTGCATGAATATGCAAACTCCCATTGACACCCAGCTCTATCACAGCTGATTTCAAATTGACATGCACAGCCCTGTGGCTCAGGGCCTGTCGCCATGCATAGTAAGAACACCCGCTAATTCCCACTGAAGCTCCCAGAGTTGGTGAGAAGGTACAGTGAGGGTGTGCAGTCCATGCTGCAGCCTCTTTTAAGATCTGCCTCACCTACGAGAGATCAATACGGACCTTATGAGTCTTTGAAAGGTGGCTTTCTTGTTTCTTTCCCTGGCTGCAGGATGCACACAGTGGCCCAGACCCTGCCCAAGGGCACAGAGTCTGATGGCAGAAGTCTGCTGGCCTTTGGACTTTGAAAACCAGCTTTGCCACGTGCTCCATTTAAAATCTGCTTAATGGGTGTCCATCATGCTACCACCACTGTGACAAGGGATCTGGTCACTGCCCTCTTTTAGTCTGGCTGGTGACAGGAATGATAATTATCAATGATAACAACAGTAGTGCTCCCTCTCATTGTCCAGTACCTGCTGGGAGGCACATGTGACTCGTGTGACCTCATTTGAAACTCTGTAGTCCCACAAGGTGGGCGCTATTCTTTCCATCTCACAACCAAGGGCGCTGGGCTTGAGAAGTTAACTGACCCGTGCTACAGCCCCATCGCTTAGAAGTGGTGGAGCCCATGTTGGAGGCCAGATCTGTCTGGACACAGAGCCCGTCCTCTGTACAACGGAGATGCTGAGATGTGTGGTGAGACTGCAAACATTAGAAGAGGTTGCCCAGATGCTTGTTCTGGGCAGAGAGGATCTCATCTAGAAGCTGAGAAGGCCCGGGAAGGGCTGGAGTGGTCAGGAGGGCTTCCCAGAGGTGGGTGACCCCTGAGTCAGGGTTTGCTATATAAATGATAGTCATCATCTTTAGTGGACTTGCAATGAGGCTGAGCAGAAAAGACACACACACTGCAAATTTGCTGGTTATTTATTCATTCTCCAAAGATTCATTGAGTGCCTACTCTATCTACATTGAGCTCTGTGCTGGGCCCTGGGGTACAAAATGTCCTGAGACACATCCCAGTCCTGTAGGAACGTTCAGTGGAGGGGAGGAGCCAGACCCAGGCCCAGTGCAGGAATGTGTCATCGAGAGCAAAGAGGAGATGGCACCAAGGGGGAGTCATTCAGCCCAGGGTTGGGCCAGGAGAGGAGAAACAAAGAGGCATGACAGCTTCTATCTCTTGGAAGGCCACATCTAGGCGGTGGACTGGCCGAAGGCTGAGGTGCCATTCTAGTGGGGCTCATCTGGCCCAGAAACCCCCATTACTTGGGCCCTTCTTATCCCACACTGAAAAGATGGAAGAATGTATGCAATTGTTTTGCTCCCCTTGTCCCCAACACACGTAACAAATTCTCTCTCTCTCTCTCTCTCTCTCTCTCTCTCTCTCTCTGACTGACTCTCTTTGAAATGTGTTTGGAGTTTGTATTTGGGGTGGGTCAGGGTGTGGGGTGGGGCCCAGGGCTGAGGGCTGGATGGGCGAGGGAGTGAGGGACAAGGACAAGAAATATCTCAGGACAGGAGCTGGATTTGCCTAGAGGACCAAAAAGCAAGATGTCCTGGAAACACAGATGCAGATACCTGGACAGGCAGCCGCGGCGCCTTCACATTTTGATGGACTTGATTTGATTTGACCGATACTTTCCAAGGCGCACTGCCATCTGTTTCCTCTCTCATTTGTAGTGACACTCCAGCCCTCATACTCACCAGCATGGTGAGATTACAGAGCGCGCCTTCCCATTTGATTTCTGGAATGACCCTGGTCGCTGGGTGGATCGGCTATGACATCTCCATTTATCCAAATGACTGGCATCAGAGCATAAGGAGCTCCTCACCGGTGAAGCTGAAATTGTGAGGCTAAGCTCAATACCTTTCCTACCAATGCATGAGGTAGCCAGGGAACTGGTTCCTTCCCTGAGACGCAACCCAAGGTGCTTCCCACCACCTTTGCAGGACGGGGCAAGCCTGGGGCACGGCATCATGCCTCTTGCCTTGAATTTGGTGGAGGTGTGTGCCATTTGTGGGGTTTGTCTGAGCCCATGCTTGGCCCCTGTCTGCAGGCTATACTCTGTGCTCACCTGGTCACCTTTGCTGAGGGGTGTGTGGATAGTACCACATGTGTCATCTTCATGCAAAGGTAGTACTTCACGAAACCAACACTGGGTTCAACGCCTATGTTGGGGCATATGGCTGCGAGGGAGAAACTTAGGCCTGTGTCTTCTTCTGAGGCTAAGTTACTATTGGAGGGGAGGCCTTCTTGAGGCAATAAAGAAGCAAGCCTGCCACCTAGCCTGGTGCACAGGAGGAGGCACTTTCGCCACTAAGCTCCCGGACCTGAGAGCTGTGAGAGCTTGTTTCTGAGATGTGTTTTGGGGAGCTGGCTGACTAGTTCTCACTGCCCGCTGTCAGTTGCCTCCTTTCGTATCACTGGACTAATGGGGTTGCCATGTTACGGACCCCGTGGCCCCAGCCCTCAAACAGCAAGTTTCCACTGTGTGAGCAGACATCAGTCCATGAGTGTTTGTCAGCCATTGCTGGGGGCCAGGGGCCCAGGCAGGGTTTTCCTAATTCACTCTCCCTCATTCCTGTTCCAGGAGGATGGGCAAACAGTGTCTGAGCACCATCAAATGGCAGATATTACCCTCGGATCCTTGCTTGGTGAACCTCTTATGTCCCCTGGGCACTTACAGGATAACCTCCAAGTCCCAAAACTGGGGGACTGGCAGGTCTTGCTCCAGCCCCGCCTCCTCCAGCCCATCTCTCATCCTCCACCTTGCTCCCCAGCCAAACATGGCTTCTTGTCCCCCAACATGGAGGCTTCACTTTGCCTCCACGCAGGGCTGAGAACAGGGTGAGGTGCAAAATTTGAGGGGATAGCTAAAAAAACCTCAGTAATTAAGATAAATAATTTAATGCAATATTGAAACCATCAAAATCAATGCAATTCATGATAAATAAAATATCAAAATTTTAAATAAAGATGCCATCAGTTCAGGAAATTGAGCGTGTCTTTTTTCTTGAGGGTGAATTCTTGATTCCCATTTGATCCCAGATGAGCACCAGGCTCGAGGGGGGAGGGAAAGAAGAGGGAAGACAGAGCGCTGAGTATTCAGGAATGGATTATGGACTGTATTAATCTTAACCTCCTGTTACCAAATAGTCACGGTTTACTAAGCACTTACTCAGTGCCAGGTACCAGGTTGTATACTTTACATTTATGATCTCATTTTTCCCTGCAGAGGTAAGTACGATCCCACTTATTTCATGGACTTGGAGCCTGAGAAACAGAAAGGTCAAGTAGCTTGCCCGGAGTCACACAGCTGGATGGGGTGAAGTCAGGCTGGCATGCAGGCCTGACTTCAGGGTCTGTCCTCTTACAAGATATCGTAGAGTTCCCCCTGAGGGATACTTCTGTCTTTGTTTTTCTACCTGTCCCAACAATGATGATGACTATATCAGCACATAAACTTGGCCAGACCCTTGCTGTGTGCCAGTTACTCTTCTAAGCACTTTAAAAGTGTTATCTCATTTAATTCTCCCAACCACCCAAGAATGAGGGAGGAAGTATCCCCATTTTATATGTGAGAAAATTGAGGCACAGAAAGGTTAAGTAAGTTGCCCAAGGTCCCAGAGATAGTAAGTGGCAGCACTGCCACAGGCTGGTACCAGAGCCGGATCTTTCCTGGCTAGTGGGGGGCCGCTCCAGGTATTGAGTGGAAACAGCCTGTGCCTGGCCACGGGCTGGGGTGGAAAAGACATGGCCAGTGCCACCAGCCCAGGGCCTGAGCCTCACAGAATCCCTAGGCAGGCACTTAGGCAGGTGCTTTTCCCACCCACCCTCGGTCGAGCCTCACACAGCGGCCCCATCGGCTGTCACTGCCGCGCTCAGCAGAAGCCATCATCCTCGTGGAAAACTGCCAGGGGGACAATGAAGGCATTCAGGGGCTGTTATTTATTTATTTCTCAATAAAGAAACTTCATGAATAGATGGATATTTATTCACCTAATTCACTTTTGCAAATGCAGTGTCCTTCAAAGGATGATTTGTTTGCTGAGCGGGGCTGAGGCGGGAGGTTAAAAATAGCTCCCGGCAGTACCGTATTTCTCAGTAAATCAGTGCTGATAATTTAATAATAAAATTAGTCTTACATCAGGTACCAGATAACGCTCCTCTGACATGCAAATCGAATTCAGCTTCTTACCCAACTTGGGCCATTTGTGAGGCTACAAATTCAGCAGCCTGTGTAATTTGGGGGGCACTAAATTTAGAGCCTTTCTTTCGTGGGTCAATACAAGTGCCTCTAAAACGCCTGTTTCACTAATGTGGTCATTTGTAATAACCACTAAGTTCAGAATGTAGACCGCTGGCCTTCCTTTCAGTTCAGAGCTGCCACATACAGCAGAATAGAAAAGAGCCTGTGCACAACTGTCCAATTTGGGGCCATCACTCTTGGTTGCTTTGAGTTTCAGAGCAGAGAGACTATCTCCCACAAAGTGATTTCCTTTCCTCTCATTAAAAGTTTCATGGCTACCTACTATGTGCCAGGTCCTCTATCAGGTGCTGGGGCAGCAGAGATGACCTAGATGCTGTCTCCAAGGAGCTCATGCGTGATGTGGAGGAAGGACAGGACAGGCACATCAAGGGGCATCCTGGTATAAGGACAATGAGAACAGCATGTACTAAACCTAGGGTGGCACAGCAGAGGGAAGGGCTAACGTCATTTGTGAAGAGAAGAGCACGCAATCCAGGAAGGCTTGCCATCTGAAGAAACATCTATACTGGGTTTTGTAGGATGAATAGGAGTTCTCTGGACAGTTGACTAGGAGAAGTTGGTAGCACGGAAGAGGACATTTCAGGCAAAGGAAATGGCACATATAAAGTTGTGGATGCATGAGACTAGGTATTGTCTAGATAAGTTAAAATTGGCTTTTTGTAGTCAAACACTAGCAAGAATGAGGCTAAAGAGTCCAGTGCGGGCCATATGGCCTGTGTGCAATGCGAGAGCACTACGATGTTTATCTGAGGGCATGTGGAGCCAGGGAAGGGCTGGAAGCAGGGAGAGGCGGAATCAGAGGTCCATGTTGAAAGCTATCTCAGGACACAGGAGGGCAAGGTGGCATCCTTCTCTTTTAAGGCCTGAGTGCCCCATTTCCTACAGGGCAAGCAGGGCACTTTGTGAATGATGCGGGACCCAGGGGCCGAAGAACAGGAACTAGAGAATGTTGAGGGCAAGAACAGAAGAGGAAGAGCTGCCCCAGGAAGAGCTGATGGGGGAGTGAGAGCTTCCAAACTGGGCCCTCTGAGGGAACCGCAGGTCTCCCCCACCCAGGGTGAGTATTCAACAAGCCCCTCTATTTGTATGACACATGCCATTTCCACACCATTTCCACATGGGTCATGTGATTTGATCCACACTACAACCCTCTGAGATTGGAAGGTCAGGCACCATGATTCCTATTTTGCAGATGGAAAAACTGAGGCTCAGAGAGGTGAAATGACCTGCCCAAGGTCACCCAGCTAGACAGTGATAGAACTTGACTCCAGAACAAGTCCTCGTAATTCCTAGTCTAGGCCCTTTGGGGCATAATTCTCAGTTCAATGAAGTGGGCTCTTATGATTCTCTTTTTATGTGTGGGGAATGGGAGAGAGACAGTCAAAAGTGATTTGCTCCAGATCATGTAGGTGATCCAAAGCCTGAGTTCAGATTCCGTTCTCCTGAGGTCTCATTCATTGATTCATTCACTCAATCATTCATTCTCTGCATTATCATTGCCATCCAGCACCACTCCTCTGTGGCTTCCTGTCCTCGCTCACTGTTCCGGAGCACGCTGACCTCCCTGACGTTTTATAGCTAGCCGAGCATTCTTCTTCTCATGGGAGTTGTCCTTGCTGCCCATCTTTCTGGAATGCTTTTCTCCCAGGTTTCATCGCAGCTCCCTCCCTTACTTTATTCAGGTCTCCACTGAAATGCCACCTCCTCAGAAAGGCCTTCCCTGACCTCCCGCCTACCGCAGCACGTCCCATTGCTCCATGTCCCTCTCCAGCTTGTTTTCTTTACAACACTTACCCCTCTACACTGCTGTTCCTTCACTTGTTTAATGTCTGTCTCCCCCACTAGAAAGTTCCAACAGGGTAGAGACTTTGTTTGCTTGTGCATTTTATTTCCTGTCTTGATGCGAGGGAGTGCTTGATTAATGTTTGTTGAGTGAATGCATGTTGAAGGCCCCCAGATCCAAGTCCCTGTCCTTGGAACCAAGATGAGCGCTCTCCCCAGCAGCTAGTTCACAGTGTGCTGGGCACACAAGCTCCTAGGTTCTCACCACGTGCCAGTGTGACTATTGGATTGTCAGAAAAATTATGACGTATTTTTTCTATGTTTTTCTTTGCAAAAATGCGTCATGACTTTTCCGACAACCCAATAAATCTCTATCAAGGTATGGGAGAACTTTACTCAGAGATGACATATAGTCTGGGGCTCTAGCCACTGCAGCAGTGGTTAGGGGTAAGGGAAGGGGTGTGTGTGGAGAACCTGGGTTCTGACAGATGGCTTTACATGTGGTATGCTCAGGTGTGCTTAGAGTGAATGCACAGCATAGACAAATGTAGAGAGCACATGCAGATTGCACCTAAAATGGCCCAGAAGATGAACCTTTCTTATAAACCCTCTGTGCTACTTGGCTATGTTCAGAGCTCTGGGTCTCAGTATACCCGGTAACAAAGTAGGTAGATAGTTCCTGGTTTTACTTAGCTCAGGAACTTGACATTTCTGTCACTCCTTCCAGGGGATATTAGTCTGAAATTTGCATTCCTTTCTTTTCCCTGTATCTTTATCACCTACTAAGTGCTCTGTTCTGTGCTGGAATAGAGATGCTGGAAACCTCTCCCCCTCTCCCCACTCCCCCCACAGTGGCTGGGGCCTGGGGCTTGAGGCCCCCTCCCAGCCCCAGAGAGTCAGCGAGGGACAAAGGAACCAGGCAGCAGCAGGCAGAGTGGCAGTCCTGAGAGCGGGCTCCAGTAAGTGCAGTTAGATGCCCGCACATTTTATTCTGCAATAAAATGGCTTTTAAGAAAAATACAGAAATGCTTAGAGAAAAAGGAAAAAGGAAAAAATGAAGGTGATGGAATTGTTTACACTCCATCAGTGCCTAAGAAGAACCAGTTTCAATGACGCACTCTTTCAGGTACTGGGATGGTGGGGGTGGGGTGGGTTGCCAGCCTTCTCACTGTGCATAACGCCCCCTCACCCCCACCCTGGTGCCAGAAACCTCTGTTCCCAGGCTCCTGCCCAGCTCCTCTCAGCTGTTCAACTGCCACTTCAATGTCAGCAAGTTCAAAAGTAACTCCTGAATCCCCAACCCAGAGCTGATAGCCAGCTGGTAGATACCAGTAGGGCCATACTGGTGAGTTAAAATGCTTATATATTTTATTTAAATACTTAAATATTAAAAGCTTTCATATTGGCTAATGAATAGCCACTGTCCTGAGCCATGCCAGCTGGCCTGGTCTCTTCCACAGGACCCCTGGACCTCCCCATGTGACAGCAATTAAAGGGTTAACACTGGCCCTGTTGGGGTCCTTGAGAACCCTGCTCCAGGTCCAAGTCTCTTCTGACTGGCCAGTGTCAATGCCCATGGGTTTCTAAATATACTGACTATCCCTCCACTCCTAGCCCTCATTCACACCCACAGCCTTCTCTTTCTCTTCAGTGCATGTGCACCATGCTATCAACCCAGGTGCCCAAGGAAACATCTGGTGGGAGGGTCATGGGCACTCCCCTCCCACACAAGGCCAACATGGGGCCCTGCAACAGCTATGAGACTCCCTGAGGGCAGGGCCTGTGCTTCCTATTTGATGCTGAATCCCCAGCCTGGAGCCTAGCACTCAGTTGGTACTTGATCGATGCACCGTGGCTGGCTGAATGATGTGCCAAAGATGTCCACAGTCAGCCTGGTCTCTGGGAGTCCAGAGCCTGTGAGTGTTGCTTTATGTGGAAAAAGGGACTTTGCAGATGTGACTAAGTTAAGGACTTTGAGAGGGGGAGATTATCCTGGACGATCCAGGCGGGCCCAATGTAATCACAAGGGCTCTGAAAAGAGTGAAGCAGAGGGGATTTGACACAGAGGCGGCCGTGTGATCACGGAGGCAGGGGTGAGAGTAATTCGGCTGCAAGCCAAGAAATGCAAAAGCTGGACGGGGCCGGGAACAGGTGCTCCCCTGGAGCCTCAAGAAGAAACCAGCCCTGCTGAAACCTTAACTTTAATCCCCTGCTCCCCACAAGACTCTCAGTTCAGATGCCCGACCTTCAGAACTGTAAGAGAATGAGCTTCTGTTGTTTTAAGTCACTGATTTTGTGATAATTTGTTACACCCAACTCATCTCAACCATCTGGTAAGTCCAGGTAGGTCCTGACACTGGCTGGGAAAACTGCTCGGGGCTGAGGCCCATGACCTCTAGGAAATGCAAAACCAATCATGTTCCTCCCACCCCCTCACTGTCTTGTAAACTTCATCAGCGCTCTCTTTCACCTGGGTTACCCAAAGGCTTTGAGCTGGCACACAGGTCCTTGTGACCTGCCCCTTCTGGCGCCTTGGGTCCTTGTCTTCCATGTCCCCACACACCCACATGCCAATCAAGCCAAACCACTGATGTTTTCATTTTCTCGAGTCTCTTGCCATACAATAGAACTCCTCAGTGCCTTGGTCCCAAACTAGTCTCCATTGTCTGGAAAGCCCCACCCTCTTCACTTGGTTGCCTTCCACTTGTCCTTGAAGCCAGACCAAGAGTCCGTCCCCTTTTAGTGTTGCTCCAGCCTCAGTGCTGACAGAACTGAGACATCATCTCTGTCCCCCACTCCCTGGGAGGGGAGCCCCCTGATGCTGAGGCCATGACCGCCTCCACGCCCCTCTTTTGGTCACAGGCTGGGCTTATACCCTTTGGCCACAGCTGGGGCTTGTGACTTACGTTTGGTGACACACGGCCTAGTGGCTTCCGCCCAGGGTGGCAGAGCAGGTGTGGACACCTGAGGTCTGTCTGGTCCTGCTAGGAACCCACTATGGGGAAGGGAGAGGCCTGGCCTCTCTGCTTTCCATCCCCACGAGGTGTTTACATTTTAGTTACGAATTAGAACACATTTTCATCTTGACTTTTTCTTCCATAATCCCATGGTGATTTTTTTTTTTGGTACATATAAGACATTCTGTAGATAATATATAGAAGCAAATAAAGGGCAAAAATGTCCTTTTATTTTCCTATACTAGAAACGGCTTTTGTGATTGATTGATTGATTGATTGATTTTTTCTGGCTCACTGAACTACGTGTTCACTGGAGAAAAGGCAGACACTATGGAAATGATATTGCTCTGGAGAAGGTAAAGGAGCCCAGCACTAGCTACTTTTTCCTTTCTTCAAACCGGCCCCAGCCTCAGCCCCCACTTCCTTCTCCTTTGCCCCTCAGTGCCGGCCAGTGCAGCTTCGAGCCTTCCAGTGTCCTCAGTTCTGTGGGTTCTTCTTGCAGACTCCCTGACTCTCTCTTTCTCTTCATCCCCACACCATCGCCTCTGCCAGATCCCCAGTTTTCTCTCACTCAGACACCTACAGCGGCCCCCATGTCCCTTCTCCGTTAGCTTCCCCTCCTCTCGCTGTGTGGCTCGCGGCTGAGAGGTCATCTGAAGGCCCCACCGTGGTGCTGCTTGCCTCGTTGGCCTCCCACCACCGATCTCACAAAGGCATAGCCATCGGATCTGGTCGCCAGCCCTTGTTCCAACCGGCCTGGGTTCTAGGGCCACCAGCCTGGACCCACCCACCTCTAGCCACGCTGGCTTTCCCTGGCCTCTGCCATGGGCCCACCTGGGCTTTGTTGCTTCTGGGCTATATTTCCCTGGGCTGCTTTGGGTTTTATAGAAACAATATTTACCCCACTTCTAGTCTCACGGGGCTGGAAACGGAGGCTGGTCCATGACTGGGAAGCAGGGGAGGGATGGAGTCAAAGGGCTAGGGAAGGGTTGCGGAGGGATGTGGGGCAGGCCTGCGTCAGAGAAGAGTGAAGCCTCCCCCTCCTCCCAATCTCCTGATGATTTGCCAACCTGAGGGAGCATGGGCAGGGACAGAGCTGAACCCTGCAGGCCAAACACTGACGGGGGACCGAGCGAGGGGAATGCAAGCACCACCAGGCTGCCAGAGGCCCAAGGGAGAAGGTGGTGCTCTTGTTGTCTGTTCCAGGGGCTCCAGTGGGCAGGAGGTGTCGTGGAAGGCAGGCCGACGAGGGCCATATTACTGGAAATCATTTGCTTAAAGCCTGCTGCAGCTGGCTTGGCTTGTGAAGCCCTGTCCCAGCTGGGTCAGCTGCTCAGTCAGGCCTGTGGGCCATGTAAGGGAGGAAGAGAAAGAAACTCACATTATCTGAGCGCTTGGCATGTACCAGGCACGGTGCTAAGTGCTTTACATGGATTATGTCATTTAACGTCCATGACGACCCTATGAGGTAAGTAACTATTATCTCATTTTACAGGGCACAAAGCTAATAAGGGCAGAACAGGAGTTTAAATGCGTGTCTTTCTTTCTCCTATCCCACAGAAGGACCAAAGTCCCAGGGTCTGATGGAGCTGACAGTAAATCAAGGAGGCAGGCCTTGGGTGTCATGAACTGCCTCCTGGGCTGTATCTGTCACCCTTGAGTCAGCCAGTGAAGGCTGCCAGCTCAGGGAGAAGCACTGACTGCGAGGAACTTACACCTGGATGCATAGAAGATATTGGCTATTTCAGCCAGGCCCATAGAGAAACTGCTTTGTGGGGGAGGGGTGGGAATTAGGAGATCCCGTAGGGTGAGGGGCAGGGCCCCAGGTTGGTTGTCAGGAGGCCTGGTGCTGTCACTAACTCTGTGGGGATGGGGTTAAGGGACCAGAAGGCCAGGAGGTTCTGGTCTAGGCCGTGAGTGGATGGTCTCTAGCCATGGAACAGCTGCTGGGGGTGGGGGTTGGGAGCAGCTCTGCCCCATAGCCTCTGTAAAGTTTGGGTTGAACCAGGTCAGCTGGAAGATCCCCCACCTCTGGCAGCCGAGGTCCTGGGTTCTGAGGCAGCAGGGTCACAGAGCAGAGCTGGGAGGCCCTCAAGGCAGGGACATGCTTGTCTGGTTCACCACTGCCTGCTCAGGGCCTGGCATCTCACAGCAGGTACTCGTGGAAAGAATGAATGACAGAAGGGGATGAATGAATGAATGAGTGAGTACACTCCACAGGCTGGAGGTTCCACAGTCTGGACCAGAATTGGGAGGGGTGAGAAAAGCCATGAGTCACATGTGGGACCTTTGTGTCCCTGCCCAGAAGACCAACGCTAATGCCAATGTTTGGGGAGATGGAGAGGATGGAGGAACTATTTCACCTCTAAGTCTTAATCCTATAAATCCAGGCAGGGAGATGTTAATTACTTAGCTTTGAGTAGTTTTATTTTTCAATTAAAGTCATCAAGTCAACACTTGGAAATTAATGCCCTTGTTAGGAATTAGCAACAATGGCAGAATCTCTACAAGATGCTGAGTTGGAGCTAGCCAGGGAGGGAGAGTGGCCGGGGTGGGGGTGAAGTTCACCCAGCCCATCACCTCCACCTATGGTCTGAGCTGATGCTCCAAGCCCTTGCAGGTGGAGCAGGTTGGGGGCTTCTGGGAGTGGGGTGGGTGTGCCCTAAAGCGCTTACTTCCTCCTCTCACTCACTTCCCCAGCAAGAGTCGCTCCAGGCTGAGGTGTGGAGGGACATCTGCTCAAACCATGGCCAGGGACCGGGAATAATGGAGCCTGTGACAGGCTTGTATACACAGCATCTCAACGGGCATTTGTTGAATTGGAGTGCAGGTGGAGAGGGGCAGCTGGACTCAGGACCTGGGGTGAGAGCTGTGACCTGGGCTCTGACCCAGGCAAGAGTGCTATGGGGCAGGGGGTATTGGGGACTCTGGCTTGTCCCTTCCCAGGGATGAAGCTAAGAGGGAAGTGGTAGGGGAGAAAGGACCTACTAGTATCTTCCTGGGCCACTGTGGTGATCTTGGGCCATAAAGCAACCACGTCTGGGCAAATCCTAGTCCAAGAACTAAAAACCCTCTGACCCCATAAAGGAGACTTCAGGAGGCTACTGGCTGGTTCTGGAGGAAGATACTGGTTCTCTTGGAGACTAAGGTGTCAGAGGAGTCCCCAGGGTTGTGTTTCTTTTTAACTTAATTTAGTTTAATTTAATTTTTTTGTTACTGTTCTCAGGGTTCTTTTTATCAGTGCTGTGGACGGAATTGTGACACTTCAAAATTCATAAGTGGAAGTCCTAATCCCCAATGTGACTGTATTTGGAGTAGGGCCTATTAGGAAGTAATTCAGATTAAATGAGTTCATAAGGGTGGGGCCCTGATCCGATAGGATTGGTGCCCTTATAAGAAGAGATATCAGAGAACTTGCTTTGTTTCTCTCTGCATTGTGAGTGCACAGAGAGAAGGCGGCCGTCTGCAAGCCAAAAGGACTCTTACCAGAAACTGAATCGGCCAGCACCTTCGTCTTGGACTTCAGCCTCCAAAATTGTGAGAAACAAATTTCTGTTGTTTAAGCCACAGCATCTGGGGCAGGGGTCAGCAAACTTTTGAGACAGAAGAGCCAATCCTGTCTCTCACAACAATTTAAAAATTATTCAAGAGCCATAAAACAAATGAAATCACCATTATGTGAATAACATCCTTTAAAAATTTTATAAATGAAACTATGATAGTTTTATTTTCATTTTCAATTTTACTTCAGAGCCACATGTATGTACCCAAAGAGCTGCATGTGGCTCGCAAGCCGCAGTTTGCCAACTCCTGGTCTGGGGTATTTTGTCCCGGCAGTCTGAGATGACTAATATCAGTGACTTTTTTTTTTTATATAATGCTATGAGCTTCCAAGAGCCCTGGGAAGAGGCTGAGCAATAATGTGAAATGATCAAGGGTACACAGTTCGGAAGTGGCAGTCGGCACCAGAGCCAAGCCAGGTCTTGCAATTTCTAAGGCCAGGAGCTTTAATGACTGTGCCACTGTTGAAGATACTGATGATGCTGGCAGAATTCACATGGAACATAACAGAACAAAAGACATGGAGCTGGTTACTGAATAAATAGGTACCCAGGGTCAAAGATAAAATAGGCTCAAAAAGGGATCAGAAGTACGTGTGGATGGCCACGTGTCAGAGGCTCTAAGCGAAATAGTCTACCGCTTCCACCCAGGACTCACCGGGGTTTCCTTACACTCTCTCAGGGTCCTGATTCCAGGGTTTAGAATCAATATTTGTGTTTAGATCCCAGAGGAAGAGGACCCAGACCCACAGTGGGGAACCTGGGGGGGGCTACACATCCTGGACTCGGCTTCAGTTGAGCATCTGAGGTAGCTGGGCACCCTCCTTCCAACCAGCCCACGAAACACCCACACAGAGCACACTCTGTCCTCTCAGGCTGGCTGCATTCCAGTGGATAAACAAAGCGGCCACGTGGATGCTTTTCATTATCCTACAGACACCCATTTGGAACCACAGGGTCCAGTCCCTGTCCTAGAGATGCAATTCTCACCCTGGCTGTAGGAGGAGCTATGAAGAGGCCAAAGTGAACAGAAATATGTCCACAGGGTTCTGGAGTTCGTGCCAGCATAAAAATAGCACAACACCAGGATAATGGTTGTTTTTTGTGTTCTGGGTTTTTTTTTCCAAAGAGATGATCTGAAAAGTTTACATTAATGCAACATGTCATCTTTTCCGGGAGCCATCTTTGAGATCAGAAGCCTCAGCTGGGCACCACTCAACACCACATGGGTGATTTAACAAAATGTCAAGAACTGAAATGATGTTGTTAGTCAAGCAGAGACTCCGAACTTGAGCTAATGAGGGGAGATTTGGGCCTGGGAGAAGGGAAGCCCCTGACTGCTCCTAGGCAGTTTGGTGGTGTGCAAGGGTCCCTGGGCAGTCTGGAGGCTTGGCCCAGGCCTAGGTCTGCAACTCCCTTGCTGTGTGGCTTGGACAAAACAATTGCCCTCTCTGAACCCAATATCCTCATCTAAAAGAGAGGTAGATGTCTTCAAGATCTGTGTTTCTCTAAATGACTAACATTTAATATGATTGTGCTGTACAGAGCTTTGAAATGTGCTTTTTCTTAAATTATGTTTTTTGAAGTATGTATCTTTACTTTCTGCACATGTTCATGACCAATTAGTCATTGGTCTTTGGGTAAGATTTAAGACTTTGTTCTTGTTCACTTAATATCCCACTGACAGCTGGGTTCCATCTACCAAGGGGATGAGCAGCCTTCGTCTCCTAGGCCATATGTACTGACCAGCTACTAGGTAAGGGTCACAGATTAATCTTTGTAAAGAGAAAGGGCTTTGACCTCAGGCAGAGCTGGTTTGAATCCAAGTCCCTCTACTTAGTGGCTATGTGACCGCTGGCAGGATTCTAAACCTTATTGAGTCCCAGTTTCCTTGTGTAGAAAACAGAATGAATGTCAGCGACTTCGTGGAATTGAAAGGGGTACATGAAATGGCACAGGAGAAGTACCTGTCTGAGAGGGGACTTGAGATAAACGGTAACCAGATGACCGAAGTGCACTTGCCACTCTTGTCATTTTATGTCTTCCATTATTATTTCTTCTTTTCCCTTCATCTCATCCTCCAAGTAGATTCTCAGGTCCTCGCAGGCAGGGATGGTGCTTGGGTCTCCTGTAGCCTCCCACAGAGCCCAGCGCACAGCTTTGCAGATAATGTTTATTGGCTCTTTGTCTTTGAGATG
The DNA here is from genome assembly GCF_001890085.2 of Hipposideros armiger. Classification (NCBI taxonomy): domain Eukaryota; kingdom Metazoa; phylum Chordata; class Mammalia; order Chiroptera; family Hipposideridae; genus Hipposideros; species Hipposideros armiger. Next base: position 170,713 of record NW_017732183.1, on the reverse strand, counting down.
GTACAATGGGACTCTCTTGGCTGTCATTCCACCATTTCCAATCCAGGTGCCCTTTCTCAGTGACCACCTTTGTGTTGACAAATACAATCTAGCCTGACTCCTAAGACACCAATTTTTAAAGCAATTAACGAGTGCCTACTTGGACTTTTCCTCCATTATTATTATTTTTTTTAAAAATTATTTAATGAGAGTAATGCCTGGCCAGTAAAAAGGAATTAAAATACTGATGTATATATTATAGAATAAAAGACACAAGTTCTTTTTACCCTCCTCCCAGTCCATCCTTAGTCCTCGACGTAACCACAGTTAATAAATATGGCTTTAATTTTTCCTGAGCTTTTTTCTCTATATTACAACTCTCTGCATAACTTATGTTAACTTACATACATTTTCTAAATACATAAATGGGGGCGTTTCTGAGACTCACTTTGTTTTTTACTTAACAAAATGTTTCTCTTGTCAGACATATTGTTCTCTTAAACATTAACTATAGTCTTTATCATACAGTAAAGTCGACTTAGGGGTGTACAGTTCTGTGAATTTTAACATATGTATAGATTTATGTAACCACCACCATCAAAATCAGGATACAGAACAGCCCCATCACCCCCTAAAATTCCCTAGTGCTGTTCTTTCATAGTCTCATTCGACCCCCATCCCTAACCCGTCGCAACCACTGAACTGTTTCTTCCTCACCACTTTGGTCTTTCCAAAAATGTTACCTAAATGGAATCATGCAGTTTGTAATCTTTTGAGACTGCTTTTTTAATTTTTCACTTAGCATAATGCCTTACCCATCTAAGTTGTTGTAACAGTCTTATTATTGAGTAGTATTTCATTGTATGCATGGATCACATTTTATTTATCTATTCCTCAGTTTATGGTCATTTAGGTTGTTTCCAGTTGTTGGTGATTATGAATAAAGCTACTATGAACATCCGTGTACAGAGCTTTGTGTGGACATGTATATTCATTTCTTTGTGATCCCCAGGAGTGCGCTTATGCAATCTCATGGTAAACGTATGCTCAACTTCCTAAGAAACTACCAAACTATGTTGCAGGGTGGCTGTAGCATTCTGTGTTTCCAGCAGTGTACGAGGGCTGGTGTTGCTCCACACTTCATCAGCACTTGGTATTATCAGTATTTTTTTATTTTGCCCATTCTAATATTTGTGCAGTGGTATCTTATCATGATTTTAATTTGCATTTCCTTTATGGCTAATGATGTTAATAAGACGTGCATTTTTAAATAAAACATTGGAGTATTTTTTGTCATTGGGCTACATGATTTAATCAATGTGTATTTTTAGTTTGATGTTATTTGTTGAGGCTGAGTCTGGCGCTCTTTGGGAATGAGGAACTGAGGTGCTGTTAATAGGCTCTGGCTTTGGGCTGGTCCTTCCCACACAGATTTTGCCTCCAGACCAGGAACTGAGGTTTGGCCAGCATGAGCATCAGCTAACACCACTAATTAAAAGAGAGAATTTCATGATAAATAGTTTTCATTCACAGCTGGGTGTGAACAGAGATTCTTGAATTTGCTGAGCATTTCCTGCTGCCAATTGTGATTTAGTTGGACCTTTTTACTTTCTCATCAATAAGGAAACAAACATCAGGATAAAAACAAAAACATTTTCAATTGTCTGGTGTTTGGAAATGTGTTGGCAAACATCCAAACAATTGACGACATGGCTGACGTTTCCATGTGTCCAATTCGGTGTCATTTAGGCACAGCTTCAACTACTCAGATTTTCTTTATTTCAGTACCAAGCATAATTAGCATCACAGAATGATAGATTCCTCAACTTGGTTGAGCCCTCAGGAGTCATTTTCCATCCCAATTCAGACATTTATTCTTCAGCTTCCTCCATGAGAGTCATCTATCTAGTTTAGGTGATGGTACCAGGCAGTCCAGTCCATCCCTGGGCGACTTAATTGTTAGAAAGTTTTTCCTTTTCCTGAGCTCACTTTCTTTGCTGACCTCTTCTGACTTTCTTCTATTGTTCTCCAGGTTGTCCTCAGGAGCCCACAGAGTTTCTAATTTTTCTCCCTCTTCCTTTTGACAATAGCTCTTGATATAGTTTAAAAGACTCATTGTGTCTTCTCTTGCTCTCGTAGCTTTCTCATCCTTCCTTGTGTCTCACAGTTGTGAGCTTCCATTCCCTGGTCCTCTCCTCCGGGCATGGGTCACTAACCTTCTTGAAGGAAGAAGCCCTTCAACCCTGTCACTCTTGTTGGCTCACTTTCCATGTGTGAGTTAAGGAATGGTAGCCATTGATGCTCATGGGTAGTTCCCGCCCTGCCCCAGAAAGGCAGTAGAAGATGGTGGACATTGTGGAGTCAGGGCCTGAGTTGGAACCTAGCTTTGCCCCTTACTAGCTGTGTGGCCTTGGGCACGTTTATAAACTGTCTGTGTCTCCATTTTTGAATCCGTTGAAAGGTTATAACCAGATGCTAGCAGGCAGGAGTTGGTCACCTACCTGTGAATATTCCACCCAGGGCTACCAGGCAGACACTAGCCTGGGGGTAGGGGTGGGGGCTCTGGAGCTGGCGAAGGAGAGCTGCATATGTCCACTGGAAAGTCTCGGTTAGGTTCTGATGAATAGTCCTTGGGGAGGGCAGGGGCTTGGGGACATGTTGGTCAGCAGCCCAGCAGCAGGTGGGGGGTGGGGGCAGGTCCTGGGTGTACCCTCTACAGAAGGCAGAACCTTCCTTGGACCCCTGCTGCCATTATAAAGGAGAGCCTTAGGAGGATAGGCTGGAGGTGGGGACAGAGTCCTGGCCTGGGGCATCGGGAGGCCTGGGCTCCCACTCTGCCCTGGCCCTGGGCAACTGACATCGTCTGCAGATCTCACAATGTCCCTTATCTGGGAAATTAGCACTAACCATTACACCCTCCTCCTTTTTAGGGACTGTTCTGAATCTCAAATGCTGAGCCATCCTGGTGTGGGAGCCAGGCAGATCTTGGCTTGAATTCTGCCTTGGGCACATACAAGCTGAGTGACACAAGCAGGTGTCTGAACCTCTCTGAGCCTCTGGGTTTTCATTTGGAAAATGGATATGGTAACATAAACCTTGAAGGGCTGTGGGGAGATTAGACATGCAAAGTACTTCCCATAGTACCTGTCATACAGTAGGAGCTCAACATATGGTAGTCATCCTTGTGAACTGAGTGGAGCGTTTGGTGCATAGCAAATGTTCAGGAAATGGTAACAGAACTGGATTGAGTGGAGGTACCTGGGGAGACTTCTGGTGTCTGAGTCCCATGGATGCTGTGGCTCTTTGGCGCAGAGCCCTGACCAGTGTTTCCCGGAAAGCCCTGTGCTTGGCCCTCCTTATCCAGCAAGCTCAAGTGCAGACTGGAGACCAAGCCTTAGAACAGCTAGAGCCAAGGGGCCTGGATGCAAAGACTCTGGTGTCTCTCCCTCCTCAGCTCTAGGCCTTTTGTCAGACAGCATCCCAGGGCTCAGACAGTGCGGCAGCCAGAGCTTTCTGATCACATCGACTGTGTCCTCTGAGCCAGCTGAGCAGTCAACTTGTCCCCCCCCCCAGGTTGGGGCCTCTGAACAGCAGGTACGCTGGCTTTGGGGGCAGCATGGCAGAAGGAGTGGCCTCTTAAATATTGAATCACCCCTCCCCAGCCCCGGTCCTGCTGATTTGATTAAGGGCACCAAGCCTTAAGTTTGTTTAATAGCCTCCTGACACTAAGCAAACAACCTTGCAAAAGGAGTCATTTTCGAGGTGAAAAGAAAACAAATAAGGTGCAAGGACATAGAGAAGCAGCAGCCAGGATGATTACATTCTGGGGGCCACCAAATCCGACATCAACACAGAGCATACTGGCTGCTCTGCACTCTGGGAAGTCTTCAGCAACACGGCCAGGGAAACTTTGCATTAGGCCTATGGTGATAGCGCATCATTAGGATTCTAGGGACATATTAAATGCCATCTAGTTGCTAACACGATGCATCATTTTCTGCTAAATAATTGATCACGGTGCAGAGATTGTGTTTGTGGAGTTTTAAAAAGTGATTAGAGCAGGGAACATTTCTGGGAGGCAAGTTGCATCTGTAACCTGGAGCCTGCTCTGTGTACCTTCCTGGGGGCCACTGGGGATTCTCGCCACACCGGAGCTGGGGCGCAGCACAGGAGCACTGACACAGCAGGGTGGGGGTGGCAGTAGGCGGTGCAGGTGGCATAAGACTGACAAGGACGGCGAGGGTGGGAGCAGAGCCCTTGTAATGACCTAAGGGGCTGTGTGGACCTTCCACCCTGTTGCAGGCATGGAGGGAGGCAAGAGGCCTGCCCAGGGAGACAGCAAATGCTGCGCCCCTCCCACAGCCCCAGGCCCGAGTGGCACCTCCTGACATGAAAGCAGGGTCTTGTCCTGAGAAGAGCTTGTCTCAGAATCCCCAGTTTTCCTGCCTTTTCCTGCCCTATTGTTCCCCATAGGTAATCTTTTTTTCTCTGTCCCCTCGTCCTGGGAAAGAACTTGAGACCCTCCACCTTCACCTCTGAGTAGAGTGTGCTGTTGAATTTAGGATGTGTATGAAAAGACTGGTCCTGGTAGACAGAAGGCATTTCAGAAGTTGTTGGGGAGAGAGGTTTGAGGTGTGGGCTGTGTGGTAACTTGAAGGTGGAGGTAGTGAGGCCTCAGCGGGTCATTCAAACAGCTGGAAAGTGGAAAGCAAGAGGATTTTTCAAATGAATAACAGCTCTCAACAAGGAGTCCAACCTCACACATTACGACAGGCTCTGTGCCTTCGAGCGAAGTTCTGAACCTCAGTTTCCCTATCTGAAAAGCACATGCCCGTGTGTGTGTGTGTGTGTGTGTGTGTGTGTGTGTGTGTGTCTGTGTGTGTCTGTGTGTGTGGTGATTTTTAAGAGCCCTCTGGCTCTGACATGCTGTGCTTTTAAGTCAGTTGTTCTTCTCCCTGGCCGCACATTAGAATCTTCTGGGGATCATTAAGAAATACAGATGCTGGAGCGCAACCCCCAGAGGTTCGGATTCAGCCAGTCCAGGGCTGGGTCTGGGCATCCGAACTCTTAGGATCATCCCCAGTGACCCTAACATGCAGCCAGGGACAAGGACTGTCACCTTGGGAGGGGAGCAGGTGGTGTGGGGAAGGCAGATCTGGTCCCGCTTGCTCTGGCCATGTGCGAAGGTCCCCAGCTGTGGAGCAAGGAGGGAAAGATTGGCTGCTATAGAAATGATTTCAAATATCCAGCTGCTACAGGGTTCTGGGCAGATGAAAAACCTTGGCCTTCAGCAGATGCCACAGCCTCAGGGCTCAGTGGCAGCCTCCTGAGGAGGGTGGAGGGCACTGGGGAAGGGGTGCAAGGTCTGCCGTGGGGACAGTCTTCAGTGCTCTTTGCAAAGGAAAATCTTCTTTCATAGAGAAGCTGTGGGAGGCTGTGGGAAGAAGCATTTTGCACATACCCTGCATGTTCTTAGAATGACCCTTTCTCCGGATGGCACGGGACATATGTAGAGGGCTTTGAGAGGGTCCCGCCCATCAGCTGTTCCCCCTGGCCCTGCCCCCTCTTCCCTAAGTGACCTCTTATCTCCCAAGCTGTCCAAGAGTTTCCCCAGATCACGGGACTCAAATATGCACTGTGCTGACTGAATCCCAGCACACATGTCCAGGAAAGGTTGAGCAGTCCACTGTCCCCTCTCCAGCAGCTGGAGAGCTAGCTCCCTCAGGGCCCAGACCAGTTCTCCCACCTTCGTGGCATCATAAAGTGTTACGGTAGATGTTCTTGTTCGTTCATGCAGACTCACATCACACTGTACAAGCCTCCATCCCTCAACCACTGCCATGTCCCCTTTGCGGCTCTACACCCGTTTCCTCATCTGACAAACAGAGCGGGCCAGGCACCTACAGATTCTGATGGCAGTGGGTTCTGTGGCTCTGAAGGGTTGACAGAGATGGCCCCTAGTAAGTCCATTTTACAGATGAAATAACTGAGGCTCAGGGATGACACGACTTCATCAAGGTTATTCAGCCAGAAGGTGAAGAGAGCCAGAAGCAGAACACACGGCCCTGAATCCCAGTCCAAGGCAGCCTGTGTCTGAAAAACAAAAAAGGCAGCCAAAGATCACAGGGACGTTTACAAACCCCAAGCCTGGGGAGAAAATTACTTTCTGTTAGGAGACAAGCACCTATTCTGAAATGAGCCTTCTCACTCTCTCCCTGGAAACAATCTGATTCAATTCCCTGCCACCACCTGGATGTTTCTGGTTTTGTCTGGGCCTTCTGCCCATCAGCTGCATGGTGCCCCTGAAGGGCAGTGGCCCGGGCCACACCTCTAGTCCTACTTTGCCTAGTCATGCGCTGCCCTTGTCAGTGGGCCAGGCCACACACGTCGTGTCTGAAGGTAGATTGGTTTGGTTTTTTTTTTAATCTTAAAAAAAAATGGGTAGATTGGTTTTTAGAGAAAGGTCAAGGTATATTGGCCAGGGATCCCTGGGGAGGTCTTCCTGTGGATGCACATGCCGGCTCTGGCCAGCAGGGGGCGGGCCAGGCCCTGAGTCCTGGGCCGCAAGGTCAGGATCAGAAGAAGCAGGGATTAGGGGGGCTGGAGGTGGGGTTGGGGCGGAGGCCGGGTCAGAGCCCAGGCCCGGGATGCCCACCAGTGTACTTTAGGCTACCACCCAGTTTGTCCCCAAGGTGGGGGTGGGGCGGGGTGTTAGATAACCTGCAGAGCATAGCAAGGTGACTGGGAAAATTATCCTCTGAGTTCTTTTAGCTTGAGGTGCAGAATTTAGACTGGGAGAAGGGAGAATGGAGTTCCTCTCCTTTCCTCGTTTCTGCCCACAGAATCTAAAGTGGTCTAATCTGATCTTTAATTCTAGTCTCTTTCTGAAAAACAACGTGGCCCAGCCCAGCACTCCTCCAACTTCAGTGAACATCAGAAGCACTCGGGACTTGATAAAACACAGATTCTTGGGATCACCCCCAGAGTTTTGATGTAGCAGGTCTGGGGACGACATTTTAAGAACCACAGGTCTAACCTCCTCCTCCTCCCCTCAGTTCCCAGCCTGGCTGGAGGGGTTTCCCGGAAGGAAGGGCATCAACTCTAGATCCAGACAGACCTAGAGTCCTGGCTCTGACTTTGGCGTGCTGTGTGACCTTGGGCAAGTCTCTCGCCCTTTCTGAGCCAAGATTTCCTGAAATGTAAGGAGAGCACTGCCCACTTTACAGGTTCCCAGTGAGGTCAGAAGGGGATGACCAAACATTTGTAAAAAGCCTCTGGCATAGGCAGACTATCCAAAATATTCCTTTCCAGAAAGGGAGTCTGCCAGAGACAGGTAGGAGGGCAGCAGTTATCCTGCCCACACTCATCCTTGTGCAAATAGGTAAAGTGAGGGCAAGAGCCCAGCCCAGCTCCCACTTGGGGTCTGGCAGAGCTGGCACCAGGTTGGACACCCCTCCCAGTGTCTGTCCTTTTCAGCCCATAGCCCAATGGGCAGCAGCACTGCCCCTCAGCTGCCTGAGCAAACATTGGTGTTTAAAGCAGCCTCCCCCCCAGCACACTGTGCGTCACTCACTGAGTCACCACTTCAGCAGAGGCTGCCTCCTTCCCTACTCCGTCTGACAACCTGGTTCTGCTACGGCTAGGAGCAGGGGAGGTGAGGTACTGGGCTCACGCCTCTCTTTCTGCTGGTGCACAGGGGCTGGGCAGAGACGGTCAGCCAGGAATGGGCGGCCAGTGTCTCTGCTCCCCTTTCTGCTTCTCTCTGGCCTATGACTGCATTTCCTATGGGCCTCCCCCACCAACACCTAGAGGAGCCCCCGGGCCAGGCCACCAGCCCCTTCTCAGTCTTTATTTCCCACCACTTCCCGTCAGGCCCTGGTCTCCAGCTGAGTTTTGGTCCTTCAGAAAGAGGCCCTGTGTCTTCCAGCCTTGATTTGTTCATCGGTGAAATGAGAGCTTGCAGGAGCACTCACTTATCTCTCCTCCTCGGAACTCCTGTCCTGATGCTGCCCACGTGAGCATGGACTGGCCTTGGAGCCTAGGACCCCGACTTGGAGAGAAGAGAAGTAACCTCAGGAAAGGTGACTTGTACATCCGAGAGGCTAATTTCCACCCGACTTCCTTCTCCTGATAGAAATTGGAATAGCCTGACTGGAAGAGCAGCCCTCCTCGCCACCCACCTAGGATGTGTCCCTGCCTCCTTTGTGCCTTTGTGCACAGACCCCTTCCCCTGGAGACCCTTCCTGCCCCCAACTCCAGCTCACCTGAGAGCCCTTGCTCACATCTCTAGACCGAGAGGTTCTCCTCTCTGAATTTTTTTCTGACTCTCCCAGCCTGTCTGACTGTCATTTGTTTGCTTGTCTCTACCTCTGAGCTCCTGGGAGCCCTGCAGACAGGCAGGTCCCTGTGCTCCCCAGAGCTTAGTTACAGGCAGTCAGGCACTTGCCCAGCGCACAGGCAGAGTTAGCGTAGGAGGGTATTTCCCCCTTTTCTCCTTTCAGGGCTTCAGGTTTCTAAGGAACTCAACAGGTGTGTCTACTGTGCTCAGTGGAGCAGGCTCTGTCCCAGGGTCCTCTTACATTTTTGCCTTTTGTATCATTTATGAAGGTTAAGAGAGGTTGGGGCCCATGGACTCAAAAATCTAATTTTCAAAAACAAGGATTCTTATTTAAGGGTGAGTCAAGGTTGACCTCTTACATCCCCTCTCACCCAAAATGCTCAGCACCCACCCATCCATCCTACTTCCTGCCCCCCACCCCCACCACAGACACCCCCTGTCTGCACCCACCGTCCACACACTATACCACGAAGGTTTATTAAACCCCTGGGTGTGTGCAGAGTCTCTTGAGGATGCCCTCCATTAGTCCCCTTTGGGAAGGAGGCCTCGGGGTCCATGTCGTGTCTCTGCCAGTCCATCTCTATTCCAGACATGCTGGGCTCCTCCAGCCTTTCCAGTCCTCCAAAGACCCTCTAGTGTTTAGCTCAAAGGAATCCTTTGATGTTCTCAATGACAAAGCCAGGCATCATGGAGGCTGCCTGGGGACAGCTCCCAGTAGACACCCAGGAGGGGCAGCTGCCTGGCTGTCACGCTTCTGGCCGTCAGAAGTATTTTGTTTCAGCTCCATGTAGGCGGCTTTGTTGTCAGAGCTGCCTCCAGAGCTGCCTCGCCTGGCCTGTCTTGGGTTTCCTTGGGAAAGTGCAGGCCACCAGGCGAGCCTAGCCCAGCTGTACATGTGGGGAAACAGGGCCTGGTTCAGTCCCAGGAAGTGGGAGCCCTGCGTTGCCCAAGGCTGCCCAGGCTCCCTGTCACCCTGCCAAAGTCCTCTGCTCCAGCCAGGCTCCTCAGCCATCAGATCTCTGGTCACTGAGGGGGTCGGGGCTTTTGCAGCCAGGACCTTTGCAGACTCTGGTTCTAATCCCAGTCTTTGGGCAAGTCTCAGTTTCCTCATCTATAGAATGGGGATAGTAATGATAATACTGACCCCAGAAGATTAAATGACGTAACACACACCCTGGCAGAGCCCCTGGCACAGGCTCTCAATGAGTCCTCTTTCTCTTCCCTCTTCTTTACACTTTAGTGGTTCTCAATTCTGACTATTCATTAAAATCCCTTGAGGGACATTAACAATGTACCAATGCCCAAACTCCACCCAGACTGAGGACAGAGGAGCTCCGAGGGTGAGGTTTGTGTCTGTGCTTTTTTTCTGAAGCTCCCCCAGATGATTTTGGCATGCAGCCAAGGGACAGAACTACTGACTCCACCCTAACCAGACCCTGTCCCTCTTGACCTGTGCTGCTCAATGAGGTTGCCACTAACTACATGTGACTATGTGCATCTAAATGTATTAAAATGACATAAAATGAAAGCTTCATTTCCTTGACCCCACCAACCACTTTTCAAGTGCTCAATAGCCACGTGTGGCTAGCGGCTACCGTATTGGATGGCACAGGCCTAGAACATTTCCATCACTGTAGAAAGTTCTTTAGGACAGCGCTGCAAGACCAGCGGTGGCCAATGGAAATATACGCAAGCTACACATGTAATCAAAATTTTTCTAATAGCCACATTAAGTAAGCAAAAAGAAACAGTGAAATTAATAGAGGTAATCTATTTTATTTAATCCTATAATCCAAAGGGATGTCATTTCAGCATGTAATCAACATGACAAAAAGTAATCAGCTTTTTTCATATCCTTTGGTGTACTAAGTTCTCCAAGCATGGGGAGCATTTTACACTTTCAGTACGTCTCCATTTGGATACACCTTTCAAGTGCTCAACACCATGTGCCCTGAACAACGTGGGCATCTGGCAAGCTCCCAGCAATGTGAGAAACCATTGTCCATGACAGAATGACATTGCCATGCCCACTTGCAGTGCTTTAGGATGTAGGAACTACTTTGATGGGAGTACCACTGCCCTCTGCCAGAGTACTGTACTCTTCAGGTTGGCGAGAAGTGCTTCCAGGAGCATGGCTTGTGTGATGAGAGGGCACTAGAATACACGTGCATTTCTGCGTGCTGTTGTATCCCCCTGGTTAGTGATTGTCCAGTGCTGGGCAAGTGCCGTTTGTGCTGCCCAAATAGACTGGTCGTCCCTTGGGGCTGAGAACCTGTCTCTTACGCTTGTTGTGCCCGTCCTAACGTTCCCTCCTCCAGTCCACCTGTCCGAGGAGGAAGATGTTACCTGAGTAACTTGAGTGGTGCTGAAAGGTCGCACAGATTAGGAGATGTGGGGCTAGAGGTTCTCACCATCATTCATCTTTCTTGCTGAAGCATTCCTGGCACCGTCACCCCATATAATATGGCCAATGTGTCACCGGCGAAGGTTTATGCAGCCACCTACCACCTGCTATTAGCACCTTGATACACGTTGCTTAGTCATGTTGGTTCATAGTAGAGGGTGGCCAGGAGTGAATGGAACGGATGACAGCTCAGAGGTGATAAAAGAATGTGGAATGAAGACCAGGAGCACAGAGCTCTGTCTAGGATGAGAGCAGTCAAAGGTGGAGCAGGCGAGGAAGTCAGGGGCCAGGTGAGGAAGGACATGGGGTCCCAAGCCTGGGCTAGAGAAAAGAGCTCTGGCAGCAGGATTACAGCAGGGGCAGGCAGTCATGTCTACCTGAAGGTTGGCCCCACCTTGGCTTTGGCACACTGTGGGCCCTGGTGGACGTGCTGAAGGGGAGTGAATATTAATGTATGTGACATCGGAGGCTTGAGAAGGTGTGCAAGATGGAGTCCTGCTGTCTTCAGATTTCCATCTAATAGCTTCCTTTAGGAGCCCAGCAGACAGTGCTGCATTGGGGGACTCAAGAGGCCAGCTCCTGGCCCTGGCAGAGCTGGCAAGCTGGCTGGGGCAGCACCTTTTGCTGGGCTCCTGTGAGCAGTAAGACCACCCCTGAGGTACACTGCTGGCACCACATAGGAAGAGTTCTCTGATACCCTCACACCATTTTATTCTGACGTGCTTTCCCAACCACTCTCCTCAACGTGTCCCAGATCCTCTCAGTTTCTTATTGGCCTCTTCACAGGGGGCTTATACCTGACCCAGGGAGCGTACATCCCGATATGTCTCTGGTCTCTAAAGTTTTCTCCCCTTGTGACTTACCCTCAGTTCCCCCTCCATGTCCCCCAGCTTTAGTTTCTCTAAGTCACCACCTTCTTGGTGCAGACCTTGGTCCAGCTGACGTGGGTGTTAGCTGCTCCAGCTTTTCCCAGACTCCCCCAGCGGGACAAGAAGACCTGACTCCAGGTCTCCTCGAATTACTTTAGCCAGAGTGATGCTGGCAGGGAAAGTGATGTATTTCAGGCTTATGACAGCTATTCAAATCCAGAGACTGCTGGCCTTGGCCAAGCTGTCCTTTTTCATTCATCTGACAAATGCTTGCTGAGCACCAGATCCAGGCCCCATCCTACCCCAGGGCTTCCAGTCTGACTGGCTGAGCCTGCACTGATTGAGTTTGGATCATCCAAATGGTTTTCTCTTGCACCGAAGTGTCCAAATATCAGGCGGCTCTGTTCATGGACTCAGCATGTAATGATCCCTCCCAGAAAATCATAATCCATCAATCTCTCCTTTCAAGGCCATCAATCAACGTTCCAGAATCCACGGCTGCATTCTCATTCCAGGAGTTTTCAATCATTTCCCTTTTCCCTTGTGCTTGCCGAACAATGCAGTGACACTAGGAAATTGTGTTTTGACATGAAATCATTATGTGTTTTAAAACCTCTCCTTCAGTGTTGGTCTTTTCCTGCCTTCTGCTGTCCCCTGACACATCTCCCACTATGAACTGCGGAGCGAGCCTCATTCCTTTGTTCAACTCTCAGGCACAGTTGAGGGATGCACAGTCCAAAATGAGAAACAGAAAACATAAGCTGCCTATTTTATTCAGGCACTATCCGCACTGTAATTACTGTGTCTCCTCCAATTGGAGTCCTCTTAGTATATCTCCCACAGGTGTGTCTGAGGGACTGGTGTGTGTGTGTGTTGGGGGGGGGCACTGGGTGCAGTGAAGTAGCATCATAATCAGGAGTGTCTAATGTGAAATTTGAGTACCTGCGTTCAGCAGCCAGTCAATCAATCAGTCAGTGGGTGCAGGGGCAGATTAAACTAGCTGTTCATGGTAGGGTGATTCTGCCCTTGACCCTCTCACACCAGCCTGGAGTGAGGGGTGGTGGGAGGTGTGTGCTGGCTACCCCCTAACCGTGTCCCCGTCCCTGCATGCCTTCTCCAGTAGCCCCATCTCTGTTTGCTGATGCTGATTCTAATGTTTAGAGATATGTACTTTTTTTTTGTACAAAGAGCCCCCAAACACATGCCAATTACTGATCTGGTGCTCAGCCAAAGATGAGAGCTGGAGAAAAATGGGCACAGTCAGCTTCCAGGAAAAGTGTGGTGTGTCTCTCCTGTCTCTTTTCCAAAGGTCTTTCCATGGGACGTTTTGATTCTAAGCAATTCTCAATAGACCTGCTGACTTTAAATCTTAAGCCCCCTAAAGATTGGCCTGAGCCATATTTGGGAGGCTCAGCCCAGCAGAATCACGTCAGGCTTAACACGAATCCTGCTGGCTGTGTCTTCTTGGGAGTTACTTAACCTCTCTGAGCCTCAGTTTTTTCATCTGGAAGGGGGGGCAGTAATACCTTCCTTATAGGGTTTGACACGAGGGTTAAAGATAAAATATGCTTCTGTGGTGCCTAGTGGGTGTTGTGGCAAATGGTGGGTCTTGTTATCATTGTGGATAAATGAGCTCTTGCTGAGGGACCTGAGCTGCCAATGTCACCAAGGTGCTTCATTTAAAAAAGAAAAGATGCTGTTAACTTAGTTTCTGCTGAACAACAATAACTTACACTGTAAATAATTGATGCTGTGAGCACACTTGTAGTGTTCACATCCAGGTAAGGTGTAGGAATGATGGCTCCACATTCTAAATCACCTCATCTTTCCTTTCTTGAATAAATGGCATCGCTGCTGGAGGTCAGAATGAAAGTCACACAAGTGTGACTTCCAAATAAAGTGTCTCTGGGGAAAGCTGTAAGTTTGCTCTCTTGATGTTGGGACAGAAGCACCCTGCTGTCCCTCCTCACAGGTATGAGGCAGGCACAGTTGTTACCTAGTGCCCACAGCCTCCTTTTCAAGGGCCCTCCCTTCCTTTTGACATCCACTATTTCAAGGGTTTTCAAACTGATTCTCAGTGTCACTAAGAGGCCAATTCTAGTCTGCTGTTCCTTGGAAGTACCTTCTCTTAAAACCTGGCTGTCCTATGTCCCAATCCCATGGAACCTGACTTTGGCTCAGACTACCACAATGCTCTTTTATCCATTTTAGGAGTATTTTTTTTAAACTTTTATTGGGGAATTGGGGGAGGGAACAGGGATGGGGAAATGGGGGAAGGGGAACAGACAAGTTGCTGTCCTTTGGTTCTTCAGTCTAGTTGTGGAGGACGTCGCTTCACTGGCTCATGTTGGTATTGTGATCATTGCGCTCTTCTCGGCTGAGGCAGATAGGTCGCTGGCCATTGGGTGGTCGCCATGGCGGCTCACGACAGCTCTCGCCAGCTGCCGGCTGCTCACATTGGCTGCTGGCCACTCACGGTAGCTTACGGCAGCCCACTGCATCCCCACTGCAGCCTACACCATTGCTGGTGACTCACGGCAGCCCAGCTCCAGGTTGAGCTGTTGTTCACCATCTTAGCTGTAGAGGGCAGCTTCACTGGCCCATGTGGGATCCGAACCTGGGCCCTGCTGCTCAGAGCTGGTATCCCAAGCCAGCTCTTAACCAACAAGCCACTTGGCCGTCCCCAGGAGTATTTAACAGTGCATTATATTAGAGCTGGAAGGCATCTTTCTGTAGACCACCCTGCCCCTGCCCCTATTTTTTCAACCAAGCAAGATGAGGTTCCCAGTCAGACTCACAGCAGCTTTGACCCTAATTCATCCACACGCAGCTGAAACACGCTGGAACCTTTGTGTCAGGCAGATGAGGAGCTGGGACTCAGAACCTGGCTCTGGGACTGGCCTATGGGTGGAGGTGGCTGGCATAAACCAAGCTTCAAATATTTGTGCGGAAAGGGGAGAATGTAGACTGGCCTCTCCCTATTGGGTGCTGAGCTGTCTGCATGGGGCTGATCTGGGGCCTGTAAGTAGAGGTGACAAGTGAAGTTGGGTGGGATGTCTGTCCATGACCTGGACTCTCAGTAGCCCAGGGGGTAGGGGAGGGGCTGGTCCCAGCAGGAGCTGGCCTGACCAAGGGAGAGCTCTAGGGCCCAGCCAAGAGATGGAGTGAGCTCTCCACTTACTGAACACATATGTTGTGCCAGGCACTGTTCTAAGGATTTTCATGTGTTAACTTCCCAGGCCCCACAAGAGCCTTGGAGGCAGGCACTGATGCTTATAGATGAGTCAGCGAAATCTCCTGGGGGTGCAGTTACTTGTCCAAGATGACACATCTAGAAAGGCCAGAGCCAGGACTGCAGCCCAGTTCTGCTGCTCTCAGAGCCTGTCCTCTTTCCCCAACTTCTCACAGCCTCTTGAGTGTGTGGCTCTGCCTACTTCCCCAGCTACCTGGTGATGCCAGCTCACAGCATGGCTCGAAGTCAACAGGAAAAGAGCTGATGGGGAAACCGAGGCAGAACCCCCACCGGGAAGATAAGGTCAAGATGTGATGGGAGACGGGAGATTGCCGTAGCTCAGCCTGGCCCAGGTGGACTAGTTGAGGGCCCTGATGCAGGAGCAGAGAGGCTAGCATGTCCCCACCTTGGCCAGGTGAGGTCAAGGGCACACCCAGGCCCTGTGCTTACTTCTCAGTGGCAGCAGCTGAGGTGCTGCACTTAAGCAGGACGCTCCTGTGGATGCAGACAAGGGGGATTACAGTGAGTCTCAGGCGCTGCGGTGGGCTCTGGGTAGAAGCAGTTTTTTTCTGTGGGGTCGTAAGACTTACATCTCCAAGGTGACCCTCTCCACTGGCCAACATGAAAGACCAGCCTATAGGCCCTGCCGACTTTCTGTTATAGGAACTTGCCTGCCCCAGAAGTTTAGTCAAACCGCAGTAGGGCCACCTGCTTTCTAGTTATGTGAGGCCCCCTAGGGAAGGAACTTTAAAAAGATTTCAAATCGACAATTCTCTCCTCTGCTCAAATCACAATTGTTTTCTTCCCCTCCATCACAGCAAGGGCACACACAGAGAGGGATATTGTTGAGAAAATGCTATTTGGGGTTGTCAAATCAATCAGGGGCAATTAACCCTTACTTAGTCCATTTCTTCCTGGTTAAGGAGGCGTCCTTCTGTAGGTGTGCAAGCAACCTGACATGGGGAGGTCTCTACACTAACGTCCTGTAAGAGAAGGGGTAACTGTTGCCCAAGGGTGGCAGCATGCTTCTCAACTCAGAAGGGTCACTTCCCCCTGGAGTACATGCCACAGCACCCCAGGGGGCAGAAAGCAGCAACAAAAATGAAGGTGACGCCAGCAGCAGGGACAGTAGAGCAGAGCATCTGCCCTTCTTTTGGGGGCTGTTGTTCAAAGGAAGCCAGACGTGGAGGGGAGACTAATGCTGGGCAGCAAGGGGCAACTAAGAGAACTTGTAGGGACAGCCTTGCCAACCCTCTGGTGATGTCTAGAAATAATTAAGGAGACCTGAGGAATAGATGAGAGGTCCTAGAATAATGAGTGAAATTAATTTGAGAAGAACCTGATAAAGGCTGTGCCCAGCAGGATTCTGGGTACACAGGATGTCTCCAACAGCACTTTCTGGTTAATACGTTAACCGGGGCCCTCTCATTAGCTGGGCTACACATACTGACTGTGCTTTGCATCCCAGTCAAATGGAAACCTGCATGTAATGACAATCCAGGCTCCCGAGGAGGCAATGCAGCCGGCTGGGCCTCAGGCTCCACAGGGGCGTCTCTGCCTACTTCCCCAGCTACCTGGGGGCAGAAGCAGCTCTCCCCAGCTCAGAACCAAGCTGCCCTGGCTTTCTTTGCACTAATGGCTCAGTTCCAGGAAGAGTGCTTGGGACACAGAGGGGAGAACAAGGCTTCTGCATGTCTGAGGGCTCTTTTGAGTGACTCTCTTGTTTTCCCAGAGCAAAACTTAGAACCGATACTAGCCCAGCCTCCTCTTCTCAATGCAACTGCCCCCCCCCCACGGCCCAGGGGCACAGGAGCAC